>NC_081138.1:7662780-8019310 GCF_958295425.1 Solea solea
CGTACATGAGGGGTAGCTGGAATATTTTATCTCATTCCCATTCAGTGCATAAAAAAAAATCGTAAGCTCTGTGCATGAAACACATCTGATAAATAGGCCTTTATGAAACTTAAAAATAACGATATGTGGGGAGAGGGTGACGGGATAATGAGTTTGACTCTGTGGTGGATGTGACAAGAAGCTGTAACAGTGGTATAGCAAAGATCGTGACAACCTAAATAAATAAATTAAATAAATTACCTAATATCATCGTAAGAAAAGCGACTTTTCTTCACGAAATAAATAAACAGTTTCATATTCACCCCACAAAGCAAACACTTTCTCTTTCTTTTAGGCTGAGTTCAAAAGTTGTTTTTGTGTAACTTTAATCAAATAATTACTTGACGCACACCTCTGATGTATTCTAGCACCACTGCAGTTCAACTCAATTAAATCTTGACATAGTCTGTATAGACATGAATACAAAATGTTTCTTCTCTACTATGCGGCAACAGTCTCGACACAAACCTTGACGAGAACTGAATAAAGAGAGTGTGTAACACTCACCACACTGATGACAGCAAGGAGCAAAGAGCATCTGGAAGTCATGTTCACAATATTTTCTTCCTTCAAACTGTAGAGAGAACAAGGTTGAGATGCAGCCCATGATTGCAATGTTTTGTGGAATAATTTATAGCGACTACTATGTCAGTGAAGTACCTCATAGAAGAGTCCCTCAGGAAACTGCTGGAAGCACTGGGCACACACAAAGCACTGCTCATGGTAGAGCTCCCCCATTACTGTTTACAATCTTCTCAGTTGGAGCAAAGCCACTTTTACATCGCTCACAGGCTGCACTGGCCAGGGCATTAGCAATGCTGTTGGACAAGAAAGAAAATACATTAAAGTACTTGACTTCCCCAGAGTCTCTGTGACAAATAACTGGGATGCAAAGCAGGATGGATGTTTATCAATTCTCACATTACTCCTACTGAGCTTATATCAGCTGCTGTCAGTGAGGAGAAACAAAAATCTGTGTGAGTGTGGGGGGGGGGGGGGGGGGGGGGGGGTATAGTAACACATGCTCACTGCACAATCATCACCTAATATGGTAAATACATAGTCTCTCAGCTGATAACTATCTGAGAGACTGCAGCTCCAGTGTGTGATTTGGGGAGGATAGACTGCTTCTTTCCTCCGCAACAATCATGAAGATTAACTTCCAAACAAATAATTAAAGTTTTTCAAATGGGATGATTTGCTGCTTTCCTTTGTCACATCTGATCATAATCTTGATATTCTGAACATTTAAACCAAAAGAAGATCAAGACATTTGAATGCATGATTGTGTACTTTGGGAGTTATTGAGATCGTCTGAAAATGTACAGACAAATGAATCAGCAGGAAATTCAAAGAAAGATAATTATGCAGATTGGACGATATTATAACAGGCAATATTTGCAGCAGGAATACAAACACAACCACACAAGAAATATACAAATACTCATGAACTCATCAATAACCAAACTGAGACATATTATTATTATTATCCATTTAAATTAGACATTTAAACATTGGCTCTGCTAATCTAACACGTTACTCACTTAAATATATTTTGAAAACTGCAGACGTGGGAAGGTTTATAATGACATTTCGCATAATGTTTCACACGCAAACAAGTTGCGATTTTAATGGAAGATGGAGGTAACTAGCAAACGAGGAATAACATGTATTATTGTTAGGGTTTCTTAACCAGCATTACCAAATCAAATGTGAGCAAACCTATCACACGTTGTCCTGAATCTAGTCATATATTGAAATGTACCGTAAAATATCGCATTTACTTTTGGTTAGCTTTAGTGAACCACGTTAGCAAGCTACTATGCCATTAGCTTTAGCTCGCTGCTTAGCGCCAAAGCTAACTGAAAATGTAGGATCAGTTGTTTATGTTGCTTCAAAAACTAGCAAAGCAGAGACAAATAGTACCTGCCCGTCATTCCCGCCACCCCCAGCATCACTTCTCAGCTCCGCAGGATGAAACCCAAGATGACGAACTGGGACTACAACTAGCAGAGGGCTAAAGCTTCCCGTCAAGCTAACAAAGTTTCTTCTTCCCCCCGCCTGTCACTTCCCTGCCGAGACTAGCCTAAGACGGCAAGGGGCTGCGGCTTCATCCCACCCACACACGGGAGTGTCCTGGGAAGCACCGACAGACCCATACAAGAATATATAAATGTATATACATATACATATATAGAAAGACATGAGGGGTAGCTGGAATATTGTATCTCATTATCATTCCAGTGCTTAAGAAGCTCTGTACATAAAACACATCTGATAAATGGGCATGTATGAAACTTCATACAAAAAAAATGATGTAGTCTTATCACCTAAGATTAAAGAGAAAGCAAAACCTGTGTGTCACTCCATTTCTCATTTTACTAGTTCAGACCATTGTCTCTGGATTCATGGTCCTCAGAGTATGGATGGACGCACAGAAAGATAAGATGGATGCTGTTATGTGATATACTGTATCTTAGTAGGGCCCCTCAATCATATACCATGAGTTATGTTATTCACCCCTTAAATCTGAAATGGGCCCTTCAGCCAAATAACACCAATTATGATGTGAAGTCTTTATAGGGCCCCTTAGGCTGTTATTCACCCCTCCCCTATGTCTTAATGAGGCCCTCAGTCGAATATTGAGATTTAAGTTATGCTATAGGGCCCCTCAATGATATTATCATTGTCATTCCTATTATTATTATTATTATCTTTATTTTTTATGATCCAGGTTGTTAGGGCCTTACACCCTCCCCCCCCAAAAAAAAGCTAATTAATTATAGCAACATTGCTGTCTTTATAGATAAGACACGGACAGAGCATTCAAACAAGCATTTTTAATGTGGCCATGAAGTTCACTTAAATATTACATATCTTTTGGGAAACATACAAGAGGTTACCACCTTCCAATAAATATATAAACAATGCTGCTTTGTTTGGCTAAAAATAAGGTCAACACCATGTCTCTGTACAATATATAAAAACTATAGCCCTGAATTAGCCTCTTATCTATAAGCACTGAATACAAATGCAGTTACTATGATATATATTATAAATATGTTGACCTTTAGATTAAGAAAACATCAAATGAATATATGATCATGGGCAAAAACTGTTGAAATATTGATCTAATCGGTTTTCTAATCTGATCTGATTTGTTTTCAAATTAACAATAAAAAAAATACACATAAATACATATCAACCTTTTGACACAAATATCTCAAAAAAAAATTTCATTGCATGGTCTAAGGATTGAAGTCCACAGGCAATATACTTGATAATTCTTCTTCTCAACATTTTCCAGCTATAGTTTCGCCTGACAAAACAATAGTGAGATATGAATATTTATCACTCTTACACATTCTGACAAACAAACATTCATCCAACTACATTCAGCTGCCAGTGTCCTGTCCTCAGGGCTACAATTATCACAATTATCCAAGTGTAATCACCATATTCACATTTGATCAATTATATTAAAATGGCTGCCACATTCAAAGGTGCACTTTAATTCATAAATGTATGAAACTTCTATATATTTGTGTATATACACATATACATATATATATATATATATACACACACACACATATACATACATATATGTGTATATATATATATATATACATATATGTATATATATATATATATATATATATATACATATACACACACACACATATATATATATACACACATACATATATACATACATATACACATATACATATATACACACATATATACACAGACATACTTTTTGTATTACTGTATTTGTAATTTCTTTGTAATTGTATCTTTGTAATAAACAAAACATATTGGTTATTCATGTCAGGTTTTTCAAATTAAACTGAAATAAAAGTTTTTAATTTCTACACAAGTATTTGTATGTTTAATTTATCGTTTTAATTAGTGTCTTCCATTTCTTTCCAAGTCATTCCCAGGGTCAATTTCAATGGAAAACTATGAATTCAACACATGACCAATCTACTGGATTCCATAGAACCTGAAAAATGGCAGAGAGAACAAGGTGCCAACAAGACAAACAAATGTAGACATAAATATTCATATAAAAAAATAGCTTTACATGGAACGACAAAGCAGAGTTTAAATCAGTGAACATGTATGTCTTTATCAAAATCCAGAGATGTAAATTCTTCATATATTTGAGGAGATTTAGGGGTACATATGGGGTCTGGGACACACACACACAATTCACGCACAGTCACCCAGAGCTCTACCAGGTTGGCATCATGTCTGGGAACCAGACGCGACCCAAATGCTTGGACACCTCCCAATGGATATCATCCAGCCCATAGCGGTGATCTGGGACCAGCACTTCCTCCATGATGGATAACTGCGTCAGTCTGTCTCCACACATCTTGACAAACTCCACAAAGGCACTGCAGGACACTTCACACTCCCCCAAGCCAATGGCCGACAGCTGCGTGCAGTGTTGGGCGATGCGGATCAGCTCCTCATCTAGCGGCCGCAGCCCGTTGGCACACACAACAAGCTCCACCAGACGGGGGCAGGTGAGCCCGACACGGCCCAGAACGTCTTTGCTGACAGAGCGACCGAAGTACAAGTGCGTGACGGGGATTTCGTCGCGGAAGAAAGGGCCAAATTCATCCTCGTAGAGAAAGAAGTACATGACCAAGTTAAATTTAGGAGAGTGGCGCACCATGGCATCCCAGCTGCTCTTCTTGATGGTGTGGAAGTGTTGGCCTGGATTCTCACTGACCACGTCAATGCGAAGGTGCTCGAGGTGAACGTGTTTCTCTGAGGACAGAGCGATGAGAAGTTCATCACTCAGCAAGTGGTAGTTGAGTGCCAGTTCTCTCAAACCATGGCACTGATCGGCCACACACATGATACCTGGGATAGAGAGAGAAATGAAAATTAGGCGATAGATCCACACAACCTTATAGGGCCTGGTTCATACATTCCACATTCTGTGTCGAGAGTGTTCATCCATTCATTCATTCATTCATTATTTCTTTGTCAACTGCTTTACCCTCCACGTGAGGAGTCAATCCTCGCTGACATAGGGATATAAAAGTGGGTTTATGGTATAATGGTATAAAAGTGGGATACACCCTGGACAGGTCGCAAGTCCATCACAGGGTAAATATACGGAGACAAATAACCATTCACTCTCACATTCACACCTATGGTCAATTTAGAGTTTTCAATTAAGCTGTGGAAGGAAACCAGGGTACCAGGCCACGTGCACCACCATGTGGCCCTTTCGCAATTCCATTCATACTAAAACAGGGTCTGACTCTGCATCAGTCTAGTGCAGGGGCCAGCAAGAAAATTTGGCCAAGGGCCAATATTTTCAAAGCAAATTAATGCCAAAGCATCATATCTTTTTCCTACTGACCTTTTTCCTTCTAATCTAATCAATATTGCACAAAACTGGTTTCAAAAAATAACCTAAATTTGCCAGGGAATATGTCTTAAAACTGTTTTTTAAATTCATCTGCAGGCCGGACCAGTTTTTGCCTGTGGGCCACCAGTTGCTGAACGCTGATCTAGTGTTCCAAGCGTGTGCACTCATCTCATATTCCATTTCAGCTGTTTATATCCTCTTGTATTTCTTTAAACAATAGAGTCAGCAACAGGACAGTGTGCTAAAGCAGGGGTGTCAAACTCAATTACAGAGGGGGCCGAAATTAAAAACCATTTCCAAGTAGAGGGCTATATAAGGCATGTGCAGTCAGGACTAGGATCTCCAATGTCACAAAATGTGACGGCGCTCATATGTTCCACAAAGGTTCATGCCCATGTTTGCATACCACTTTGGACATGGGTGGATGAGGACATTGACATCACATGGACTAGAGTAGACCTGGACAGGTTGATGCAGAAATTGTGACCATGGTCTTAGGGCTGAGCAAGAAAAAGATGAAGAGTTGTTTGTCAGTTATGTACCTGCAGGTGAAACGTGAGGGCAACTGCTCATTTTCAGCAGTCTGAGCGTGTCACTGTTATTGGCCACCAGGACTTTAAGGGAGGGGTCATCCACAGGTGTGTCGTCAATCTTTAGGGAGGACAGGGATTTGGAATTGACAAAAACCACCGTCAGCGCTGAGATGAAGTGAGACTGATGAACAGAAGAAACAAAAACAGTGAGTAAAAATAATCTCACCAGTAAATACAGTCAAGTCTTTTGGGCTTCGCAGAATTCTATAATCAAGGAATTGTTGAGTAAAAGAGAAAGACCACAGAAACGGTTAATGGATGTTATGAAGGACATGAAGACAAGTGGTGTAACAGAAGAGGTCACAAGGGATAGGACAAGAAGGAGGGAGATGGTCTGCTGTGGTGACACCAAAAGGGAAAATTCAATTCAATTCAACAGCTTTATTTATCCCCGCAGGGCAATTCAGTTTGCAGCCTCAGTCACATAAAACGTACAACAAAACAACAACACATATAGCAACTACTCAGTACCACAGGTGGGCATGGGCAGTCGAAGCAAGTAAAAATTTAAGAAATAGATATTAGAGAATAAACATACACATTAAGACTCAAGTTAAAAATACCTGGTCTGTGTTATTTTAGCCCCATTTAAAAGCCTGATGGCCAAAGGAATGAATGAATTTGCAAATCTGTTTGTCTTCCTTGGGGGGGCAAGGTAACGCCGCCCAGAGGGCATCAAACACAATTCCTGACTGAGGATGTGGTCAGGATGACTAATGATCTTCCTAGCTTTTTGGATGACCCTTTTTTTCCCAGATAGAACTTAAGTCCTTTAGCTGGACTCCGATGATCTTGGAACAGACTTCAGAGATGCTGCTGAGACAGTTCTTCTCCTTCACAGATAGACCATAAAACCAACGAATAAAAGAAAACGTCAACAGAATTTCAATAAAGGAATGATAAAAGTTGCATAAAATGCTCTTAGAAACATTAAAAGAATTCAGCTTCCGCAGTAGATGGATACGTTGTTGGCCCCGTTTAACCATAGACTCTGTGTTTTTGTCAAACTTGAGTCTGGAGTCAAATATTGTACCTAAATACTTGTATGACTCCACAATTTCAACATTTCCTCCATGTACAGAGCATGCAGCAGGATCAGAACGGTTCCTCCTAAAATCAATGATCAACTCCTTGGAAAAGCGGGAAGAGGATCAAGCACATGTACACGCAGATTTCATTCAAAGGACTTGTGGTCTTGTAACTGAAATCCATTTCCCTTTAAATGTTTTTAAACATAGAACAAATTAAGTCACTATAAAAGCTGTTGTATTGATAAAATACATAGTGTTTAAATGAATTTTAAACAGCATGTAATACAGATCATAAACAGTTAATATTTTATTTCAGAGTGTATTTGCAGTGTATTGTCACTCTCCATTGAAAAACTTTTCCAGAGAAACAGCTTTATATCCCATATATCAGGATATAGCCTAAATAATATCTAGATACTGCAGCCTCACAGAAATACAGATTTGATTTATATTGTGAAATATATACACCGATACTGAATGAAAGCATATTTTGATAACAAATCAAGTCCACATTGCCCAGCCCTAATCGAAATGTACAGTTTGTGCACCTGTACCAAGATAGAAACAAAAAAGGAAACGGGTCATAATAATATAAATAAATTCAAGTGAGAGTTTTCTAAAATTAGTTTCCCAAGACACAACTCACAGTTTGTAAGAAACACAGAAAAAGTTTTCAGAAACACCTGCCTATGTGTGGGCCTTTAAATATACAACTTCCAAAGGCAGTTAATCAGACAATTTGCACCTTGAATACTGATACTAACAATTCATAGCATGAAACCAGTGGATTGTTTTAGAACACCCAGTATGCTGTACTTGTAAACAGGACTCCAAACTAACTTTTTGCATTGGTTGCAACTTTTCGGTGCACAAGCACAAAATTGAGGTGCCTGGGTTTACCAATAAAGAAGGGTGCTAGCAAGCTAATGCTATCTCTTGAACTTGCAAAACGAGACATTCGTAGACGAAAAATACCATGAACATCATTCTTCATGCTATCGTTTGATATAGGCTGCAAGCGCTGTGTTGGGGCGGACAAATCAGCTGTCATTCTCTGTGTGAGTGAGAGAGAGAGAGAGCTGTGAGGCAGGGAGATTAGTGGACGGAACGATATGTTGCGATTTTTAGACTGCGTGGCAAAAGACAATTAATTTGTGACAGTCAGTGTTGATTCTGTCGCCATGCATTGATCAAAGTATGGGAAACTCTGAAAATGTAAGGTGCACCAGTGTGACCAAAGAAAAAAAAATCAGTTGTACTTTTTGGTAGCACATTGGAACCCTGTGCAAACATTGCAAGTGCAAAGAAAGAGTCCTCTTACTTTGGGAACCTCCATGAAACTGGGCCTGGCTGTGGAGATGAGCCCAAGTGTTTTGAGGGAACAGTTGACGAGCTGTGAGAGAATGTCGCACGCTGCCTCCGCAGACTCTCGGCTGCTGTCCACCTGAAAAGTACAGAGAAAGAAAATGAAAAACCCCACTTTGTGAGCAGGACAAGAATTCACAGCATTGCACATTTCCATCACTTTAAAACAGCCTCACCAAACACTCTCTATCTCACTATCATTGATACCTTGAAGCTGACATATTGCAGATGATTGGAGTGTCTTTTGATGATCTGTTTGATGAGGTCTGGGTGTGTGGCCTTCAGGTAGGAGGTTGCAGGCTGGTTTAACTCGAACACAAAGCACCGCCACAGCTCTGGCATGTGAAAAGCCTGGTTCCAGCTTTGACACACCTGCAGTGACATCAGAATTATTTGCTTATTTAGAATAATAAAACAACAAAAGATAAATTATTTGTATTTCATCTGCCTTACATTAACAACATAATTGAGCTCCAACTAGTGATTTAAATACTATTTCATAAAGAGTCATGACATGCATTGAATCCTAAGGTAAACTGAGAGAAACGTGACTCCAAGCGGAGAGCAGATAACCTTTCATTCAGCCTTAGGTGAGTGACCCACACAAAGGTCGGGAGAACAAGACAAAACAGTTATTAAAGTTAAAATTACATTATGCAATTGTCTAATGCCGAATAATAAAAGCAGTTGCACTGTAGCAACTATTTCACTAGTCACTTAATCATGAGAAATATGAATGATGTGGTAAATCATACAATTCATGTGTAAAAGATCTTTTAGGGGTCAAAAAAAGAAATTAGGAAAACCCACAAGTACTGTCACGAATATCTGGTAATATCTAGTATTCAGAGTCAGCTGAGACTGTGAAATGAAATTGGTACAGAACACATCATTAAAAAAGAGAAGGTGTAAATAGATTCATAAAACACACAACCAAAACAAAATACCACTTAATATATTCTGTCCTTGAGGTGTATGTTTCACACACAATTTCATCTAATGATTTTTCTATGATTTGGTTGTATGATAATTACATTTTTGCTTTATGTTTGTATTCAAGTCGACATTTATTGTTGCTGTAGCTTTTCTGTAGTTCATCTTTTTTACATACAGAGCTGTATGCTTGCTGTGGTCATGTTGAAACACAGCAATGTCATTAAATGTTCAACATCAGATAATATTCAACATCATACATACAGACTGTAATATCGCTACCTTCTAGCTTTAATGTAAATTTCCTCACTGCGGGACTAATAAAGTCTGTAATTAAAATTAACACACTTCACAATTTCACATTTTCAAACCCGGTGCATTTAGCGCTGGAACGGTGTTCAGAGCCGTTCTCCCATGGAAAACTAGCGAGAATATCAAGATGGACCGAGAGGGATGAAATCGATTTGGTCATTTGCAATTTGGCGTCTCTCAGCTCTCCACTTGTGTTTGACGCCGGGAAGGAAACGAGCACCGCAATGGTTGGTCGAAGTCGTCTTTGCTGCACTGATGCACGTAAACAGGTATCTGTTTCTCAAAATGTGTAGAGGTTGGCAGGTCTGCCCTCATGTGCAGCGGTAGACGATGGATGGCTTTTACCTCATTACTTCCTATAACTTCATTTAAGCATGGAAAGCACTTTTGGACAGGGAAGGGTTTTTATTTTGTTTTTTTTAAATATACTGTATAAATAAATTTGACCTTGGTAAACATCGATGATAATAAATGGCTTCTTTGTTCATTCAGTACAGATGGTAAATTAGCTTTCCATCCAGCTTCACAATTCTAACAGCAATGTACTCAGTAGTGCCACTGCTGGAATAAATTCATATTGCAGAAGTAGTGAGCACATTTTGATGTAGACTACCTTGTAAATATGGCCCCAGCCCAGAATAGTGATGGACCTAAATGTTTCCATAATCTTGTTTTTAGATTTTGTTTGACATAATGATACTACATATAATACTGCCAAATATTATCCACTATGTGTAACCACTGATGAAAAAGTATTACAGGTTTACCTGAGAGGCATAAGCTCTGTCCAGTAAAGGCAAGTACTGGAAGATGTGAAGCATGATCTCCTGAGGCAGACACTCCCAACAGGCACCTTCCTGCTCCAAGTCTTTGTCAGTCCTCTGCTTCGAGGGCCGTTTAAGAGTCTTCTGAGAAACAGTGCTGGTGCCTCCGCCATCCTTCTTCTCATTCACCTGGTGAACTCGTTTCATCCTGTTTGAATACAACGTGAATCGACTAAGTCAACATCAGTCATTTTAGAATTTTTCAACTATGAATCTGTTAACATTGACATTTCAAGCAATTTCAATCATTCTCCAACTGTGTAACAGATATTCTTCTCCCATAACGATAACATTTATATAACGTTTTTATATGATATGCCATGTTTGTAGTCGAGCTGTAGTATGCAAACTTTTGCTGGCAAAGTTTGCATTCCACTTTTTTCCTGCCATCTATTTTTGTGAAATGCTGCCACACTGCTGATGTCTTTGACATGGATGTTAGAGGAGGACTGACTGTAGCCTAAAATGAAAAGCTCAAAATAGATTAAAAAACGTCTACGTTCTTCCATCTATCCGTCTAGTGGGTTGGGCTAATCCAAAATAGTGAAAACAAGGGGGGTATTCTCTGAAAACTTGCTGTTGCTTGGTACTTTCCTCCTGATGAAATCAAATTAACTATAGACTGCATGAAATTAACACGGCAAAAAATCAACCAATCAGAATTTTAGTCAAGCCAGAACATATCGACTCATAAATAGACCAGTCGACTAGGAGTTTACAGCCCTAGTTGGTAAGCATTATCTACACCTGAGATGAATGACATAAACAAACAGATACACAAATTACAAACAGAAATTCAAGAAAGCAGAGGCTTGCTACATCAACCATACTATGAAGGCAGACAGCAATTAAAGGATGAAATTGAAGCTATGGAAAAACAACTGGCTGAGCTTCAGTGTAAAATGGATGTTACAAATGAGATGGCAGTAATTCAGCGTTCAGAAAGGCATGCTGTGCCAACGGAAAACATGCACTCATACTAAAAGGAGGAAATGATTGAATGATGAAAAGGGAATGGATGATATAATGATTGTCTACAATGAAATAAGAGAGCATGCCACACCATCCACTGGAATGAGATGTAAAATGGATGCATGTGAAGCAGTAACAGGAGTAATGAAGATAATCTATAAACGGCTGTCAGTCATAGATGGTGATTTTGACCAAGTTCAAGAGAAGCATCGTCTTCATCAGCTATTAGCCCACGACCACGCTCAATCAATACATGGAACTGCCTCTCAGTCAGATGCCAGTCATCACTCAAAAAGGATAGAAGGAAGCTCAGTACAAGATATTTCAAAAGGAGAAAATAAATGCAATGGAAGAGCAACATAGGAGGGCAATAGCCATGCAAAGATGTGAATTAGGGCGCGTACAAGCAGAGAGAGACATGGAGGCTGCTCATGCTAAACTGGAAATCTATGATAAAAAGTTTCAGACAGTCTGTCCTTCATTCATAGTCCCCCCCTATACGTCATCATAACTCTCCAATGAGTACGCCACTGCCTCAAACAGATGTGTCTCATTTGGCCAAAGCAATTCAAGACAGCATAGCCATAAAAAGGCTTCCACTACCAATGCCCAGTTTTCAATGGAGATCCAAGTCTGTATATAGAGTGGAAGGCTTAATTTATGTCGCTAGTTGACTGCAAGGGCAGTCAACAGCTGATTAGCTACATTTATTAAACGAAACATGTCAGTGGGCCTGCACACAAATGTCTCAAAGGCACCTTTTATCATAATTATGATAAAGCATATAGGGACGCCGGGAATAAGCTTGACCAACGCTGTGGTCAGTGCTTTGTTGTCGAAAGAGCTTTCAGAGAAAAACTGTCAAAATGGCCCAAAATACACTCAAAGGATGCTGAAGGATTAAGGGCTTTCTCAGACTACCTAAATGCATGCCTACAAGCCATACCACATGTGAGGGGGCTAGAAATACTCAGTGACTGTGAAGAAAATAAAAAAAAAAATTCCTGATAGATTAGCAGCCCGTTGGAATCGTCAGGTTAATGTCAAACTAATGGAAGGCAAAGATTTTCCCTCGTTTGAGGATTTTACCAATTTTGTGACAATGGAAGCAGAGATAGCATGCAATCCAATCACTTCTCTAAATGCTCTTTACTCAACTGATTCTTACCATGACAAAAGAAACACAAAGGAAAATACTAAACCCACAACCCATGTCTTCACAACTCAAACCACTAAAACCAATGATAAAACAAAGCCTCTCTGCATGGGCTTCAAAGATGACAAGCATCAACTGCCAAAATGCCCTGACCTCATGCTTAAGAAACATTTGTGAAGAATAATAAGCTGTGTAAGATGCTTGAAATCAGGTCACAATGCTAAGGAGTGTTGTCAACACCTCACATGTGATGAATGCAAGAGAAGACACCCAACCTGTCTCCATGACTGGATCTATGGAGGAAATGGAGTTAAGAAAGAGCCGTGTCCGTGATGAGCACAACTCCAAACACACCATAAATAACATCACTGCAGTTACAGCCCTTAATGTCACCAAAGCAGGTCAGTCATGCAGTACCTCCATGATTGTCCCAGTGTGGGTATCTGCAATCAAGAACCCATCTAAGGAACAGCTGGTGTATGCATTGTTGGACACTCAAAGTAACAGCACCTTTATCGTCGAGGAATTAAAGATCCCATAGACCGGAAACTCCAATTAATGTTGCTTTTGGGTGTGTATCTGCATCATTACCTCATTAAAGAAGCCCTAAGGTTTCATAACAAAAAGTTTAGCCACTCCTGAGATCACAGGGTTTTATTGTTTTACTGAGCTCTCCCAAGAGGATCTAAAAAGTGTTTGCTAGTGAAGCAACTAGCTGGTCAGACTCATCTGAACAGCAGCTCCTCCTCCTACTTTTTGGATTTTTTGTTGTGATGTTTACACAGTTTTGCTGAGATTAGATATTTTTTCTTAATCTATTGACAGCTCTATAGAAAAAATATCATCTCCTCTGTCCTAGTGGTACTGAATCAGACCCCATTATACCTTGAGTATCTATTTTTATCATATCATCCCAACAGATAACTTTGGTCCCAAAATGCAGGCTTACTTGTGGTTCCCAGAGCAGTGTTTCCCCTTGGATGGAGTTGTAGCAGTGGAGGCAAGTGTTCGCCCGCGTGCAAAAGCAAAGCCGGGAGGTTTTTGTGTGTCTGCCAGCACCAGAGGGGCTCTATAGGCTTACGTACATAACAATACATTTGTGCACAGTAATGAGCAGGTGAAATGTCTGTCTAGCTTACATATGAGATGTCTCAATAACGTATAATCTTTAAAACAAATGACAATAATCTATTATAATAATAATAATAATAATAATAATATTTTAATGAACACATTAAGGCACTGTAAACCGTTCCTGACAGTTTCACTCGCCGGGCGCCACTACTTGATGTCTCCTCAAGAATGAATGAGCAGAAGTTACCTGGCTGAAGAAAAGCAAGTTTATAGCGGGATAATGGCAGAGAAAGCGACGTTAATAGACGCCCCATTAACTATCAATACGTATGCACTGTACTGTGTTGTATCATGATATTATTGGTATCGTATGATGCGTAGCGTATCATATAGTGCAGTACCCTATGATTCCCACCAGTAGTTGTTTAGCGCCATGCTGTGTGTGTGTCCTTGAGCAATAGGCTAAACCCCACGTTGCCCCTGACAGCTGTGTGAATGGGTAGGAAAGATGTGTGATGAAAATGCGTTACACTACAGTAGGTGTACTGTAGTGTAAAGCAGTTTTGAGTGAACAGAAAAGCCCTATATAAATACCAGTCTGGTACCAACCACTTTGGGAGAACCAATACTTTTTATTTGTGTGCCTGTACTTTTAAGATGCCAGTACACTGTTTAGCTTATTTCTAAAGAGAATATAATTTCCAAGGATGCACTATGTGACGTGACGTTCACCCTTTCTCACGAGAGTCTAATGTTTGTTTCTGGGGATGAGCTGATATTATTTCTCCAATACTGGTTTTGTGTCTATGTGGCCCTGCGATGGACTGGCGAACTTTCCAGGGTGTACCCCACGATAAAGCTGTAGAAGATGGATGGATGTTTGGTTATATTCGATGACTTTGAACAGCATAATAACAGGACTACAATAAAATGGGCTTTGTTCTTGCAATGTTAATCAAGGCTCATCTAAATACATGGATTTTAGTTATTTTTACATGGACTTAACATATAAATAAATAGATGTTGTGAACATCACCAACATCTTCTGGTATCTTTAATTTAGTTTTATTTTGTGATTAATTGTTTAGTAATACAGACATACATGCCTCATATGCATAAGGGTAATATGAGAGCAGGTGGATACCGAGTATTGAGGCTAAATCAGTGCACATTTAATCTACTGTACAGATTTCTTTCATGTTTTATTAAATCTGCTTAATTTGTGCATTTTATTCCATGTTATGCACTTCATTTGTTTAGCACAAAGTATTGCAATTTTGCAATACTTAAAGTATTATTGTTTGACTGAGGATTGATTGGTTAGTTGATTACTGGAGAGATGATACCACATTATGTAAGAGGCGGGTGGTCTCGTGAGGACTGTGGTGTTTCATCTGGGTGTATTTTGCAGAACTGCACAGCAAACAACTATTTCCTGCCCACAGTGTCTGTCCACAAATACACACGCGTGTTTTGATATCTGAGTTCGCCTAAGGGTCAAGTGAAGTAAAATAGTGGAGGACACGTCTCCCTCAACTTACCTCCGCACATGACAGACTGAAGTTAGTTAGTAACGCGAAAACAAAAACATTTTCACTGCGTATGTGTGGACATACACGCTTTTGTGGTTAACTTACACAAACACAAACCCAGCTAAACAACCAACCTAAGAGTTAGCATAGCACAACATCTTTGCTTACTACTTAGCAAACAAGTTCTGGTGACAGTAAAGTCAAAACTCTAATTTAAACAAATCTTATCTTTCTCCACAGCGTCAGCAGTTCAGTACTCAGCTCTTTTCTTACCTGTTTGTCGCCTTCGTCTTGATTTCGTCAAATATCGCTCAACGTCAGCCTGGACCGACACACGACAACTGCGTACGAGCTGGTGGTGAAGCGGTTAAACACATTGGACCATAGAACAGCACGGTTTGCGTGTCCGAGTCCGCCTTCACCCTCACTAAATGCTGATTTCACAGCGTGTTCGTGTCCACAGAGCCTGACCCACTTTCCCTTTACAACTCTGCAGCCTCTCTCGTTCGCCCCTGTCACATATAAAGATGGCGTTTATATGTTGTGGTGTGAGATGCCAAAAGTAATGTCTCTGCACTACCGGAGACAGTCATTTCAGGCGGCCGTAGTCTCAGGCGGCCACACGTTTCCTTAACAGCGCCACCCAATGACTTGGATGACAACATACAAACAGCTGGATAAACTAAAACATTGAAAAAAGTCATTTCTGGAAGTGCATTAACAAGTACAGGGTTATTCCACCAATACCTTTCGCTAACTACTTAGTTCTAGAGGTTTATTCCAGCCAAATACTACTACTATTACTACTACTACTACTAATAATAATAATAATAATAATAATAATAATAACAATAACAACTAGTACCGCAAGCGGTAATTGACGGGTTCGAGCTTGACGGCTCGCGAGTCCCAGTGCGTCCACGTCGCAGCGCGAGTCCTCTTCCTCATCTTCCGTTCATTCACCGCTTGTGGTACTGGTTATTTTCAGCTGCATCCCCGTGCAATGTCAAGCGTGTCCTTTTAAAATGGCCGTCTTCCTGTTGGGTGAAAGGCGTGTCCGTAAACGTGTTTAGGGAAGGTACCTTGACTTACATAACAAGTTTCGTGTGGATCGGAGAATGTCAGACTTTACTTCCTGTTTCGGGAGTTGTACTTCCTGTAAGGAGGTCATCCTTTACAGACATGTTCAGGGCGGGTCTGAGGTCTGAGGTCTAACAGTGTGATTTCGTCTATAAGTTGTTATTTTTGTGAAAAACAACTGATGGTATCAGAATTGAAGCTGAATTTTAGAAATAACTAGTTATTTTTGTGATAGAACATCTGATGGTATAAGAATTAGGGTGCATTTTCTCTTTTTTCCCTCTGTTACTTTTTCTCTCTTCCCATTTTCCCTGTTTTTTTTTTCCTTGGCCCCTCTTGCAGTACCTTTTGCCCCATCTTTCCCTTTCAGAGCAGCATGAGAAACTGTAAATGTTAGATTTGATAGATTTGTAGGCAAATGCCTCCATCATGTGGCGAACAAAGGTTACTGCACTGACGAACTACTCAGTAGAGTGGATCCTGTGTAGTGTTCTTATGTCAACACCATTGAACGATTTGTTATCATATTCAGCAAGCATCATCTACCATGTGTTTTACATGTTTTCATTCATTTTGAGTATGATACAATGAAATTTGTTAAAGTTATAAGGGAAATTGTGAACTTGTATTTTCTGTTACCACCAGAAGGCGCTGTTTTCAAAATGTACAGTTTTTGCATAAGCATCTTCAGCAAGATCCCATCATCGATCGTCACGAGTTTGGTTAAGATCTGACCTTCCATCGCAAAGTTATAAGAGTTTGTTGTTGTAGCGAAATACCAGACGTCATATTGTCAACAGGGGTCAACAGGGGGCACTGTTTTTGAAAGTGAATATTTTCATATAGGCATCTTCAGGGATTGACTATCATCAATCCTAGCAAGTTTGGTTCAGATTGGAATAGCATTCGCAAAGTGGTAGCAGTTTGTTTTTTGTCGCAAATATTTGATTTTGCAGTGTTGTCATTGCAACACTGTTGAACAATTTGTTATCATATTAGGCACGCATCATCTACCATGTGTTTTGAATGTTTTCCCAAATTTTAAGTTTGATACAAGGAAATTTGTTAAAGTTATCAGGGAAATTGTGAACTTGTACTTTCTGTTACCACCAGGTGGCACTGTTTCCAAAATTTACAGTTTTTGCATAGGCATCTTCAGCAAAAGCCCATCATCGATCATCACAAATTTGGTTAAGATCTGACCTTCAATCGCAAAGTTATAAGAGTTTGTTGTGTGTTGCGAAATACCAGACTTCCTAGTGTTTGCCACCACCAAGAGGCGATGTTTTCAAAATGTACAGTTTTTGCATAGACATCTTTAGCAAGGGCCCATCATCGATTGTCACTAGTTTGGTTAATAGCTGACCTTCCATGGCAAAGTTATAAGAGATTGTTGTGTGTTACGAGGAATCGTGATTTTCGCCAACTTTGCCGCCCTTCTTCTTGTTCGCCATGATACTTAATGAAAAGATTTTGATACCTTTGGATCCTCAACTTGTCCACAGTGACCTCACAAAGTTTGAAGGTGATACCATTAAAGCTCTGTGACAAGTGCGTTCACATACCATTGGTGCGAAATGGCCAAAATCTCCAAAAAATTTACTTTCAATCCAAGATGGCGGCTTTCCTGTTCGTTTTAGAGCTTAGGCTGCTTTGAATTTTTTGACCGTCCCGACCTAAGGAACGCGTGAGTACCAAGTTTAGTGCATGTACATTAAATGTGCTCCTCAGGAGGACAAGTGTTAGGGGTTATAAGAGTTTTGCCTTTTGTTGTGAAGAATATGAATGAACGCCAACTTTGGCGCCCCCTATCTCAAAAACCATGCGACATTTTGAAAAACTTTTAATATCATTAGATCCTCAACTTGTCCACAGTGACCTCACAAAGTTTGAAGGTGATCCCATTAAAGCTCTATGACAAGTGCGTTCACATACCATTGGTGCGAAATGGCCAAAATCTGCTAAAAATGTACTTTCAATCCAAGATGGCGGCTTTCCTGTTAGTTTTAGAGCTTCGGCTACGCTGACTTTTTTGACCGTCTGGACCTAAGGAACGCGTGAGTACCAAGTTTCATGCATGTACATTCAACGTGCTCCTCAGGAGGACAAGTTTTACGGGTTGTAAGAGTTTTGCCTTTTGTTGTGACAAATATGAATGAACGCCAACTTTGGCGCCCCCTATCTCGAAAACCATGCGACATTTTGAAAAACTTTTAATAACTTTAGATCCTCAACTTGTCCACAGTGACCTCACAAAGTTTAAAGGTGATCGCACAAAAGCTCTAGGACTAGTTCATTCAAATACCAGGCGTCATAGTGTCTGCTGTCACCAGGGGGCGCTGTTTTTGAAAGTGAATATTTTCATATAGGCGTCTTCAGGGCTGGACTATCATCAATCCAAGCAAGTTTGGTTCAGATTGGACTCGGATTCGCAAAGTTGTAGCAGTTTGTTTATTTGTCACAAATATCTGACTTTGCAGTGTTGCCATGGCAACACCGTTGGACGATTTGTTATCATATTAAGCACGCATCATCTATCATGTGTTTTGAACGTTTTCACAAATTTTGAGTTTGATACGATTAACTATGTAAAAGTTATTACCGAAATTGTGTATTTTTTGTATTTTCTGTTACCACAAGGAGGCGCTGTGCTAAAAATGTACGTTTTTTTCACAGACTTCTTCAGCAATGGTCCATCATCAACCCTAGGTAATTTGGTTGGGATGTGACCTTCTATCGCAAAGTTATAAGAGTTTTGTTGCCTGTGGCGAAAAATTTAAATTTTCATCAACTTTGCCGGCCCCTTTCTCGTACGCCATGATACTTATTAAAAAGTTTTCAATAACTTTAGATCCTCAACTTGTCCACAGTGACCTCAGCAAGTTTAAAGGTGATCCCATGAAAGCTCTAGGACAAGTTCGTTCAAATACCGATGGTGCGATATGGCCAAAATCATCAAAAAATGAACTTTCAATCCAAGATGGCGGCTTTCCTGTTCGTTTTAGAGCTTCGGCTACGCTGACTTTTTTGACCGGCCCGACCTAAGGAACGCGTGTACCAAGTTTCGTGCATGTACATTAAACGTGCTTCTCAGGCCAACGCGTTTGTTCGTTCAAATACCGATGGTGCGATATGGCCAAAATCATCAAAAAATGAACTTTCAATCCAAGATGGCGGCTTTCCTGTTCGTTTTAGAGCTTCGGCTACGCTGACTTTTTTGACCGGCCCGACCTAAGGAACGCGTGTACCAAGTTTCGTGCATGTACATTAAACGTGCTTCTCAGGCCAACGCGTTTTAGGGGGTGGAGCAGTTATTTGCCCCGCCCACTTTCATTTTTTAACGCACATTCCCCGAAACACTAATAAACGTAAATTTACACCAGGTCTGATGCGGTTGCAAAAATTGGTGAGTTTTGGGGCATGTTCAGGGCCTCAAAAACGCGATTCATTTGGAAGGCGGAAGAAGAAGAATAACTCTTACGATTACAATAGGGTTCTTGCAACCAAGTTGCTCGAACCCTAAATATAGGAGTTGCATGTGGGGCAATCTGTGTAATTAGCTCATTATCAGGTCAAATGTAGATGGAATCGTAGGCCTAGGAATAGGAAATTTACAATTACAAGATCTCAACTAGACATTTAAACTGTTGAAGAGAGGAAAGACGTGCTTCTTTTATGTAATAATGACTTCATCATTCCCAATTTTCTGGATTTGAGAAAAAAAAAAAAGTTACACACAGAAACAATGTAATGTAACAATGTAACAAGTTCCCTGAACATTAAGAGTGATGTTGCTGCAGGACCGAGCCAAGGCATTCTACATTAAGCACAGCCTATGGACAAAAAGATCTAAATCATTTTGTGGTGTTTCTAGTGTGTTGTGTATGAGATGTTAGTCATTTAACTTATTATCTACAATCAAATTGTTCCTTATGCAAAGAATGTTGCATGACATCTCCATGCACTTTCATAGTAGTTGAAGTACTGCCAGAAACCTTAACTGAATGGCAACCTTTTTTTGCAAACCAGTCAGTGCTAGTAGCACAGAGCAAAAGCAACGTGCCGTGACCATCAGGAGGAAAGCAAGCACTATACACATGAAACACACATTGCAAACCGTTGCTTTGTCACATGGAATGAGAACATGTTAAAGTATGACATTTGTTCATAAACCTCGTATAAATGATTTAGTAACGCAAAAAAAAATCTCACTATGTCCCTTTAGGGGCTCCGTACAAATCCCAAGCTAAATGTCTCATTTAATAATGGAATTTCAAAATGCAGTGAATGGCTGATCGACAGGTAGTTGTCCTCTGAACTTCATCATACATTTTTGTCAGTTAGGAAGCTCATATTCTCCAACCAAAAGCAATAATTTAATAATGTCAAATAACAATGTAATTTAAAGCCAACACGAATAATATAACATCCAAAATATCCCTGGCTGGTATATCACTGTTTCAACAACTCAAATAAACACTTAATTCACCAAAATTAATGAAGCCTAAATTTCTTCTTTTTAACAGTTGGTTAACGGTGTTTTTTTTTTTTTTAAATGACTGTAAAACGATGGAAAACATTATCCTACTTAACAACAAAATGGTTTAAGCACACTTAGAATAGCTAACATAAACTTCCCCATGCAATTCATAATTGTTTTAACATCAAAAATAAAATGAATTTCACATTCAGCTCTATACTTACATTCCAGTCTTTGGTGTCATCTGCAAAACAATGTTTCCCTGCACTTACACTGAAGGACTGGGAGCAGACAGTATGACACTATGATATAACATAAGCAAATTACATATAAAAAAATAAAAAAAATAAAAAAGTAGAATAACAATACTGTAAGTGAACAATGGAACTTTTTTTATTCATTCATTTATTTATTTATTTAAAATAACTGTATTCATAGAGCACCCTTCAAAATAGAGTTACAAGACAAATTTAGTGTTTAGTGTTTAAAAAATGTTCAAAAGCTCATGTGCACATGATATTAATGACAGAGGAAAAACAAACAAAGCTTTCCAAAGAAAAAAGAAACCATTCAAATGAAAGGGGTAGGAGCTAATCAGCATAATTCTTCTTACTCCTTTTCAGACAAAGTAGTGATAGTTAACAATGACTGTGTTTTCAAATGTTTATTTGAAACAGTGAGCCACGAATGGCAGGTGCCGAAACAGCTCCTGGCACGAAGTTGTGCGAGGAACCTATTGTTATCCTTCAGAGTATTATTATTACTTTACGGTCATTTTTGAGGGGGTTAATGTGTATAAAAACGCTTGAAACTTGGCACAGCAGTCAGGTCTGTTTATTATTGTTATTATTTATTGTTGTGTTTTCTTACGTGTCTGGAAAAAAAGTGAAATGAAATAAAATATAAATTCTGAACGACAAAAACAATACTATGTTCATCCACCTTCCTGCAGTTTTTATTGAATTGGTTTTGTTCTCCTTCTGTGTGTGGTTTAGTTTTCCACTTAGTTTATAATGTCCAGCAAAATAAAAGTAGAAACCAGGCAGCTGTGCATTTATAACATCTATAAACATGCCAGGGCATTTTGTTGTTTTTGCTCTTACCATTGCCATTTTATTTTTAGTTTAGGAGTTCTTCAATGTTCATTTATCACACGGTTTTTATTGAGGTAAATTATCCTCAGAGGTTTCAGGTCTCCTCCTCTCCCAGAACAAACAGATCCTATGTTTAAAAGCACTAAAAACCTTCAAAGAAGCAGATTTGTATTAAAACGAATCTTTACTCTGATGCACTTTGACGCACACAGGATGGAAGGAGGAGATGTTTGTGATAACATAAAATCCAGGTGTGTGGTAACTCTTTATCATGTGTTCAGGTTGTAGTTAAAACGTTACAAAAATCATAAAATGTGACTGTGATGTGGTTTGGAACAGAATGGCAGGCGATTACAATGTTGTTGTATCCAGCAAACAATGCTGTTATACTAAATATGAAGTTCAAGGACAAAATGTTTCCGGTTGTCTCTCGCATTTTCTCACTATTGCAGAATTGCCAGGTAAGTATATCTTTAATCATGTGTGGCGTTTGAATAATAAATATAAGACGTGGCTCCAAAGAGAGACAAGAGAGTCCACTGTCCACACCAAAATGTTTTTGGAACCCTGTTCATAGTAGGAAAATACATTATTTTGTTTTAAGGACAATGTGGTACTTTTAATTCTATTTTAATTGACACCTTTTTTTAAACCTTTCTTCGATTTAATGTATTTGTGTATTGTGTGCAGCACTGCTGTTGCCTCAACTGTGTGGAGGTTGCTTGTTCTCTCCATGGGGTTTGAACAGTTGCCTCCCATAGGTTAATTGGACACTCTAAAATGACCACAGGTGTGAATGTGAGGCTGAATGGTTGCTCTTCTCTGTATGTTCTCTGATGACCGGTTCAGGGTGTGACCCCACCATTAGCCCTTTGTCAGCTGCGATTGGCTCCAGCGACCCCGCTACACTCATGTGGAGGATAAACCAATAGAGAATGAGTGTATTGTGTGCCTGCATATTTGCAACTACAGATTATATGACATGCTGGACACATGAATTTCCCAAATAATAATAATAATAATAATAATGTTTGTAAAAATATGTTTCATTTCAATGTTATTGATCGCGGAAGTTAGAATCTGGGAATATCTTTTTAACTATACTGTAGTGTGTAGTGTTTTAAGCGAGGGTGCGCTTCATTTGCTTACCCAGCTGCCAAAGTTGTTGTTGGGAACAATATACCCACAGTTATACTTATTTTGAGGCCACAAGTTAGAGTTTTTTTCCCCCAAAATGTCAATTAGCAAGACAACCCCTGTAAAGGAATGGTTCTCCAGGTGGTGGCCACAGACCATTTCCCTGTCCTCATCCTTTCTGGCTGATTTTTGGTCACTTTTGCATTTTGCCAGTGCCCTCACCACTAGAGGTAGCATGAGGCGGTGTCTGCAACCCACTGAAGTTGCTCAACTGCTGCACCTCATCCATGAGGATATGGACAATGCATGCTGTGGCAAGAAGGTATGCTGAGTCTCCCAACACAGTGTCAAGAGCATGGATGAGATACCAGGAGACGAGTCATTACACCAGGAGATGTGGTACATCAACAACCCAGCAGCAGGACGCCAGAGCCCTACAAAATGACCTCCAGCAGGCCACTGATGTGCATGTTTCTGCTCAAACTCCATGAGGGTGGTATGAGGACCCGACGTCCACAAGTGGGGCCTGTGCTCACAGCTCAACACCGTGCAGCCCGATTGGCATTTGCCAGAGAACACCAGGAAACGCCATTTGCGCCCCGTGCTCTTCATGGATGAGAGCAGGTTCACACTGAGCACATGTGACAGACGTGACAGAATCTGGAGACGCCGTGGAGAAGGTTCTGCTGCCTGCAACACCCTCCAGCATGACTGGTTTGGCGGTGGGTCCGTGATGGTCTGGGGAGGCATATCATTGGAGGGCCACACAGACCTCCATGTGCGAGCCAGAAATATTCTGACTGCCATTAGGTGCCGGATGAGATCCTCAGAGCCGTTGTCAGACCATATGCTGGTGCAGTGGGCCCTGGGTTCCTTCTGATGCATGACAATGGTCAGCCTCATGGGGCTGGAGTGAGTCAGCAGTTCCTGCATGACGAAGGCATTGGTGCTATGGGCGTGCCTGCCTGTTCCCCAGACATGAATCCCACCGAGCACCTCTGGGACATCATGCTGCTGTGTTTCTTTCATTCACATTTTACATTTACTTACATAATCACATGGTTAACTTTGATTGTGTTGCATTTCTTATTCACTTTTCATTTGACAGTGGTTAATACCGTGGATGAATTTTGTTTCCTGAGGATTTTTCCTCCAGTCATGCATTTTTCGGTAGAAGCCTTTATTCTTTAGGTATTTTTTAGTTTTTTTTTCTTTTGCTTATTTTCTAGTTACTTTATTTATTTATTATGTTATTAGGATTTCCTTAATTTTTCCTTTACTTCTGTAAATTTAAATGACCAATGTGGCTCACTGGTAGAGCGAGTCGCCTTTCTGGCTATATAAATACAGACCATTTACCATAAAATACGTACATTTGTATACACAACAATGGTTTTAAGACATGACCTTCATCTAAAAATGATCATGTGAAAACATACATGTGATTCATTTTGGGTGTAAAACTGAGACTTCACAAGTTCATTTATAGTTCAGTTTAGTTTCCCGTTTATTAAAAGTGGACAGAGGTACTGTTTGTACACATCCACATTGGCATTCATTAGGAAAGCAACAAACCAAGTACAAATGCAGTATATACACACCAGTATACATATATTTATAAAATACATTTGTTTTCTCCCCACAGAACTGTACTATATCTTTTACTTTTTTCTTTACAATTATTAATATTAGTCATTTTTAGGAGGACTTTTACTCTAGTTATGCACACTAACACGTTGTTAGGACAGAAAAACACTGCAGAAGCTGTGGATTTCAGTCATGGAAAGCAAAACACTTGACTGCATCTACAATATTCAGATGTCCATGTTTGCACACAGTCCCCTGCAGAAATGGTTTACAGCCACAAAACGCGAGCATCGACGGCACAGGCACCAGAGAAATGAGCATAACCCACAACAAAGATGTGCTTTGGTCGGTGTAACAGACACATTCAACTGAGCAACATCTGGAAGCACTCCAAAGACTTTTTCTCTCTGAAAAATAAGTTTGTCCTTGGAGGCTTGATTGAGGAATCTTCAGATCTTTTGAAAAACTAATTTCATTTCTGATTCATCAGCTTCTTAAATATGAATATTTTCTTTGCTCCATGTAACAAAGAAATCATTAAATCTGAATCATTTTGGTTTGTGGACAAAACAAGACATTTGAAAACATTAGGGCTGCAACTCACGATTATTTTCAGAATTGATTAATCTGTCAATTATTTTCTCGATTAAATTGAGTAATGGTTTGGTCCATAAAATATCAGAAAACGTTAAAAATCAGTATTTGTCAAACCAGGAAATGATGCTGTTCTCTAATGTCTTGTTTTGTCCACAAATCAAAATTATTCAGTTATGATTGTTATATGGAGCAAATAAACTAGAACATATTCACATTTAAGAAGCTGAAACAATAAGAAATCTTAGCTTCAAAACCGATTAAAAATAGTTGTATAGTAGTAATCTATTAATAATCGATTAATCGTGTTTCAGCTCTAGAAAACATAATTTTCAACATTTTCTGACACTACTCGAAAATAACAAATCGACAGATTAATCGATTATGAACATTATCATCAGTTGCATCCCTAATTTGGATGAACATCTTGTCAAGGGTTTGTTGTATGTAAGGCTGCACACAAATTAACCAATTATTAATTGATTACTAAATAAATCGACAACTATTTTGATAAACAAATAATGTTTGAAAATCGTATGATTTTTCAGCTTCTTAAACGTTAATATTTTCTAGTTACTTTGCTTCATATAACAAAAACAAAAATCAAAACTTGATTATGAAAATAATCATTTGTTGCAGCCGTAGTTGTACAGCATGTACAGGTTTGTTGTGGAGGAGTAAAAGTGACAATGTTTCTTTATTTTAGTGTAAATCAGGCCGAGCATCTTTGGACAGACAGACAGACAGGTGTTACATTTGTGGAACGTATACATGAATTCACACTGATTTTAACAGTGAAGCAGCTTTAAATGAACCATGTTAAGGGTTTTCTTTCGCTCCTCTGTGATGAACTTCATGCTTCTTTCCATCACTTTGGACGAGACAGTTTTTCAAAGTGAAGCAGTTTGATATGGTTAAGCCATTTTTTAAGCTATGCATCACGTCCATCAGGATTGTTTTTTTTTGGAAACACGTCCCTGAATTTGACTGCTCTGACAATTTTGCAAGACGAACACATTATGCACCTGTGCAGGCGAAACGTTTACGAGGACCGAAGCTGCACTTTACAGCGATCTGACACGTACACAACGTTAGGATAGCACTAAAGGACAAAGTGGTGCTTTGTGATGACAAGTCTGTAAAGAATTTTAGGGCTTCATTATGATGGAACAGGGCCGACTTCCGTTTTCTGAGAGGTGTCAGGATTAAAAGGTTAAAGCCATAACTTCAGCACTCTGAGGGATGCAGTTACGAAAGCAGAGATGTATCAAGCCGTATGTTCTCGGGCCATCAAAGTCATGGATGATAAAGGTTTCGTCTTTTCACTGTCTCATTCATTACTTTCTGTAGGAAAGCGTCAGCCATGCATTCTCATACACATACCAATTCTGTACAGCGTGTCACTGGATGTCAGTTTATAATTGAATTATCATTTTAAGTATTTCAATAGCACACCTCTAGAGACAGCTTATTAAACACCAGTGTGGTAACAGGATGAATAGTTTTGTCCCAAAAAGATAATAGTTGTTTCTTCCTGTGACTCCAGTAGAATAATAGTGAAGAATATCATAATTTCATTCCCTTGCTGCACCTGCTGTTCACCGTATATGTTTTATACATTACTGCCATCTTGTGGACACATATGTTTTTACAGCTTGAACAAAATTAAGTATATTATTATGAAAGTGGTAAACAATTTGAAAAATGACCTCCTGTTCTTGCAAGTACTGATTTCACAAGATTTGTTCACCTGTTTCAAGCCAATTAACGATAAATAAAAATTGGATTTTAGTTTACACCGGTCCATTTTGACTGGGGCTAAGATTTGTCCAGTGCTGACAGAAGCTGCAAGCGATTCATCTTTATCTGTATCAGCCATTCCTAAACCAAAGAACACTAATCGAAAGTTCTACAAATCTCATGTGACCAACACCTTTAATCTCAACTCCAATCAACACACACATGCTGTCCTTTTCCCACGTGAAAACTATTGCCCATCAACATTTTGTATAATGCAAGTCATTTAATACATATATATGACTTCATGTTAGCTTTTTTAATTGATTCAGAATAGTTAATGATTACTTCTTTCCTAATTACAAAACTGAAAATGACTATTCATTTTTAATGTACCACCTGCAGTACCTGCACAGCCCACAGAGGGGTAGCAGACACCAGCTGGACAGTGAAGATGCCTCTCATTTTATTCACTCAATTACTATAAAATTACAGAAAATGTCTGACATGACCAGTCATTTAATTTGCGTGAGTTTTATAAACGACAGCACTGAAACCACCTCTGAACTCTCTTCATTTATCAGCACTGATAAGTTTTTCACAGTAACCCTTACCCTAATAAAAATCAATTAAAGTTAAGTAGCCCAGACCTGAGGTGGTAATACTTCACATGGTTCAAAGATATTTGCAAAATAATTTAAATATTGTGTGCTCTGAAGAAGAGCTGCGATGATGAATCCATTACTGATCGATAACTAAATAGATCTACAATTAATTTTAATTGGTTTGAATGTTTGTTTATTATTTAATAATTAATACAAGTCCTTTGTTTTATTTTCATCTACATATAACAAAGAAATTATTGAGACTGAATAATTTTGGTTTGTGTACAAATCAAGACATTTGAAAACCTCATTTTGAGGTTAGAAAAAAACTGGTTAACATTTTTCAACATTTTCTGGACCAAACTATTACTCGAAAATCCTTGACAGAGTAATAATTCTGGTTAGTTGAAGTCCCAGAAGTTTCTCAACCTCAGGTTGAAAACTGAACGAGATGAAGACAAGAAAGGGAACACATCACACACACACACAAAAGGAACAAGCAAACAAGAGCTTTGATTTACTCTCCATTTAAGTTATTTTAAAAAGGCAGGTTTTTTCTTTTTTTACCAATAAAAGTTGTGGCATAAAGTGAAGCATAACTGCAGAACAGGAATAAATAGCTGAAATCACCAGTTTCTCCCTCACACATTCACAGCTTTCTTTGTGATCCTCTCTGTCAAAGTTAGTCTGTGCTTTTTTTTTTTAAACCCCCCTCAGTCCTCAGCCAATCCAATCTCAGCGAGCCCCTGCTTTATTTTGGTGCCTCCAACCATCGCAGGTCATGTGACAGTTTAAACGGTGGTGTCTCACGTGTGGTTACTGCTATTAGTTAACAGTCTCTTTGTGGGCGAGTCTCTTACTCTGTGGGCGACACAGTGAGTGTGGACAGGCACTGCGCCGGGCAGACACACCACGTCAGGCTCACTGAAGGTGTTGTGGCACAGATGGCATCCCTTCTTTTCAGACACCAGGATTTGTTTCTTTCGTTCTTTCAACTGGAGAAAACAAAGATATACGACAGGAGGTTAAAGGACTAATGGGCACAAAGACAACACCCTATTATGACCACACAGCACACTAGTGGCGAGCATTGTTGCCTTGCAGCAAGAAGACCCGGGTTTGTGACCCAGTCCGACTGAGGGCCTTTCTGTATGGTTTGCATGTTCTCCCTGTTTGCACATGGGAGTTCTCCGGGTTCTCCAGTTTCCTCCCACAGTCCAAAAACATGCAGAGGTTAATTGGACACTCTAAATTGCCCATAGGTGTGAATGTAAGAGTGTATGTTTGTTTGTCTTTATATGTTGACCCTGTACTACTTTTATTGATTAATCAGTTAAAATGTTTTGTATCACTAAAACTAATTATTCGATTGTTCTGTGAATATTTTCTGGGTTCTTTGCTCCAACATAGAAATCATTAAGACTGAATAATTTTGGTTTGTAGACAAAACAAGACATCATCATTTTGAGGTTTAAAAGAAATTGGTCGACATTTTATGGACCAAACAATTATCAATAAACCAAGAAGATAAGAGAACATTTAAAAAAAAAAAATTAAATACATTTAACAGTTAGAGGAACTATGTTGCACATTTATTATATCTTTGTTCTCTCACATGTGTCTTACCCGATCATGTAGCAGTTGCAGGTTTTCAGAGTGAGCTAACCCCAGAGCAATTTGGGAAGTGCGGCAGGCATGCATACTGGCCCTGACTGCTCGACCCAGGAAGGGCCGCAGCAGCTGCAGTGACCAGCTTTCAGGGAGTAGCCGTAGGACACGGATGGCGTCAAAAACCTCGCCGTGACGGTTCAGGAGGTCCACTGCTGCCATCTCCAGCTCTCCACTGCCCCCTGCTGCTGCTGCATGGGACTGTCCACGGTGGCTCCCATCAAGATACACCCCCAAGAGCAGGTGGAAGAGCCGCTGTTGGTAAGCAGAGTCCCGACAAGACGAGGCCCATAAGCAGAAGGCCTCAGCAGAGCGGAAGTCTCTGAGCTGGTGTACCAATATGTGCAGAGCTCTCTCAGGCTCCTCCAGTTTGCCATGTAGTGTTGCGCGTTCTAGCAGCAGCTGTTCACAGTTCTCCATCTTATCTAAACAGAGCAGAGGAACACAACATATCAGAAGTAAAAAAAAAAATTAAATAAACGACTGCAGAATGATATGTCCATATGATCAAAATCAACAAGTCTTTGATTTAGAGGACTCTCCGGAAATCAAGTCAGCACTGCAATCATGATCTGCTGCGAAATGTGTGTCACGATTAAGATTATTATTTTACATCATTTCTGTTCAAAAAGACAGGAAACTCACAAATCACCATAAAAAGTACATACTGCAGTTCTGAGTCACTAAATAACTTCATTAAAATCCTGAATAAGCTGGTTCAAATACTGTAAAACTGCTTTTTTCCAGAGTTTACAAAGAAAAAAAACAAACATTTGTCTCACCTAAAAGTAACTGTACACGGTATAGGTTGGACTCCCTGAGAAGGGCTTGAAGCCTCTCTCTGGCTGTGGTCAGCTGCACCTCATCTGTTGGTGACTGTGATTGCAGTGACAAGACCCTCTCCAGGTACAACATAGCCAGGTGTGTGTGGAACTTCTCTTTCTGTGGCCACATGCAGACACAGGAAAGAAAACATGAATTCAATTAACTTTAGGAAGCTGCTAAAAAGACTACATCCTTCTGTTATACCAAAAAGACGATTCATACATTGATTACAAATAATAATATTTAGGTATAATTTTCATTATGTCAATTTGCCACAAAGATAATGGAAAATAGCCTCAAAATTAATCAGATCATCCTAGCAGAGGGGACATCTTTGACCACACCTCCATAATACCTTCTGACATGTCTATGAAACGGTTTGCTTATTATAGCCTTAAAAATAATATTACAAGTTTTTTTTTGTAAAGGAGAGTGACAATATGCTGTAACTACACACTTAAAATAAAAAATATCTACAGTTTATGATCGGCATTACTTGATCTTAAAATATACTCATTACCTTTCATGTCAGATAATACCTGATTGTTTATTTGGATTTTAAATGTTAAATGAAGGATATTCACGTGTTAGAAACAAGGAAATTGCCTATACACAGTCAAATTCTGCTGATGATACCCAAAATCTAAGCTCAAATGTCACGATATAGATACAATATCGATATATAGACCAGCCATATTGAGATACAAACCATGTATGGTTTGAAATGAGATTTTGATTGTATCACTACAAATTAAATTTCAAAGTATCTTTTGAGTCGGTGCCAAAGTCACACAGTGCTACCAAAGCCCATGTCGTTACACCAGGAATCCACATCAGATTTGTGTGTCCGGACACCCAAATCTAACTAGACAACTTCCAAAAAAAATGCGGACAGCCTCTCATAAAGATGAAATATATGACCTCAAATCTTTCAAGACTACCCTAGAGTCTAAGCACAACTTGAACCTGAACCAGGGTCTTCCAGTTCTCTCTCACTACATCATTATTCATTCATTAACCACTCTCATTGACAGCAGACCCATTCATTTTTTCACTCTACCTGTATCCTTCTCTCAAGCACCAGGTATTCCAAGTAAAGAAGCAGCGGTTGGCTGTGTTTTCCAAGGTACGTGATGACATCATCAGGGTTTAATTGCGACACATCCTTACTGAGAGGCCTCTTAGTAAAGATATGCATGCCTATCTGCAAACAAGAAGGGAAAGGTTACTACTACAGCTCTACCACTACACAATACCAGATCAGTTTTAGGTACTGGCAAACCTACAGTGGGGTCTTTCAGCAAGGCCCAGTCTGCATACGTCCATACAAGGTCCAGATTGGAGCAGGAGGAGAGAAAGTCCACAATATACTCATAAAGGTCAGTTCTTGTGGAATCCTGCAGATCCCCATCTGCCAAACGAATCCACAACTGACAGCAACATGAACAAAGGAAAAATATTAAAATCCTTTGAGGTTGATTCTACAGTGAGGACCAGTAACAGGTCATTTGTAAGCATACATACCTGAAGTGCTGCTGAGTCTTGACCATTATAATGATAGAGCAGCCCAAGTGCAAAATATCTACAGAGAGGCAGAGACAAGACCAGCAAATTAACAGTGTCGATGTTTCCTCAACACTGTTGTTGGAACAACATATCTGCCGAGTTCCTTTAAAAAAAAGTGTACCTAAAATAATTGATGTTTTTGCAAAAAGGTGGTCAAATAGTATATACACACCAAAATTTTGATATGATTCAGATTTTTCTTCTGTCAGCTCACTCACATTTTGTAAATTCAGAAAAATAAACTATTAGAATTTATATTTGTGAAAACATTCATAATTTACAGTATTTTTCCAAACCTACTCTATGTCTGAAATAAAAATGAAAGTGTACACACTTGTGATATTTTTCTAGCCACGGGATGCTGTCTGTCAGCAGGCAGGTGTTGTCTGAAGCTAGAAGGTCTAGAAGGCTCTCGTGATCCTGTTCAGCATACAGTTTTAACAACGCTGTGTCCACATCCTCTCTGCAAACGTTCACCACCTCTGTGTTTCGCACCTGTGCGTGAGGATAAAGACAACCTTCTGTGATTACCACCAACTATAACTTATGACATGTGAGTGAAGTTAATTTACTCCATTTACCTCTCCCAAATAACTGATGAGGAAGTTCTTGTACAGCAGCACTTTCTCCTGGTCACCTTGAGCCAGGTGGTTGAGATCTGCAAACTCATGGAGAGGAGGGTGGCAGCGAGTGAATGAAGAGGAAGCTGGCAGCAGGAGTGGGTAGAGAGAGATCAGCTCTCGCACATCCAGCTGACCCTTCCTGAAAATATAATGATATGGTCCCAAAAAAAAGTTTAAATTTGTAATAATAGAACACTATGTACATATATATTTTTATTTCTTTGGATTCAATATCACATTATCTAAGGACAGATTAATGAAGACACATCAATCCAACGATTTTCTGATAATAAGTAAACTTTCAAACAGGAAAACAAACAGTTCATACAGAAGAGACTAATTTTAAATGTTTGATTAAAAAAAAACTTTTTCCACTTCATGAGTGATATTATTAATTAAAATAAATAAATACATAAGTAAATGAATGAATGCGTAAATTAATTAATTAATTACCAGATGAATTTCATGATCGCTGTCAAAGGTGTAAAATGTATTACAACATTGATTTCACTTAAAATTATTATTAACAGCTCAATGTGTGTATGTGAGGGTCAAATGCAGCCAAAAATATTATTTAAATGGAAAGGTTCAACAAATTAGAGCAATATAAATGTACAATATACATATTAAGGAACATAAAGACAGTTCTAGGAAAATCTTGGGCTTGTACATTTTAGTTTATTCTCATGACCAGAAAAATCTGTTTACCAAAAGCTGGAATATCATCAAACACTAATTGAGCATCTTACCTGAAGTGTTCTCTTGCTTCTTGAAACTGAAGTTGGCTGAACTGTATGAAACCCACCTGCTGAAGGATTCTTTTGTGCAAAACCTGTTAATGCAGACAGTCACAATATATCAGACTCTTGTGGATTTCTTGGTGCTGCTCAAATGCCTTATCCACACGAAGAGGAACTTTTCTCTATACAATCTTTTCGTTTTAGTTCTTAAACTAAGACGCTGTCTTCCATAAAGACAGCATCAGAATGAAGAAAACCAGGGTGTCTCAGGAAAGCCAACAGACCAAACAATCTCCAAGCACAAGAAGACGATGACAAAGAGAGCTGCAGTGAATGCAAGCACAAGATAGAGGTGGGATTATGACATCACTGTTTCCCAAAGTAGCTGCAAAGAGTAATCGATTACTAAATTATTCACCAACTATTTTGATGACCAATAATTGGTTTGAGTTTTAAATTCTCAGATCTTAACTTATTAAATGTTATTATTTTCTGGTTTGTTTGCTCCATACAACAAATAATCCTTTAAAACAAATCATTTTGGTTTAAAGACAAAACAAGATGTTTGAGAACATCATCATTTCAAGGTTTGGGACACATTTTTCAACATTTTCTGACCATTTATGGACCAAACGATTGATCGAGAAAATTGCAGCCCTACATCTGATGCACGTCTCCATAATAATATAATTCGAAAATTAAAAAATTGATAATAATCGAGTGCTGTAATTACTGTATTTAATTTTTTTAATGCACGTGTTAAAACGTGGCGACTCAAGCCTGCTCTGCCCATCCACATGTGAAAAACAAAATGCTTGCTCACGTACGACCCTCGCAGAACAATAAAGTTTTCTGAATCACAACAATCTCGCGATAATACACCGATGGAGGTCACCACTCCTGACCATCTAAAAAGCCGTGTGTGGAAAGTTTTGGGCTTTCATCACAGGGAAAAATACAAAAGTTAAATTGAAATGTTTTCACATTTTAATTAAAAATTTGAATATAATTCGGATATTAAAAATAATAAGGAATGGAATTCGAATGGGATTATAGAGGAAGATTGACAGCCCTAATCTCCATCAAAAATAATGTCAGTTATGTGATTCAAATCACACTGATAATCGTTACTATAATACCAATATCATTATATGGTCTATGATTCACATGCCGCGTTATCTTAACCCACTTAAGCTCTTAAAATGAAAACACATCGTTTATTACCTGAAACTTGTCTTTGGGAATATTCCTCTGTGCTCCCTCTGTGAGGGTAAGCGCCTCCTCCACTCTGTGACTGGCCAGTAAGTCTTGGATCTGTCTCTCCAGTGGCAAGGGCACCAGGACATAGACTGCTTTAGTGGAGGCCAGTATTACCTTCCCTAAAGAACAGACAATATACGTTCAAGTAGCCAAAAAATTTATGATATTACCAGGAAGCTGCTTAGTTTTAATCCTGGCCTTTACGAGGCTCAATTACGAATGACGACACACATACTAGGAGGTAAAAAACATGTCATAACATGGTTCCAGAGTTTGGTTTCTGAGAATCAACTACAAGAATACATTTTACTTTTGACTTATGTGCCTCCATTCATAGCTTTTCATTTTCAGTTGCTTGCCTTTTTTAAAAAAGCTCTAGTGAGTAATACTACTGTCGTGAAAATGGTCTGTAATCGGAAATACTTGCTCACACTTCAAATCCCATTAAGAGTCCAGTGAACAGCTCTAGATGTCTTAAAGTCAATTTTTATAAAAAATTGTGTGGTCTCAGCCCAGCAATCCAAGGCAATGTCTTTTTTTTATCCCTGGAATATTTAATAACAGAGGAGGTCTCTCTTGCTCCGAGGACACAATTAAGAGTGAAATTTCTTCCTTTTAAACTATCAACTGAATATAAGATGGACAATTTAAAGGTTAACTCCTTCCACATCATGTTACATGGGTGAAAAGGATTTTGCAGCTCCACACAGAAATGCTCACAGTTTCATAAATGTCCTTGGTTGATGTCACTTGAACCAGTGTTGGTGCTGGTGGAGTTAAAAAAATAAATGCATTTGCCAAATATTTGACAGCATTCTAAGTTTGTCTAGTCAATATAATAGTAAGTGTTACAGAAATTGCAGCAGAGTTAAAAAAGTTATATTATTATGTTTATTTATATTATGAACAAACATAGTTTGATATCTTTAAAAATATAAAAACTTTTGAATGGGAAGAACAAACAAAACTTCAACAAGAATGTCAGGAAAACAATTGGTATAACTGGCATAAGCTCTGGGTTTTGAATGGAATAAAAGAAATCTTTGGTCTTATTGACCATTGTCCCCATCTAATCTGAAAAAACAAAATGATTACTCTTTATGCCGATTATTTTTGATTGGTTTCAACATTAATGTGATAATACCTTCAAAGTCTTGCAGAATGTGCCCATCTCTGAATGACAGGGTCTGTTTCAGCTGTTGATCCAACATGCTATGGATAGTGATGAAGTTCTCATCCAAGGCCACCACATATGGAAAACATACAGCGGCACCAATCACGCCCTCTGACCAGTTGACTGGAGCCCGCTGAGATACCCCCTCTGCATTGGCAAACATTCCTAAAGGAAAAATGTGGATATCATATAGTCTCAAATAATTAATATGCTACCAGGTACAGACACATACAAAGATAAGTAATATTAGCAATAAGGATGGCACAATATCACTTTTTGTCCGATACCAATTTCACAACTGATACTGTCATTTTAGACTATGATGCTGCTAATAACACATTTCAAGCAATTTCAAATACATAATTCACCCACTGTGTAACAAATATTCTCTCTCAAACAAATAAGTAGCCCACAACATGACTCAGCAAAAATACTTTTGTATTTACATTATTAAAGTATGTGCATAGTAAAGTAAGCGATATATAGGATTTCTGGATCGTATCGGATTTTACATTTTTATCCTTCATATATCCGATCCAGTGATTTTGACCAGTGAGAGACAGATACTGATACAGAGTATCATATCGGCTCATCCCTAATTAGTAAGCTGGTTTTGAGAATCAACGATCAATGATCTGCAGATTAACCAATATTTCTAACTTACCTAGACCACCAGGTGCTGCTAAGAGGAACTCCTCCCTGCCAATCCTCTTTAAAATGGGCCTCCTCTCTTCACTGTTGTAAGGGAAGAGGTCTTGGGAGGCTCCAGAGTTGTAGTTCAGGATCATGTATTGTGTAGCAAGGGCCAAGCACAAGAAGTACCCATCAAGACTTACAGCACAGGGCTGCTCAGGAGTGCTCACGTCTTTGACCAGTTGGACTCTGTCCTCATATACCATGTAAATCTGCACTGTCCGCCGCTTGGAGGAGAGAACACACATTTCCACACAGAAGGGATCACCATTTACTGGGTTCTCATTAATGCAAAATGCCGTCACACCTCTGATCTTGGCTCCACCCCCTGCCGCTGAAGGCACAGTCTCCAATGTCACCATATCGATGAGAAACACTATTCCATCACAAAGCACTATCAGACGCTCCAAGGCAGAAGCAGCCCGCAGCTCAGCAACTGGTTTCTTGAGGCCCAGGTATTTGTGCAGCAGCTTTTGAGCCGAGTAACTCAGTTTTCCTTTGGAGGAAGTGACTTCGTCCAACAGGAAGTGGTGGATGAAGCAGTCATTGGTACCCACGTACAAGTGCTTCCCACAACATTCAATGCACTCGATGTTGATGCGAGCCTTGTCGCCCATGAGGAGATCTCGCTCCACAGCGGGGACAAGCTCAAACGCCTTCACACTCATCTCAACAAAGGCATCTACACTAGATGACACAAAACAGGCAAAAGTCAACAAGACTGCAAACAAAATGAATGTATAAATATGAAAAAAATATACTGCAGACCACGTTATAATACATTTTGATGTTATTTCACTGTCATTATGAGAAGACTGACTGAAAAATGAGTGTTCTTCATTCAGAATAACCTCTTCAGCTATTTACCTTTGATGGTTTTAAGTTATTTATTTGTGGCTAACAGCTTGCATAAGTGTGATGAGTATTAATTAATAAGATTTTAATACAAGATAAGAATTTATCACTACCCTGGACATTCTATATCACAAACAGCAGTCATTCAGTTTTATTTCCTGATGGACAGTAAGGGTTTATGTCAAGTAAGGCAATACTGTCAATAATACTTTTTTTAAGTCCCCTACCAAGCATGTATTGACATATTAGACAGTTAAGAAATGGTTCACATGACAATGTTTTGATAGTACTTACAGTAGGTTTTAATGCATTTTAAACAATTACCTCTGTGGGCAAGGCTGATTGCTAATTGATGCTTAACAAAGTGAACTTAGCACGCAAATGGGATCAAGTTTAAGAAATTTGGAAAATATCATTACATAGAGCACTGCTAAAATGTAGTGATAGCTAACAGCATTCACGTTAGCTTGCTTACGATGCCCATAAAGGCCAACAACGGCAACAAGATAAAGTTGGCAGGTAAACAGTGAGGGGGGATAGAGTGCATGTAACCCTACATAACGTTTCATGCTAAGGAAGCCATTGGCGGTTTTAGTACATAAGTTGAGGTCTAGGCCAGCTAGCTAAGCAAGCTAACGTTAACTGAAAGTGGCTGTTCTCCAGTGGTGCCAATGCTATCAAGCTAATTTAAGCTAGGAAACAGCACGTCCTCTGTGCGCCTAAATAAAGGCTTATTATTAATGTGTTCATACAATCTACAATGCTACATTACAACACTGGTGGAGTGTAATGTCCGAGGAAAGCAACTCATTTCCAAACGACCTCACTTCCCTTAACGTGATGATCTGTGCAACAGCTCTGTACCTAGTTTCTCCTGGAGCTTTTAGCATACGTACCGCTGAAGACAGCGCACAGGACAGCAGACGGGACCACCGCTAACTGGTAAGCCTTACTGCTACAGCAGGCACAGCATATAGTTACACCTGCACAGTGCTGTACCCATGCTGTTGTGGTCGGCACCGCACTGTCAAGCGTAAATTATGGCTTGAATGGTAGCGTTGGCTCCTTCCTTGGCCGAATTAAACACCGCCCAGTCACACTGAACTCCTGCTGGCTGCCTGTGATTTAGAGCTGCGTTCAAGACTATCAAGAAAGCAGGAAAGTTGAAGATTTTCAACACATTTCAAACTGGCTTCTTCATATGTTCAGTAATCCACATATAAATACGCATATGGCTGTGTAAACGGATTTAAGGAGGATAATCCGCCCATTCACTGTCCCAGAAAGTTAGAATATTGTTGCAGAAAGTAGTACTCCGTACTGTCCTCAAACGCAACTCAGTCGCTTTTCACCCAAGATGCACCTGTCCAACTGCCTGAGAAAAGCCATTTTGTTGTGCTAGCTAGCTATATGCTAAAGAAAGCCACCAAAATATTAATCTGTTATAACAACGCTACATATGTCACGTATAGGTTTTTGTTGCTGCCGCTGAACACATACATTGAATTCGTTTTAAACTGGAAATAGTCCAGACTGGCATGGTCAAGCCTAATAAGCCAAAGTGTTTTGGAGAAGACGAAAACTGAGCTAAAGTGTGTTATCATACTGTTAGCTTGTTTATGTGCACACCGCAGTTATGTTTTGTGGTTAATTGAGCTCACGTTAGTCAGTGCATGTTTGAATGTGTTTCAAGTAGACTGTGGCTGTTTGAGTCGTCAACAAATATAGTTTTGCCTTACGAAGGGACTATTTTGTTTCTGTATAATAAACAGCGGTGACAGCAAGACCTAGCAGTAACTTAGCGAAATACGGACTATACATCGTTAAGCCAAAGTGCTAATCTGATAATGGCAGAGGACACCCGACAGGAGAAGAGGGCCAGCTTCTCTTCTCTATCGGAGCACAACACCAACGGGCTGGCCAGAACGTCAGCTGTGGCCTCCGGCAAAAGTGGCGCTTCAAAGAAGTTAGTGATCAAAAATTTCAAAGGTAGGACTCAGCATGCAACTTAACTTTGGGCTCATTCAGTTAACATGTCTGTCTCTGGTTGTATGTTTTGACAGCTATTAGTACAAATTATTGAGTTGCCTTCTCAGGTTAGTGTTTAATTCTAACCAAGCTCCTCGCAACATCTGTTTGCACATCTGGGTTTTGCACATATGAGGTAACCACTGTCCAAAGCATCATCCCCTCAGGTAATGACCACGTGATGGAAATAATCATAAGTCATCAATGGAGAGTTTCCATATTTTGAAAGACGTCTATGTTTTACTGTCCCAAGTTTTCGCACAAACTTCACCTGTAGTGTTTGCAAATCAGATTACATACAACCAAAATTGGAGAAAACACTCACAGAGCACAACCATCCACCAAGGCCACTTGTTTCCTAAAGTGTCAAATACATTCCTCTATCTTACAAGGTTAACAATCGATTTAAATACATATTGAATGTTGATCACCATCAAAATGTAACAATTTCCTGCTTGGATGATAACCTACATCCCCAGAAAACTCAATCCTGTTATGCTGAATACCATATACTGTACCTTTAATGTCCCACAAAGGGGAAATTCCCAGTATTACAGCTGCAAGAGATAGTCACAGTGGTAATGTTTTCAGTTGTTTTGTTTTCTCTACAAGATCTCTATATATCATTCTGTTTTAACAAAAATATCTTTGTTATATGGAGCAAACAAACAGAGATTGACAATATTATTCACATTCGAGATGCTGAAAAAGAGAGAACTTGTCTTAATTCATTCATTCAGTCATTGTCTAGTGCTTTATCCCTCCACATGAGGGTTGTGGTGCCACTGGTGCCAATCCCAGCTGACATAGGACGAAAGGCGGGGAACACTCTAGACAGGTTGCCAGTCCATCACAGGACCACACAGAGACAAACAGCCATTCACTATCATATTCAGACCTATTATCAATTTAGAGTGTCCAGTTAACATCTGTGGGAGGAAGCCATAGAACCTGGAGAAAACCCACACACACATAAGGAGAACATGCAAACTTCATGCAGAAAGGCCCTTGTTCCTGACTCCTGACAGAAAACTGACTCTGTGCACTATAAAAATGTCAATTTACAAGCTAACCTGTGGGTCCAAAGTTTGTCATTTGCAATGTGCCGTAGTTCATTGTCAGTTATTCCATTAATGTTTATTTTTCCAAGACAGAAGCAATACTGCCTTGTGCAGCAGCAGTTGTAATGTTACTCAAAAGAGTTTAAAAGTAATCACACACTATTATTAAAATATGTTTTTAACTTTAAGCATTGGCAGAGGCCTTATTATAAAAACTGTCACTGGACCATAAACATTTAGAGCTGATTATTTCCACATGTTGAGCTTATTATGTGTGGGATCTATCTAAACTTTATTGCTGGCTTTTTTGTAACAGACAGGCCAAAACTAGCAGAGAATTACACTGAAGACACATGGCTGAAGCTACGGGATGCAGTGGGAGCCATTCAGAACAGCACATCTATAAAGTACAACCTGGAAGAACTCTATCAGGTTTGTGTCTCTCTCTGAACAACTGCAGTGTCATGTTTCATTATGATTAAAACAAACAGTTGAAATAGAATGCTTACTTTTCTGGGGGGGTTTTATGAAAACCTTTTCACTGGGTCACGACTCGCGTTGGCAGGTTTGTGTATACATAAAGAAAAGCAACATGTAGGCCTGTGATGACCAAAATGTGATTGGAAGGTACAGCCTGCAGGAACTTACTGGAGGAAGAAGCAGTTTCTGGCAGCCTGCCAGAAATAAAAAAACAAACAAAAACAAATTGAACTGTGATTAATAATTGTCAACTGTGGGGGGCAGCATCAGACAGAAATTTTAAAAATTCCAAAAGTCTTCACAGCATTTTCTGCATACAAATGTATTTACCATCTTCAAAAATATTAATGGAATGCATAGGCATCTATGTGTATTTACAATGCATTATTGCTGTTTGTTTAAAATTATGAACTGTCTGTGTCTCATGTGTTCTTATCTCCTCTCTTCTGAAACTAGGCGGTGGAGAATCTGTGTTCTTATAAAGTTTCCCCTACTCTGTACAAGCAGCTACGACAGGTCTGTGAAGATCACGTGCAAGCTCAGATCCACCAGTTCAGAGAATATCCTTTTTGTCAAGAGCTGTGTAAGGTGAGATGTGTGTCAAATCCACTGCATACTGAGCTGAGGACGAATGGGAGACATAAACTTTCTCATTTAATGGTTTTTCGTTATTTTCATGACTCAAGGTGTCTGTGGGGTCTTAAAAAGTATTAAAATTTGATAAATACATTTTGGGGAAATTAAGGCCCTTAAAAAATATTAAAAACTCTTAATTGCGATTTCATGAGGTATTACATTTTGTCTATAGAATTTGACTGCAAAAAGTATGCATGAATTTTCCTCTCCGTGTTTGTTAAAATTAACGATGCACATGCTTGCCCTGCAAGATCGGCTCGAGGCATCTTGCGACAGTGAACGCGCTCCTCCTAGCACAAAATTATGTACAAAATCACACAAAATAAACTCCAAAATCATCAGACATGGGAAAATGTAAGTTTGCGGACTCCTGGTTGGTGATCCCTGAATTTCAGCAATGGCTGAAGCCTGTTGCTGAGAACTACCGGGAGGCATTTTGTATATATTGCAGAAAGAAGATAAGTGTAACCTTGATGGGCATCAATGCTGTTCGAGCTTTGTTCCTTTTCAGCTTATGAGTTCCTTTGTATGGTTGTGCTCTATAGATTTAATTGCAAACTAAAACTGTTTTGTAAGTTAAATATGTGTTGCTGATTACAGCTTGAAGTGGCGATAAGGTCTTAAAATATTTTGAGAAGATCTTGAAAAAGTCTTAAAAAATTCTTGAAGTCTTGAAATTAACTTCAGGATTCCTGCATATACTCTGTGACTATTTAAATTGTAGGTTCTCATTGAAGGCACCAAAACTATGAATGAACACATTATAAGTACAAATTATGTAGTAAACAAAAACGTGTGAAATAACCCAAAAAACATGTTTTATATTTTAGATTCTTCAAAATAGCCACCCTTTGCTTTGATTACTGCTTTGCACATTCCTGGCATTCTCTAGATGAACTTCATGAGGTAGTCACCTGAAATGGTTTTCCAACATTCTTGAAGGAGTTCCCAGAGATGCTGAGCCTGTATGTTTTGAGTAATTTTACACTTTTTTGTTTACTACATAATTCCATATGTGTTCATTCATAGTTAGTTTTATTGCCTTCAGTGAGAATCTACAATGAAAATGGTTACGAAAATAAAGAAAAACTATTCAATGAGAAGGTGTGTCCAAACTTTTGACTGGTAGTGTAGGTGTCCTGCTGTTGATAGCCTTTGCTGCTGGTATCTCGTTTTGATAAAGGCTTTATGTAGGCTACAGACATTCATAAAAATGTAACTTAACTGAACCTACAATAAATATAAAACTAGGAGGCAGTTGTACATTGTAGTTAATCCAGCACAATTGAGCAGCAGCTGTGATTGGTAGTTGCTGTTAAGAGGCTTCACTTATTGTAAAACAGCAGCTGCCAATCAAAACATGTAATGATTGATTTACACATTGTCTCCACTAACAAACTTGTCTGTGAAAGAAAATTTGGGCACTGCAGAATTATTCCAATTTCCTACAAATCTTTGTGCAATAAAACAAGCACATTTGCACCAGTCACTTGTACATGTTGGCTCCTTCAGCACTTAAAATTCCCTACCTAATATTACTGCTATTCATTATCTGTTATTGTTTTTATATTGCATTGTTTCCCCTACCATTATATTAGGCACCCCTCGCCCCCCTTGGAGGTCAATGTTAATTTTCAATTCAACCAAAAATATCAGCATTTTTCAACTCCCAGTACAGAAAATAGCCAAAGTACATTTAGACTCGCTTGACCATACACTGTGTCTGTCTTCATTTTGCAATTTGGATTAAAAAAACAATATATTGTTTAGCTCTACCATCAACATTCTGGCATGTTTACATGTTGTTTTTTTGGCTTCTCCCATTCGGGGTCGTCACAGCAGATCGTCTTGTCCTGTCCCTTGTCTCCTTTTCTGTTACTGCAACTGTCCTCATGACCTCAAGTTTATTTATTGATGTTTAATATCTTTTTTTTCATGGACATATAATTATGGTTGTAGATTTTATGATTTGCTTTAAAAAATTAAAACATCAACGCAAATCAGAAATTTGCCACAAATAATGCTCTTTAAGTTTTTAATTTTTAATTTAATGGCATGAGTGAGTAAAGGAAAATGAAAATTCCTTAACATGAATTTCACAGAGTCTTTGGACAACCTTTCCTTCCTGAAGCGAATGAATCGCTGCTGGCAAGACAACTGCAGGCAAACCGTAAGCTGCTTTAATATTTATCAGACATACTCATCAAAACTGCACTTTGTTTAGTTTTCTGTTTTGAAAAGAATCCAATATTTAGACTGTTTCTGTTTGTCTTTACAGATAATGATCCGAAGTATCTTCCTCTTTCTGGATCGTACATACGTGCTTCAGAACTCCCTTCTTCCCTCCATATGGTAAAATAACATGTTTTTAAATTGCTTAAATTTGCTAATGTATACTTTGGAGGCTAATGTTATGTATATGATGCAGGGACACTGGGTTGGAACTGTTCCGCACCCACATTGTGAGTGACAGTGCAGTGCAGAAGCGCACTGTAGATGGCATTTTGGAGCAGATAGAGCTGGAGCGGAATGGGGAGACTGTGGATCGCAGTCTGCTCAGGAGCCTGTTGGGCATGCTGTCAGACCTGCAGGTACCTAATTGCTTGTTCATCATCATCAATCAGAACATGGACATGTGACATCATTTTTGATCTCCTGTTTGTCTCACATTCTCTCAGGTTTACAAAGATTCCTTTGAGGAGAGATTTTTGATCGAGACCAATCGTCTGTACGCAGCAGAAGGACAGAGGCTAATGCAGGAGAGAGATGTGAGTGAACCAGATCTGCATGTTATATTATCACGTATCATCCATCAGTCACCTGTTATATGCTCTCAGCTGGCAAACTGAATAGGTGTGTTTTTATATGTCCAGGTGCCTGAGTATCTCCATCATGTGGCTCGACGGTTGGACGAGGAGAATGATCGCATTATGAGCTATCTCGACCAGAGCACTCAGTAATTTCTTTTATGTTCAATTATGTTATATTAACGTTGAGGAAAAACTTCACTATTATAATATCTAATAATGCTCACGTGCATATCAAACTTAAATGTAAACATAAAGAACTATAGTTCCTTTTTTTCCCAGTCAGTTTATGTTGCATGGGTTGTACCTTTTTTTTTTTTTTTTTTTTTTTTTAAAAAAAAAGAAAGATTTCATTTATTTTGTTATATATTTGAATTTGAATTTTGATGAGTCACTCAAAAAGGTATCAAGGGTCATCTTTATTAAATGCCCTTTATGCTTTGTGTTTATTACAGATATTTTCATGTTAGGCTCCTAGAGTGTTATCTGAGATACGTTTTTACTCTCTCACATGACTGACAATTTAAAACCTACAAGGCCATTATTTATTTATTTATTAATTTTTTAGTTTTTTTGTCTACTGTAAACACGTGGCCGGGATATTTTGTTGATACTCCATTTGTCATGTGCTTAACTAATGGATAACTATTTGGTTGATTTTTTTAAGATCAGTGTGCACATTTTTGTTAAATATCTATGCACCTATTTTAACTTTTGAATCCACTTTCTCATTTTCTTCATGCTTTTTTCTCTTTTTTTCACAGGAAACCACTTATTAGCTGTGTTGAGAAACAACTTCTAGGAGAACATATGACTGCAGTGCTACAAAAGGGTAAGTATGTATGTTAGGTTAGCATGTAACATTTGTGAAGTTTATAGATTCACAAAGTTTTAACCCTCCCAGACCAGTATTTGTTCCATAAATGTTGTGTCTATTTTTTAAAGTATATAGAATCTATATGCATATGCATGTTTTTGTGGCAGGTTTGAGCATCCTGCTGGATGGGAACCGTGTGACTGAGTTAGCCCTCCTCTACCAGCTCTTCAGTAAAGTGAAGGGAGGACTTCCCACACTGCTGCAGTTCTGGAGGGATTACATCAAGGTAGATATAAATCTATATACACACTCACTGTAGCTCAACAAACATATTCTGTGTGTTGACAACAAACAAAAAGCATGGTCATTTATTATATGTGTGTGCAGATAAGTGTACTGTTAAATATAACACTTAACTGTCTGTGGTCTTAGAGCTTTGGTGGAGAGATTGTATGTACTCCAGAGAAAGACAAGGACATGGTGCAAGACCTGCTGGACTTCAAGGACAAGATGGACAACGTCACACAGTGTTGCTTCACACGGAATGAGGGATTCATTAATGCCATGAAGGAGGCCTTTGAGACTTTTATCAACAGAAGGCCCAATAAACCGGCTGAGCTTATTGGTAGGCTAGCCCCAGAAATTATGCTATTTCATTTAATTTTGAACAACCAAAGCACATTTTTATTGTGGTTTTGTGAATGCCAGATTTTGATTTGCTTTGTTGTTTCCCATCCAGCTAAATATGTGGATTCTAAATTAAGAGCAGGGAACAAGGAGGCTACAGAGGAGGAGCTCGAGAGAATCCTGGACAAGATTATGATAATCTTCCGTTTCATACATGGTCGGTTACACTTGGAACTGCATGTCTTTTAGCATGTTTGCTTTCTCAGTAGTTGACTGTTACTAATTAAGGATGGACATGAGTATTCCATAATTCCTATTTTAAAAAGATACAGAACAAATGTTTTTTATCATAAAAACAAATCTTCCTACTCCAGTGATGACCTAATTTGTGGTGCAACTATGATCACAAGGTGGCAGCAGCAATAAGCATTTAGTTAGAAGTGATTTACCAGTTTTATTGAATGCATGCTGCAGATCCGGCAGAATATTTGAATGCATCTCATTACCTGCTCCCCTGTTAGCTTATCACACTGTGAATCCTGCATTACTTCCACTACCTCTCATGCACTAGAGTTTAGAATATTCAGTTAATAAAGCCATTGAATATTTGAACACTTTTGCTACAAATTCCCATCACTAATCACTTTGAAGTTTGTTTCACTTTGAGGTTTATTGATTTGTGTTTCCTCCCTCTAGGAAAAGATGTCTTTGAAGCTTTTTATAAGAAAGATTTGGCAAAGCGTCTGCTAGTTGGAAAGAGTGCCTCTGTTGATGCTGAGAAGTCCATGCTCTCCAAGCTCAAACATGGTAAATCTTTGACATTTCATCTTTTTGGCTTTTTTTTATTTTGTTTTTTTATTGTCAATACAGACAGATAGATATATAAATAGTTCCATGGGCCATACTTGATGTGTGTGTACAGTGTGTGATGACTGATCTGCTGGGCCTCACATTGTACCTCTGTTGTTCATACAGGAAGAGTGTTGCTGATATGTTTTTCATTAGCCTGGCTGGTAAAGTCACCTCCCACTTCCATGATGCGTGACCAGTGAAAATGTGTTTGTACGCAAATGGATAGACCTATAACCAATCAGACCAATGATCCGTCTGATACATATGCAGAGTGACGGAAAACGTGTCCACAAACGTGCTTGTTGTAGTTTTCTAGGAGCAATGACTATATAGTTGTTGGCCAAACTGGCATCCTTGTCAGATGTGTCTGCAGAGCAAAATCAAAATCTCTAGCAGACTTGGTTCACCCAGGCTAGTTTTACAAAGGGTATGCTTTTGAAATTGCCATAAATACTAAACATTGATTAAATGAGCCTCTTATCAACTAAATGCTAGAACTCTACTGTTGTTCCTCAGCCAGACCTGCAAACATTTTAAAATAAAAGGAACAGTTGGTTGTAAATGCAAATTATCAACCAATCACATGGCACCCACTCACTGGATTTAGGCAAATTGACATGGTCAAGACAACTTGCACCTTGCATCTTTGTTGGTGCCATACAGGTCTGGGTATTTTAGAAACTTTCATGCACAATCATCTCTAGGGTTTAAAGAGAATGACTCATAAAAGAGAAAATATCCAGTGGAGCGGCAGTTCTGTGGGAAATACTGCCTGGTTAATGCCAGAGTTCAGAAGAGAATGTTGAGCCTTGTTCCAGATGATTAAAAAAGGCAACAGAAACTTAAATAAACACTCAACAGTAAGAATCAAGGTATGAAGAAGACCACTATTGAACATACAGATGGACTTGAAGCTTGATGCAGTCCATTTAATAATGAACTATTATATACGTATTTGGTGTAAGCTGTTTTTCCCTCAATTGGAAAATGTGTTCTGTACTGTATATATACTGAATTTTTCTCTAAAATGTAACCTAGCATTTGAATGTGCTTGCAGAATGTGGAGCAGCATTTACCAGTAAGCTCGAGGGAATGTTCAAGGACATGGAACTGTCCAAAGACATCATGATCCAGTTCAAACAGGTACGTGAAGTCAACAACAACAACAACAAACACTTTGTTGGGTCATTAAATGGGTAATTTGTCATCCATAATAAATATGATATTTCTACTTAGTATATCCAGAACCAGAGTGAACCAAGCAACATAGAACTTACAGTCAACATCCTCACTATGGGATACTGGCCTTCATACATACCCATGGAGGTTCACCTGCCCTCAGAGGTAAGCTGCTTCTTTTATATACTGTGACAAGTTGTGTTGTTCTAAACAAGGCTGTCGCTTACTCTGCTGTTTGTGCCCTCTGTGTGATGCAACACAGTAATCACAATATCATCAGCACCAATAACATCTTCTCCTCTCTCTGGTCCTCACCCTTGTGCTACATAATCTCTGTAAACAGATTCTGTGTGTGAATATGCTGAATCTCTTTGCATCGCCTTCTTGTTCCCGTCTCTAGATTGACCGGCCAGGTTTAGCTTGTCAGTGTTTGTGCAGGTTTTATTCCTCGAGGAAAAAAAAAAGATTACGAGGCCAACACTGGTGGTTGGAGGGTGTCAAAGTTTGTTTGTCAAAACTTGCTCGCTATCAGTGAAAAGTTACAAGTCACATGATCCTGTATAAAAGGATATGAAATCTAATTAGAACATCTTTTCACAATATTTTTTAATTGCAAAATGGCCGGCGACGTGTATGGCTGAGTTTATATGAATTCAAGCCTGTGAAATTAAGCTTTCTGAATGTCTATCTGCCACGATTTTGGTATTTCTGGTGTAATTTTCTAGCAAATGGGAATATTGTTTACTAGCATCAATTAATATTTTAATGGGAAAACAATCGTTTAAGCAAGACTGCATGTAAGTTTCAACTATCATAATAAATAGCATCCAAGGCTAAATTGGCAGAAGCTCTTCAATTCAGAAGCTCCTTTTTACCAACTGCCATTAGTGCAGAGTACCGTCAACACTCAAGAAGAGAGGAGAGCTTGTTTGGTTCAGGAGCTTGAACTTTTAGACAGTTTGAAGATTTGGAAGGCCCTGTTTGTTTGTAAACAGTCGTAGCTGTTTGCATTTGCCTATTTGAATATTTTTAATGTCACATCATCAATGACACATTCTGATCGGTAAGACATGCCAGAAGCAAAACAAATCTACCTTGGTCCGCGCTATGGCTCAGTGAAATTCCCTGGCTGCATTACAGTGTGCAAATAAATCACCTGTTCAAAGGCTGGAATTAAAATATGCACTCAAAATAACATTTAAGTTAGTTATTTGACCCACAGATCTGCTGTATTTTAATGACTGGTGATGAATCTGGTCATTAACTGATCCTTGAAAGACTGTGTTAAGGACACCTGTGTTTCACATTGACTTTCTCTGTGTTTTGGTAGATGGTAAAACTCCAGGAGGTGTTTAAGGTGTTCTATCTGGGCAAGCACAGTGGACGGAAGCTACAGTGGCAGCCAACATTGGGCCACGCTGTATTAAAATCCGAGTTTAAAGAGGTAAATACTTGAAGAAAACTAACAGGGCGCACAGAAGAGAAATAACTGATGGACAAATTGGAGCTACTGACTACTTTCTCCTGCAGGGTAAGAAGGAGCTGCAGGTCTCGCTGTTCCAGACACTGGTTCTGCTGATGTTTAATGAGGGAGAAGAATTCAGCATGGAGGAGATTCGCACGGCCACCGGCATAGGTTACACGCGTCTTAACATATGTACTACAACTATTTCTTTGTGGGAGAGAGGTACTTACTATATCCCACCATCAATTTGTCTTGTGCATAGAGGAAGGAGAGCTCAGACGTACACTGCAGTCGCTGGCCTGTGGAAAAGCACGTGTCCTCAACAAGAACCCTCGAGGGAAAGATGTGGAGGATGGAGACCGCTTCAATTTAAACAACGATTTTAAACACAAACTGTTCCGCATCAAGATCAACCAGATACAAATGAAGGAAACGGTAACAAAAACAAACAGAACAGCACATTTCTTTCTCTCTCAGGCTACATCCTGCTATGTTTCATTTGAAAACAGTGTTTTAGATCAAAATGATCTGCATCCACATAACGTTTCTGATCTGTATGTCAGTAGTAACCTGCATCATGTGACGCAGGTACACTGGGAATACATGAGTCAAAATAAACAAAAAGTAGATTCTCTCTTCTGCAGTTTTCTTAGTTTCAGAAAGACCACTAACGAGAAACAACAATGGTGAAAATACATGTCAAAATAGTCCATTCTGAAAGCCTTAAAACCCGCTACTGCCCAGCTGTGATGCCATTTTTAAAACTAATTTTCCTGACAGGTGGAGGAGCAGGTAAGCACCACAGAGCGCGTGTTTCAAGACAGGCAGTACCAGATTGATGCAGCTGTGGTGCGCATTATGAAGATGAGGAAAACCCTCAGTCACAACCTCCTCGTATCAGAGATCTACAACCAGCTGAAGTTCCCCGTCAAGGTAACGCATCTTGAACTTCTAATCCTCTTTGTTTCGATTTTTTTTTTCATTCATAATTCACACTGACATGGAGAGTTAATCAGAGTCTGCCTTGTTTTCCTCTCCTCAGCCGGGTGATCTTAAAAAGCGTATCGAGTCGCTCATTGACAGAGACTACATGGAGCGTGACAAGGAGACACCAAACCAGTACCACTATGTTGCCTGAGGGGTTTTTACAGTCACAGCAGGTGACAGCGTTACAGCCCCTCATCCACCCATCCTCTAGTGCCCATTGTTTCCCTCCATCTACAATCCTGGACTCAGTGAGAGGAGAGACTCTCTACAACACTGTTCCCACCCTGTGATATCTTTAATGAGACTCAGAAATGGTGCTGGAGGAGTGACCCAGGTCGATGATTCTTGGTTTATGTGACTTCAGCTCATGCAAAACTCAACAGAAAAATAACTGGCACGTTCCTCTGTTTTTGGTTTGGTTTTTTTGCTTATCCTCTTCGGGATTGGGATTTTTTTTTCTGCACCATATTTGTTCTAAAATCAAATATTTTCTACTGTAGCTGGTTTGTCAAAAGTTTGGGGATTTTGTTTCCGATGTGTCCTCTTCATGAATGGCCGCGAAAACTGCTGAGTGTGAACCTGGTTGGTTGCTTGCTTGATTTGGCAGAAGAGCAGCTGTTGAGGACAGAGAGAGACATCCATCAAGGGTGGATGAAGTTATTCCTGAGACTCTTGGTGTGTTAAGGTAAGAGGGAGGAGTTATTAATGGTAAGGCAGACTCTAAATAATTTGCAGGTATGTCTTTGGGTATCCCTGTATGTTTTGACCAAAATGTTCAAATGTCCAATGTCATGTGTTGACGTTTATTTTGTAGGTCAGGTTGTGTTCTATGTATGAGTGAGAAAAGTGAACCTGAATAAATGGATATTTAATGATTGAATTGGTGGTTCATGGATAATAATACTTGTACCTGATATCAGAGTGTTTCCCTTACATTAATTTAGCAGCAGCTCACCACTAAAAGAAGCTGTGTTACCCCTACATTTTATTTAGGGCAGGACTGAAAGTATGTTAAATCAAATGTGAAATTGGTTAATGCTTCTCAAAACTAAAGGTGGACAAAACTTGGCCCACCGTGAAAACCAGGCTGAAATATCAGCATTTTTAGTGATGAGCCAGCCAAATTCACTCACTAATTGTCTTCTGCTGTATTCTTCACATGAGGGTCATGGGGGAGCTGGAGCCAATCCCAATGACACAGGGCAAAAGGTGGGCTCACAGCCTGGACAGGTCACCAGTCCATTGCAGGGCAAACCTACAGAGATGAATAACCATTCGCTCTGATATTCACACCTACAGTCAATTTAGAGTGGCCCCTGTTTTTGGACTGGGAGGAAACCCACACACATGCAAACTCCATAACCAGGTCACAAAACTGGGTCTTTTTGCTGTGTGGCAAAAATCACTGGATGGGATATCAGAAAAAATTACGCTATAAATGATGTGAATGCTTCACCACCATTGTCAAGGGTATGGACCAGAGTGAGAGCTGCAAATGGCCTGTTTTTCACTGCACTGGAGCATTGTTTTTGAAGTGGCCAATTGTAGCTAGGTGCTAAATGCATCAGTACAAATGTCTAATGAACAGCTGAGTTGTTAAAAAGTAGTAAAAGACTATAGACTGATATTGGTAGAAATTCAAACTTGAGATATCTGTACAGGTACATATACAGATATCCAGTTACTGTGGGCTGATATTGAACCTTTGTACTGGTTATTGTATCAATAACACACACACACACACACACACAGGGAGAACATGCAAACTCCATGCAGAAAAGCCCTTGTTCCGACCGGGTCATGAACCCAGGTCTTCTTCTAATGTGATTATTTTGATAATTTTGTTGATATATTGATTAGTAGTTTGTTCTGTAAAATGTCAGAAAACGTTGATCAGTATTTCCCAAACCTGTAAATTATGATATTCTCAAACGTCCACAAACAAAATGATTAATTTTTAATCATTTCTTGTTATAGGGAGCGAAAAAAACAGAACATATTCACATATAAGAAGCTGGAAAATTGAATGAATTGATTATTAAAATCGATTAGAAGTCGATTAATAATCAATTAATTGTTTCAGCCTTTTGTAATGCATGGTATAAGTTGTTCAGTGTTGAGGTGTTTTAAATATAATTATCCATCCATGGATAATTATATAATTATCTATGGATTTCCTTTCCTTCATGTTTATGTTATATAACTTTAGTTATTCATTCCGTTAAGTTTTGATATAAATATAAATGATGACGTAAACTTGAAAATAAGACACGTCAAAGACAAAGAAACCGGTGTTTTGGAGTAGCTGCTGTTGCTTTCTAAGTGCTATACTCCAGGTACTGTAACGATATTATAGAGTACCAAATTGTAAGTACTTGTTTTCCAACTTAGTTTTAAAAAAGTGTTAGTGATGCATCCTTAGTTTGAAGCAAAGAAAGGGAAAGGGAACTGGGAAACGGACCAAATTATTACAGTATATCCAGCAAGTGAAAGATAGAAATGAGAAAGATCTTGAATGAGCTTTTGGTCTTTTGGTCATTTTGGTTGAAGACTGAAGTCTGAATGTAGCAGGCTGGTGAGAAGTCATAGACAGCAGCAGTGTGCAGCCTCTGCTGCGTTGCCTTCCAGGGTTTGCACTCCCTCGTGAACTGATGGAGGTGTCAGCTGACTGACTGCAACACATGCAGCAGCCGTGAGTGTGTGTGTGTGTGTGTGTGTGTGTGTCACATGTTCACCCCTCCATACACAGCAAACTGTGCTGTCCTCATACATTAACTACACCATGTAATTGATCATTTCAGTTTAAATCATTTTGTGAATATTGCACTCTTCTTAATCCACTAACTATTCTGTTGGGGCTACGATAATATTTAACTATTATTTTCATTATTTATATGTTTCAAGAAAATTACGCTTAAGCTTATTCTAACTGTGTCAGGTTTGGGTCAGACTTGGACAAAACATACAGGTCGGGTTTCGAGTTTTGATTTTTTTTGATTATTGTTATGCATATGGCTGTAAATTAGTCTCTACATTAGGCACACATTTACTCGGGTCAATATTTACATTGTCATTTGGGTGAAGATAGTTTGCCATCTTTAAAAAAATAGACCTCGATATACCAGTGGTTGTTGCTGGTCTTTGAAACAGAGGAAGCTCATTTCAGGCCCAGTTATTTATGCAACAATGGAGGACATCCAGCAGCTCTTTTTCCTGCTCGGTTTGTGGCTGATTGACTCGACTTCCATGGGATATTTACACCGATTATAAATGACGTTTTTCACACAATCAGCTGACTGTATCATTTCACAGAAGGGCGCAATAGAATGGAACAGTTGGAGCCAGTTGTTTTGGTAATCTACGTACTGTACTGCATTGGAACTGTTCCACTCGGTGAGTAAGATTTGCTCTTGGGTTCCCCCTACAGTTGGTAAATGGTATTTGTTATAACTGTTGTAAGCCAATGATTCCAGTGAACTCTGACGCAGCACTTCTAATGTACAAACAACCATAATCGCTGTGTTATGTTATAGCATTTTATAAAACATGATGACATAGATTTATTTTTCAAGATATTAGAAACAAAATCAAACCCCAAAAAACAACAAAAGAATGATAACTGCTTATATAACCTATTGTTTATTGTATATCAGTAAGTCAGAGGTTTTGAATGACGTCATGTGAATTTACCACACAAAGAAACTTTTATGACGTCACACTGCTTTTCTGTAAAGATTAGCCTGTAGATCTGGTGTGTAACATGTACCGTATGCACACTTACATAAAGACATTCACCCAGTCAAAAAAATCATTATTATAATAGACATTATTTGAAGGTTGCGCAGCTTTAAACCTGATGACGTGAATGTAGTCGGTTACAATTTGGGGGCGGGGGCGGGGGGGTCTCACGTGACGAGTGAGATCTTAATGCGGCGGTTCACATGACCAGACATGGTTTATGATTCAGACAAAGATCCTTTGACCGACATTAACGCGTTTCCTCCGCGGGATTTGCTCTACGAATGCTGGGGTACTCGTGTTCCATCATTTTCATTCTTCACAGGAACATAAACAACAACGCGGAGGGTGAGTGACGACACAGCGCCTCTGCTTCAGCGAACGCTCGGTCACGTCAGTCAAGTGCAAGTTAGTTCTGCGCAGCACCGACACACGAGCTGCGCTTGTAGCTGTGACACAACCACAACAACACACAACCACAACAACAACAGCATCAGCATCAGCTGTTTTCTACTTGAAGGATTTACAAAGCGTGAAAAGATGAAAGTGTGTCACGCGCTGCTTGCGTTCACTTTCGCCTGCGTTTCTCTTCCAGGTGAGTATGACTTTCACACTCTGCTGGTGTTCACTAGAGCTGAAACGATTAATTGATGAATCGATTATTCATCGATTACTAAATTAATCGACAACTATTTTGATAATCGATTAATCGGTTTGAAGCTTTTTTTCATGATTAAAACAAGATTTCTGATTGTTTAAGCTTCTTAAATATGAATATTCTCTTAATTTCTTTGCTCTGGATAACAAATTAATCATTAAAAGTCAATCATTTTGGTTTGTGGACAAAACAAGACATTTGAGAACATCATCATTTCCAGGTTTGACAAACACAGATCAACATTTTTTATGGTTTTCTGATATTTTATGGACCAAACGATTCATCGATTAATCGAGAAAATAATCGACAGATTAATCGATTATGAAAATAATCGTTAGTTGCGGCTCTAGTGTTCACACAATATTAAAATCAAACAAATAAAAAAGATAGTACACAGCATTTTCAGTTTTTTTTTAAAACAGTCTGTATTTTTTTAAAGCGTCAATAAGTCAGCTAATGAAAGTAATCAGTAATCTCAGTTGTAGCAGTCAACAATCTAACTGTAACATTACTATGCATAATATATTAAAATGATCCATTCCTAATGTAAAAACCTGACAATTATATATTAAACTACAACAAATGACTAGACTGTAATTATAACCCATTCATAATGCTATATTTTATAATTTTATAATGCAGCTTTTATTTTAAATGGTCTGTATTTACACTACAGTTTAGTCATTCACCCATTCACTCACACTTTTCTTACTACACATCTTTCATACCCATCCACCCATACACAGCCACGAGCAACGTGAGGTTAAGTGTCTTGCCCAAGGACACATCGGCAAGTAGAACCAAGAATCAAACCCACAACCTTTAAGTAGATCCCAATTTTGCAAAGTCTTGTGTGATTTCATCCGTCTATAAATTCCAGAACCGATGGTCCGATTGATTTCAAACTTGGCACGAGTAAGTGCAGTACCGAGTGTGATGTTGTTTGGAGAAGTAATTGTGTTTTTAGTCATGATGGTGTGGAAAGAAACTCCTCTGACACAGGACTCCGTACCGACCAAAAGGGATTTTATTCAGTTACAAGTCAGGCATCAGACCGAGCTTTGCAGCAGCAGCTCAGGAGAATGTTCCTGTGATCTGCGAACAATTCTGGCCCCTGTGAGCTGGACCGCACCTTTTAAAGGTTATCTAACATTCTTTTCCTATACAACACATGATCGTAAAGTTTCCTGCTTGCTGTTCAATGCAATGGAATGCACATTTTAACAATTCAGCTGAGTCTGATACTACACATACAGTACATCTACTCTTCAATGTAAACATTTACAGAAGTTTACCTCTTAAACACATTTGAGACAGAATGTAGCTGTGTTAATGTGTTCATCTAAGTCAGATACTTCATAATGCAAACGATACCGGTGAAAGAATCACACATTGGCTTTCGCCGCTCTACTGCAGCCACTCCCCCTCTCACTCACACAGCACTGTGAGTGAGACAAGGCGCAGTGAAGCTGAGGCAGATGAGGGAAGCGCAGTGCTCGACAGACAAGGCAACTGCATCCCGGTGACAACCAAACAACGGTTATGCAACCATGTAGTTCAGTTTTCCATATTTATTGTATGCCATTAAATACAAATGTCACTGAACCTCTGCTGTGTAATAGTAACAATGAGCACTCAAACACACCAAACCAACAATCACTAAAAACAGATTTTGCACTGCACTAGTAATAATACAATAATGGAAATAACCATAAGTCTGAAGATTACTAGTATTTGTGTGCACTTAAACAACGCACAGGTTTTTTCATAGTTAAATAACCTGTTTAAAGTTGAAGAATCCAAAGGCCTTATTGTTTTCTCAGATACCTGTATCAAAACAAGACCACAATAGCCCCTGCACTCTATTCTATTCTATTCTATTCTATTGGATTCTATTCTATTATATCCATTCTATCTGTTGTGTTGTGTCATTGGAGAGCGCCATGTGACCACCATGATCTCTCACACACACACACACAAGTTTGTGCAGCTATTCCACTGAGGTCACTGCATTGACCTCCATTCATTTGATCAGTCTAAACAGAGCATTAAGCCAAACCAGTTCATTCCTAACCCAGGGGTCTCAAACTCAAATGACTCGGTGGACACTGAGTGTGTGACGCTAGTGTGGTCAGGAGGGGGTTGGTCATGTGAAAAAAAAGCCTACAAATCTAAATCACAATACGACCAAGTGACAATATCATCTTTTCATGTGTGATTGATACTGATATCAGTCTGATACATGATAAATGTTAGAGTCATTTCAAGCTATTTCAAAGACATAAAACTGTGTAACAAACATTCTTCTCCCACAAAGAATAAATAAACAGCCCACAACATGACTCTGCTAATCTGCTGTTGCTGATTTTTATTTATATTTATAAGATTTTTGGATTTATACTGACTATTCTATAGGCTCCTCCCTGATTATCATGTCTGACTGGGGTAAAAATATACCAAAACAGCATTATGGTGTAATTGTGCAGTGCTGCAGCAATTCACTGACCCAAAAGCCAGTGAATGCTGATATCGTTTTCCGTGTAAAAATGACAGTTAAGATGCAAAAATGAAAAGTCATAGCAATTTTGAACTGTATCCCAATTGCAAATATGATTTTTTGACCATGTTGTCAGCTCTTTTTTTCACTCAACGCTCAACCAGCAGCAGCAGCATTTATTCTCTCGTAAGACTGGGCCATATATCGATATTATATTTATAGCATGACATGAGACAACATATGGTCTCTGATGACTTTTCCTGGTTTTAAAGGCTCATATTCATGATTGAATACATTTGTGAAATACACTTTTTATACACATTTATAAATATAATAACATTCCTAAATGAAATATTATTTATTGATGAAGAAATCGACAAAATTGTATGTGAAATAAAGTCACTTAATAACACTTAATTATTAATTATTTGTGCTATAGCAGATTTTGGCCATATTTATAGGCAATTTTATTGTTTCTAACGTTAAAAAGCCAAAGAAATAGCAGGTATTATGAAAGGGAATAAGTGTATTTTAAGATCATGTAATATAGATCATAAAAAGTAGTACATTTTTATTTTAGAGTGTATTTTCTTAAAAGAAAACTTTTCATGAGTGTGTGTGTGAGGATTAGGTAAGTCTAGATTGACCATAGGTATGAGAGTGAATGGTTGTTTATATAATGGATAGATGGAATTAGTTTCATTAATGTAACATGCTATAATTTCAGTTATTTTTTTGGGAAATTATTTGATCAATTTACCAATTTACCTGTTCAAAGTTATATTAGGTTTTACAGGTATGGTTGTAAATGAGTTGCTACATTATCAATACATTTTGTCAACTCATTTTATAATTTTTCAGCTTCTTAAATGTGAATATTTTCTGGTTCGTTTGCTTCATATAACAAAGAAATCATTAAAACTGAATAATATTAGAGCTTTAAGAACCTCATTATTTCGAGGTTTTGGGAAACAATGTAATCCACAGTTTATAGCGTCAAACAGTTTGGTAAGTTCTTTATCATTAAAGTCTAAACACAATATGGAAGTACAGTATGAATATGTGTTGAGTTGAGTTTCAGACTTTGGGGGAAGTGCGAGTCACATGGTGATAGTTAGTATTGTTAAGATGCATGAGAAGGTTTTTTAAGGACTTGAGATGAAGTGCTTTGAGTTTCTGAACTTAACACCTAAACTAGTTTGGTGTGTCAGGTGTAAACCAGTGTAAATCGGTAGCTCGTCGTGTTACTTGTTGATCCCAGTGCAAATTTTCACAGTTTAGTGATGATGTGATAAAAAACAGTAACCTTTCACTATTCACATTTTGCCAAGTTAACGTTGTATATAAATATGAAATACAATACAGATTCCATAGTAAAAGTGTAGGTTATCTCATGGAAATGTGTGTTCTGAGACCATTTACTGACATGCTGTTCTCTCTTGTTTTGATTGTCTCATCCTCAGGTGATATCCAGGCTCTTACTTTTGAGGTCAAGGAGGAAAACTCCACCTGTATTAAAGCTGAGCTTTCTGTTTCCTTCTCCATCACTTACAACACGTCCAGCAGCACGGTAAGTACAGCCCATGATGACGGTGATGTTTCCTGTGATCCCCAGTCCTATGACTTGTGTCTCCTCCTCAGAGAACAGTGCAGCTTCCTCTGCCGGACTCTTCCACAGTTGACATCGGCAGAAGCACATGCGGCTCAGACAGCAGCCCAGCGCGGTTGGCGGTGCTGTTTGGACCAGGCCACGCTCTCGGCCTGAGCTTTACAACCAACTTGAGTGTGTACAGCGTCGCTAACCTGACGCTGCAGTACAACCTGAGTGACGCTGTCTCCTTCCCTGATGCAAACAGCCCTGGTGAGAACAAACACTCACAGTGCAGCACAGTGTAGTGTGGACTTAACACTTTGATAGTTTGATAGTTTCAAACATAAATAATCCTTGTGAATTACAATTTCCTTCTCTTAGTTTAAAGAATGTCTGAATGCAAACAGTAAGAGTTTTATTCACCACACAAAAAATGACCTCGAGTGTTTTAGAATACACAATTTTGAAATATGAACATGTAAGAGCCGATGAAAATTCCAGATTTCCAACTTTATTTATTATTCTAATGACTCTTTAGAGGCATTTTTTATTCAATAAATCCTTAAAACCCATAACTTACGTTTAATGTGTTCTATGTGTGGTTTTCAACAATGTTTATGGTCTATAACGACTCCCAAAAATGTTTAAATTCAACTTTATGTCAAAATTTGGTGCCACCAAAAATGTTGTTTTACTTTCATTTAATGATACCTTATTGAAGTCAAACCTATATTTTCAATTCCATCCACTCTTTTTCTACTGATTCAATTATATATATATATATATATATATATATATATATATATACAAAATAACTTTACTATTACTATTTACTATTACTATTGTCCACAAACATCACAAAATGTATATTAAATAAAGAAAGAAATAAAGAAATCAATAAATAAATTAAATAAAGTATAAATAACTTAGGGCCTAATACTGAACCTTGTGGCACTCCACATGCTACTCTTCTCGAACATGATTTTATGTCATTCATTTGGACATACTGGAATCTATTATTTAAATAACCTTTTAACCAATGTTGTGCAAGACCTCTTATACCATAGTGTTAACATTTCTTTGGAAGTAACCAGAAAATTGAAGACGTAAATCAGTTAACACATTTTCAGTAAAGGGATTATCAGTTTTCATTTTTGCATTTACATTCATTGTATTTACAAAAATATTATCAATCAAAGATGCACTAATTATATATATTATATATATATATATATTAAATGTTGTATCTTCACACATGTTTTTATGTGAGATATATCACCCACAAGTAATATTTGCCCGATTTGTCACAACACAAGAACATAAGTACGACAAGGACTTTCATTTGATTAAGATTTTACTATCTAATAAGATGTCTATGTCATTAAAGAACGGTGACTTTCTGAGATTCCAGGTAATCCAGGTGTTCCCAACATTCCATATTTATTCTTCCTCAGCTATTTCCTCTTGCTTTGTCTGACCCGTGGTCTGTGTGATTGTGTTGCAGTCGTGGTGTTTGAGTTCACCACTTCAGTTGGGATGTGGGCGTCGACCAACACCACCTATCGCTGTGTGAGTCCCACTGCTGTTAGAGTGGGCGGAGACACTGTCACCTTCTCTGATGTGAGGCTCGAGGCCTACATGCCAGGAAATGACCTGAGTCCAACAGGTGAGACTGTATGCTAAAGCTTCCATGCCTTCCTTGGATGTAAGACGCTACACACACTGGATGACTCTGGTTTATAGAGCTGCAACTAATGATTATTTTCATGATTGATTAATCTGTCGATTATTTTCTTGATTAATCGATTAATCGTTTGGTGTTCAGAATATCAGAAAACCTTAAAAAATGTGGATTGGTGTTCGTCAAACCTGGAAATGATGATGTTCTCAAATGTCTTGTTTTGTCGACAAACCAAAATGATTCACTTTTAATGATTTCTTTGTTATCCAGAGCAAAGAAATGAAGAAAATATACATTCATTAAGAAGCTTAAACAATCGGAAATCTTGTTTTAATCATGAAAAAAGCTTCAAACCGATTATTCGATGATCAAAATAGTTGTCGATTAATTTAGTAATCGATTAATAATCGATTAATCGATGAATCATTTCAGCTCTACTGGTTTATGAGGCTCTTTTTAGCTTGGTTCCTGCTTATTTATGCACTTTTCTTCAGAGAACAAAAGACCACTGTGCCTTACGTTCCAATGACATTTTGTACCCGTCTGCTCCCCGTGTTCAGACACTTTCTCTGCCCCCTCTGCTTGGAATACCCTCCGAACTGAACTGAAATATAAGCTTCAATATGAATTCTTGTCTGTGCAATTGTTTATTTGGAGTCTGAGCCATTTTACAAGCATTACAAATTCTTGGCTTCGGTCTAATGTTCCTCTCTGCTCCGGACGTCTCGTAGGGATGGCTGTCAATTAAATACATGAAGTTCTTTGTGGGTGTGATCGCACTGAAAGTGACCAATCATTAGAGGGCCAGTGCCCTCATTGGTCTCCACCCCCTAACTGTCTAAGGTCTGGTCACTGACCAGTGAGCTGATTTGAACTTCGTGGGCAGATTTTACTTTAAAAGTAAGCCTGAAAATAGCCAAGCACGCGTGTAAAACATTATTGTATTTGATTTATTTACTGCTCTCTTGACTTTTGACATAAAACTGACGCTGTAGCGTATACAGGAGTGGGTCTGGGTGCATCTTGCTGGTCAAAGAGCGGCCAAAACATAGAACACGTCAAAAAAAAGTTAATTTGCCCCTATTTTAATTAATTATTTGATTCTATAAACACAGTCTGACCATCTCAATCTTTTATTTTGGTACTTCCGGTTACCGATTGTGTGAATTTTAATATTAGCTCATTATTGTGTTTCACCCAGAAGATTTATATTTATATGTAACTATTTAATATATTTATAAGTTGACAAATATTGGTGAAAATTTGGAAAAAGTTGACGTTCACAACACGTTTATTAACAGAGTTATTGGTGCAAATATGACTGAAAACGCTGAGAAGTACCCGCATAGAGATTCAGAATTGAATCTTACTGCTCAAAATTCCCTAGATATTCAGCAGTTTAACAGGATAAATGACTCTTGTACCCACCCGCCCCTGTGTTGTTGGTGTATATGCACAAGCACTCCCTCAGTCAGGTTCGATAATGGTTGTTTGTCTCTATGTGGCCCTGTGATGGATTGGCGACCTGTCTAGGGTGTACCCCGCCTTTCGCCCCATGTCGGTTGGGATTAGCACCAGCGCCCCCGTGACCTCATATGGAGGATAAAGTGGTACAATATGAGTGAGTGAGACCCTAACAAGCTGTCTATTAGAGGATTTATTTCTTGAAGCCGACTCACAACAACTTGTTTAGCAGTGTCAGCACACAACAGAACGACAGTATGTAACTTCGTACCACTACTACAAGTAGTGCTTGTACTTCTACTACCACTACAAAGGTCAAATTGTAAAATAACCCTTTATGTTTGTGGTTCCAGTGGAGGAGTGTCAGATGGACCAAGACCACATGCTCATTCCCATCATTGTCGGCGCGGCTCTTGCTGGTCTGGTGCTGATTGTGCTCATTGCGTATCTAATGGGCAGGAAGAGGACTCATGCTGGATATCAGACCATCTAAATAAACCTTCCATTCCTTTTGCACCTGATTGACTGAAAATTGTTAATGAACACGAGTAATGGAAGTAGTAGTTTTTCCTATGTTGAGCATGTTTTTATGTGACGTCTGGAGATTTTATTATTTATTATTTTTCTCTGTTGTGAGAAGAAAAATACTTAAGTGATGATGAGGCTTAAAAGTCATGTGATCAATGATGGAGGCAGTTTGAATTGATCTTTTTTGAAGGTAATCTGCTGCTCAGCTCTACTCTGTTTTTAGAATCAGTTGAATTTCAATGAACTGCAGTTTGTTGTTAGATTTAATTATTTTTCAAAAAACTTAAAATTACACACATTGTACGCAGAATTTCAGAATGATGCATCTCTTATTGAAAGATAATAAAGTCTATTAGAGGCTAATAAAGGCTATTTTCACATAATAGAACAATTTGTGGTTTGTTTTTATCTGGTTTTATATGAAAAAAAATTTTTCTCAAATTTGTTAAACCAAGTTTATATTACACAGATTTCATTTTCTGTCCAGCTGTTTGCAGATTTCCAAAAAGCTGGTTATTTTCTACAACTTCATGATACTCCAGAATCAGGACACAGTTATTTTGAATAACGACCATATCATACACAGAATTGACTTGAACTGCTTTATTAACCTTTAACAGCAAGGGCAGTAGACTCACTTCATGTGCTTATCAATAAACCTCTACTGCCACCCACTGGCTTTATCCAGCACTGCACATTTGGGTGATATATTTTGTCTTAAGACTACCACCACAGCATTTGCTGCCCATCCAGTTCAGTAACATCTGAATTGATATGACACATTAGGAAGGTTTAGCTCACTATATTGTTTCATATGATTTTTTTTTTCTTTAAATTAAAGCTCATAAACTCATTGTTGGAAAAAAGAGAGAAGCCTATTACTAACTGAAATACAGTGGACAATTTCTTCTGGTTGTGTTATGTCAATCTGATCATAATCAACAGTATTTTCTTAACCGTCTCTAACCCTTCAGAGTAAAGTGCATCATTCCACTAAAGAAAATATTTTTAAACTATAGCACAGACTCATTTGAAATAGAATTATCAGCTCATACAGAAAATTACTAAGAACATTAACATATGATCATATATCCAGTGCACTGAGATTGTTTGGAAAGAGTACATGATAAAAATTGATAGTAATTGTGACAATAGTTCTGTTTAAAAGGTGCAAACAGGCTGCTGGGTTCTTCTCCCAGTGGAATGTGTGTTGAGCAACAGGAAAGTCTTTTAAATGTCATGACTTTTCTGCAATGATGCGAGAGCGACTAGTCGCCCGCAGCTTCGTCAAGGTTGCCATGGAGAGACTTCCCGGTTCATTGAAAATTTTCTGGGAAAGGAAAAGAAACTGTGGGATTACAGAATTAAAAGAAAACCAAACTACAAATGCATGTTTATCACTTATTGTCTTACCTGCATGAAAGTGTGGCATTCATCAACAAATGTATCACGTGTGATCTGTTTAAAGATCTGGCAGATATCTGGCAGAGACTGGGCCTGTTGAATCAGATCCTGGTTGTGGTGGATCAGTGTCAGCGCCACACGGAACAGGATTTTTGAGCCCTCGTAGAACAGGCAGTCCCATATTCGCAGAACTGTCTGTGGAAAAAACAACAAGAAAGATTCCACCAGCAAATCAGTTAAAGCAGGGATGTCAAACTCAAATGACCTGGAGGCCAATAGCGGTGTAGTCTGGTCAAGAGGGGGCTGTTCAGTCGTGGGTGGGGAATATGATCTTAAAATTAAAACAAAATATTTCATCATGGTTTTGCAATGAAGATTATTCATGATGATATTTCACGGAATTTCAAAGTAAAAGTGCTTGTTTCGATATGGGATTATATATATTTCACAATAAAACATTATGATGCAAAATAAACCTAACATATTAATTAGGGATGTCGCGATACAACTTTTTCACTTCTGATACGATACCGATATTGCAGCCTTGAGTATTGGCCGATACCGATATTGATCCGATATCAGCACGAATCATACATACTTTATTGACTTGTTTTGTAGTGTGGAATGTTAGAATAGGCTTGATCAAGTGATATTACTTAAACAGAGAACAATAGTCAGCAACAGTAGGTATGAGAAAAACTGACCCATTTGTTATTAACCAATGGGTTACATCAATTTTAACCTTCAACATAAGAATACTGGCTTTTTTTCCATGTTAATTTCATAGTCTATGGTTAATTTCATCAGGAGGAACGTACCAAGTGCTCATGGGGGTGTTTTCAGAGCCCCCGTGTTTCACAGGTAACAGCGTGTCTTCATAGAACACCTCCCTTGTTTTCACTATTTTGGATTAGGACCGGCCCCGCAGACGTATTGTGTAGTGTGTGGAGCTTCAGGACACATTTAAAACACACAAAGCTCTTGGCATGGCTGGTTTTTGGGGTATAATTAACAAACGGAGGCTGTTGAAAATCGGCAGGTGGTGCTGGTTTATGAAATAATGTTTTTAGCAGCTCGCCTAAGGATGAGCTAGCATGGTGCTAATGGCTAACTCGCGCTTTCTGTGCGGCTTCGTAGCCTCTGAAATAGCAGTAGCACACACACGCTGTTGTTGTGATCACGTGGGCTCTACATGTATCCAACATGCAGAGCCCACGTGATCACAACGGGCGCTGCTGGACAGAAGTGCTGGAGCAGAATGGACTGTTGTATCGGAGCGCTTATATCGGAGATTTTAGAGGCACACCGATATAATCCGATATGCGTTTTTTGGCTGATATCAGACCGATATCAATATAGGATCGGGACATCCCTAAAATAATATATAAAAAAACTGACAAATAAATCTTCACTTGGAAATAATAATCACATTGTTCTGCATATAATCTCACATCAACGACAGAGAGAGAGACAGTGAACAGTGTCCACAACACTGCTAGTAATTATGACTCAACGTTTGTTCTGCGTAGGCTTGTCTATGTACATCAAGCAATGCAGGGCATGACGCAGTAGGTGGTGTCATAACAAACAAGAGACATTTACCTAAATATCAACTGAACTTCTTTCGTGCACAAAATTTGAGCACTTTCAATGACTAAACTTTCAAGGATTTCCAGGACCTGTGGGAACCCTGTAATGTGGATAACTGTAATTAAAACACCAAACAAGCTTAAATAAATATCGTTCTGACCCAGGCGTACAAAACAAATACAAATGAAGATGGACCTGACAAAAATAGAACATTGAAATATAATTTGGATAAATCTTCTCTGTTAAAAAAAAACTTTAAACTTGTCAATAAATAAAAAACAATGTCATGACCCATCATTAAAACCAAATGTCTATTTATTTATATAATTTGTATAATTATTACTAATATGAAAATGTCGCTAGCAAATATATTCTGTGCCTCGGCCCCCAAATGCTGAATCATCACTCAGCTACAATAAATTGTTTAGAATTTATACCTAATTTATAGTGAATGATAAATGACACAGCAATAGTGAGCAACAATGCAGACCTTTGTACATTATAGGGCTGAATCATTTGTCTGAAAAGCCGCACTGTCATAAAAACAGTGTTTGACAGATAACAAGCAACAAAATGACCCCCTAGGTGTTTCATCAAGCTTTCTTATATGTTTGACTTTTACATTTTTTTTAATCTTGACACTCACCTCGACTGGTAAGACATCTATGTAGAGGCAGATGAACCATCGAGAGACTACAAGAGTCCACATGACGTTATGATCCACCATGGTCTGCCACACTCTGGGGACTTTCATTTTCACCAGCTCCCCTAACACTTCCTGGTCCGTCTTCAGTCCCAGCATGGCCGGACTGTAGTAGTCTACACAGACACAGACATACAGTACATCTGTCTGAGATATATATGAAGCTCTATGTTGAGAAAGAGGTTTATATATATATAGCTTACATGCAAAAGTGACAAACACAGAAGGAGCTGAAAATGATATTGTAACTGTCAAATTGTTTTAAGTAAGTTATTAAATGCAACTTCACTTATTTGAGTAAGTGTTCATCATAAATTCAAACAGTGCAGGTCCTAACACGCCAGACAGATAAAGATCATGTGACCTGTTACAACATTAGTCTTAGCCTAGAGCAAAGGGACAACCAGAAAATCAATGCAAACACACACACACCTAAACTTTCTTCTAACCCTAAAACCAGGTCTTAACCCCCAAAAAGCCCTTTCAAATTGTGAGCACTGGACACTGAAATGTCCTCACTTTCCCCAAATGTCCTAGCTCGATTATTATCTTTTAATCTTTCTGCAAATGTAATGTTTTGTTTGTAATCTGCTCAACTTGTCTCTGTACATATGAAACCTACAGCATCAGAGAGGGATCTCTCCTCTGTGGCTCATCCTGAGGTGTATGTACCCTGTACAAGGGTTTTTGTGGAGTTTTTTTCCTCACTGTCTAAGGACAGAGGGTATCACTTGTGATGTTGGACTGTATAAATAAAATAACTGACATAGGGCAAAAAAGCAGGGTCATACCGATGATATTTTGTAGACAGACAGAACCCTGTGCATAAAGATCACCTGTTACACACACACACACACCAAAGGAAAAAAATCCCCAGATTTGAATGCGTCAGAGATGCTGGACGTGTACCTATCAACATCCCTGGTTTAAACTGGTTTGGTCCTCACAAAGATACAAACGCACACACACACCTGGTAAGATTCTGCTAAGGAGTGCATCCATCAGCCAGAAGGATTTCTCTTCATCTTTAGTGATGATAAGTAGATACCCAGCTATGAAGTTCATTCCCTGTGGACAAAAGAGAGACACACAGACTTCACATGAGGAGAGCAGTGAGATAAAGCATCCTGGTGAGTGAACACACTGGGTATGTGGATGGATATATGAAATAAGATAAAGACACAAATAGGCTGCACGCCAACTGGATAAAAACATTTGAATTGCAAAACAAGCTGCATGTGCTCCTATGAATGAAATATAAATACCACAGGGTTCTCCACACTAACATAAACACTAACCAAGCTTACTGGGAAGAAAGTAACATTCCTGAGGGTTTATAGACCATGTAGGTCCAGTATTGGTCATATGACACTGAATGTTGCTCACTGCTGCAGCAAGGAAGGCTTCTGCTGCATGTATTCAGAGAATGTGTCAAGTTTCATTGGATTTTGCGAAGTAATTTAAATACCTAATTTGCATATTGTGATATTATCTTCAATTATATATCTTGTCCACCTCTAGCATAGAGCAGATTTTTAAAAAAAAATTTAAATGGTCACTGTAAGTAAAATAAATAATCTCCCTGAATGAAATGTTGAGAGGAAAAAGGAAGAGAAAGAAGAAAACACTCCATGCAGCCACACAACTGGTAGAGGACTGGTAGAGAAAAAAGGAAAGAGAGCAAGACTGTGGTTAAACCAGCTCTGTTTGTGTGTAGTGTGTCATAAACTGTGACCACTAAGTTTTATATTTACAATCTAGACAAACATTGATCTGTGTCATTGTTCCAGCAATGTTCACCTGCTTTGGTCCCCCACAAAAGTGTGTATGTGTTAAGTTTTTTATATAAGGGTTGTACCCAATTCATAAACTGATTTTAACATATCTCTTGGGACAATAGCTCATCAACTTGATGCACTTGTTTACAACAACATCCTTTTTGGCATAGTTTCTGACACTTAAGCAAGGGATGGGTCAGCCCAGGAGTCTTCTGTTTGTTACTGCAGTCTCACCAGATGTCTCCAATTCTCACACCTACAACATTTAAGCAAACTTAAGTATGCTTTATCTACTTTAACTATGCTGCATATAAAAAAACTGAGGACATTTTGAATAATTCTCAATAATACAATAATACAACACACCGAACACTGCAGTTCAGTGAAAGTCAACATAACTGTGACATACTGTGACCTTCTACCCCACATGACACACAAAACCCAAGGTCCTTTACAATAGCAAATGTAATCACAGTAACTACTATTAACTTAAAATATCCATGATTGCAGGACAGGTATGAAGTTGGGTGTTCAGTTGTCCAGTGTTACCTGGCAGTAGCCCACAGTGGGATTGTGGTAACCAGAAGCTAACAGTACATTGTACAGAGCTTTCTGCAGACATGGGTTGGATGTCCTGTGGAAGTGGATGTTGTCTGGAAAAGTTCGGTTCAAGTCTGAAAGAAACCACATGGACAGCGATCATTACTCTGATGTGAATGAAAAAGAGGCAGCAGGAAAAAGAATGTCTGCAGTCGTACGTTCACAATAATGTGCCAACTGTAATGTTTGTGGATGTGTAGTTTAATAAATGTTGTGGGTACAGGTGAAGCAGTAAGGAGTAGAGATACTAAAGCCAATGTCACCAGTCCATCGCAGGGCAAACACAGAGATAAACAACCATTCACTGTCATGTTTTTGGACTGTGGGAGGACGCTGAAGTACGCAGAGAGAACCCATGTGCACACATGGAGAACCACCTCTACCACTGAGCCCGAGCAACACATTACTATCACTTGTTTTATCAGTACCAGGAGAAGTCATGTCATTATCTAACATGAGGTAACACCAACAGCTCTCTGTGTTTTTCAAACAGCAAACTGTTGAGCATCATTGTGTCCCGTGTGTCTGACTGTTGCCTGTAGTTTTTGCAGTGTTGTGCATCTACATTGACTATAGTCAGCATTAATCATTGAGCTGAATCAGCAAACTGACACAGACGGCAGTTACGGATAAATAATTCCATGACAGGGTGCTCAAAGAAATTCTATTATTTTACTCATTTGAGTTAGGTTTCTCCTCATTCTCATGTCTGGATTTTTTTTGTTGGACAAATTAATCACCACACTTAATTATCCAGAGCTTCAACACCACAGCTCAAATATTACAACTATAACTATTACTAATACTATATATATATGTTATATACCTACTCATAACTGCTAACATTAATACTATCCTCAACCACCATTCATCAACGGCTTTTTCTTTTCTGAGGGTCACATGAGGCGCTGGAACCAAGCAAGAGGCATGTCACACCCTGGACCAGATGATGAAGATAATAGTGACGATAAACATTATCATTAATGGTATTCATTTTGAAATTAAATGCTCCTGGTCTCTATCTTCTTCTCTTTCCTCTCTTTGTAAATATGTAAATGTGTGTTGGTAACAATGAAATTATCTAAATATAGTCAAATTCTGCTATAACACAAATAATTAGATTTGAAATGAAATGTGACTTGTCAAAATATACTTTTATTAATTCCATCTATTTTTTAATGTAGTATTCCAAATATAATAATAGATTATCAATGCAACAGCATTTAAAATCAGGAAAAGTCAGCACAGATATCTTATCATAATATCAGGATATCTTGTCTCATCTCATATAGATATAATATCGATGTATTGCCTCGCCCTAGTACAGATTGGTCTCAAGTAAATAATGATCTTCAGATGTGGATTGGTTACATTCCCTGATCAGGTCAGACAGAGGTTCATGTGTAACTAGAGCTGAAGATTTATGGTGCAGCATCATATTATGTTTCTTTTCCTGCTTAGTTCTTTAAAATTGGCCTGACAACAGTTGAAACTGTAGACACACTCACCTGTGCGGATGGTCTCCACCAGTTTGGGGTCGTGCTGGGCTGCGAGCAGGGACTGGTAGTATCCTGGGTTCCTCTCTAACTGTTCTTGAGCTCCACTGGATGCCATCCAGATAAGAGATCGGTGTTCATTGGGAATCCCTTTACGCACATAACGCTTTACTGAAGGAGAAAGAAAACATTTGAGTTTAAAACCCATGTTTATTTAATGCAAAACTAACCCCTTGTGTGTGTTACCGGTTTTGACACTCACATTTTACATTCTTCTGCACCTTTCTCTGGCCCTTCAGTAGTTTGGACCACTTGATGGCGCGCCTGGTGAGTATGACTAGATACTCGGACATCAGCGCCTCATATGACTCATAATCAAAGTCTTTTGAGCGCTCAAAACCATATGGATCCACTCTGGACCAGAACAACAGTAAACAACTGATTAAACACATCAAAGTACAGTAAATCATATTTTTATCTGGAATACACTTAATAGAAACATTGAACCCAACTATACAGATTTATATATATATAGATATATATATATATATATATATATATATATATAAATATATATATGCAGTGCAAAACAAGAAAACTAATATTTTATAAATCTTTCAAAAACTTTTTTATACCCAAATTTAAGCCAGCTCACTGGGATTCTCTGAGAAGTCAGAAATTAATGAAACGTAGAAATTGAAGCACTTAAACTAAGCAAATAACTATAATTTGACATATTAATCAAGAAATATATTTTCAGTTTTTTTGTAAAACAGTAAATTTGAAAAATCAACAATAAAAATTGTATTTTAGCATTAAAAATATACTTTCAGTTAATAATACACATACTGTATTTACACACAAATTAAACATGACATGTTCAAAAAGAAGCAGGAGGAATGTTTCACTCATTTGTTCCTACCCCTTTTACACCTACTTAAATATCATGTTTAATGCTGTTTAATGTTGGTACCTGCTAAGGAAAACATCTGAAACAAATGCCACCAGCTTGGCTGTGTGGTCATTAAATAATCAATCAATCAATCAATCAATCAATACAGTACTAATAAAAACACTATGCCTATATACAATCCAATATTACTGTATATAAACAATTATCCCTGATTTATATACAACTCCAAAAAACAATTACAACCACATACAGTACAAATAAACTTTCCCTATTCTAATATAGACAACCCAAAACAGTTCACAACAAATACCAATTATCCATCCAGTAAGCAAAGTAAAATTTAGCCAGCCAGCACATATCCTTATCCTTACATGTCTTTAGAAAATACTTTTCCTGTATATTTTTTGAAACTGATTTCTATATGTTCTCTGTTCTCACTCGAGCTCTTTACCATTGCACAAACTAACTACTTTCATAAAATAAATACATTTTCTTTCTGTGAACATTTTGTGTATATTGTTTGGAAGTATATTTCTTGCTTTGTAAATTATTTGTGTCATCATAAAATTTTACCTCCTCTATAAACGTCAAAGTGAAGGACTTTAAATACAGCGCATTCTCTATCCTACACTGTTTACTATTCTTATGGCTCTGTTTTTGAAGTACGTATAATGGCTGTAGGGTGCTGTAGGTGTTACAATCCGTTTTTCCTACAGCTACACTGTGGTTTTATTGAGGTATTACTCATGTGGTATGGTCCTAAATATCTTTACACAGTCATTTATGTCTTTTTGTCTTCCTTATGGTAACAAAAAGAAAGTCCCGACTGAGTGAAGACATGTTCTATGGTTATGCTGATGTTAAGGGTTAGGTTAGGCCAGTGGTAGTTAAGGTTAGAGTAAGTGTGCAGGAAATGAATGGAAGTCAACATAATGTCCTCTGAAGTCATGGAAACCAGACTATGTCTGTGTGTGTCAACCTATTGACGTAAGTAACACCATAATCTTCCTGCAGCTTAACCCTTTCATTCGCACAAAGACATCGCTGCAGAGGAAATGTACCTACAGACCAGCAACGTGGTGTAGTTTTCAACAGCAAGTACAAACAAAAAGACCCTAGAGCCAGTAAACCCCACACCTCTTTTACTGTGTACAGAAAACAGTCCAGGTTTTACCAGCAAGGCTAAAATAAAGACATTATTATGTAACCACTGCATTCCTCATCAGGGGAGTGTCTTTGTTGACAAAGCAAAAGCAGATGTTTAAGTGTAAATGGGGGACTTGAAGCTACCTAATCTTATTATTGTTTGAACAGCACAGCGGTCCTTTTCTCATTAGAAATAACCACATAGTATTCACGGAAGAGTGAAGTATTAATTCCATCGACAAAACCAAAACGCCAAATTGTCAATTAAGTTAAACTTTTTGCAATTTACTAAACCAGACAAAGTGGGCAGTTGTCAAAGAACACAGAAAAGAAAGTATCTCAAAAGTCCAGGTTTAGACTAGTCTTTGAAAACAAGTGGATACATTAATTTTAATTTGTTATATATTAGCAGAGTTGTTTTAGTAGGTTTTATTACCTAGATTTTTGTAGTTTGTTTTATATTATTGTACATACATTTTTTAAATTATGGTAAAGTATGCTGTAGTGCATATTATCCAATACATTTTTTTCAATATCAAGTATCTAACTCAGAAACTCAGAAAACCCTGGGCAGTTTACAGCATTATTCTATCACAGAAGGACTGTGAAAATGCATCCAACAGTTATTGCCATCAGGTATTTTCTTTGATTGGGCTATCTATCATTTTTGAAATTTTTAGGCCTTAATTAACAATTATTTTCATAAGCGATTCATGAGTCAATTACTTTCTTGATTCATCGATTAGTTGTTTGGTCCATAATGCTAAAAAATGCTGATTGTGTTTTCCAAACCTGGAATTGATGAGGTTCTCAAAAGTCTAGTTTTGTTCTCAAACTAAAGTTTTGTTTTATTCAGTTTTAACACTTTGTAGGGCTCTTTGGAGCCCTACAAACTGTCATTTTCAATAAGGAAATTTTATGTTACGTCCACTGCTGATCAGCAAATATTGGGGGTTATTTGACAGAGCGAAGCAGTGGGTGGCAAATTTATAGTCTGAGTCAACATGAAGAAGGATTTTAATAAAGAGCACCAGCAGCTGTTGACACAGAGGACTTTTCTAGATGTTTCCATTTATTTGTGGTGATGTTTGCTTCTTTATGTAGTGTAGGGATGTTTCCTCAGTAGTCCACACATTCCTCCCATCATCTGTCCTATCCCACATTGTCAATCAATACACTAGCTTTCACACCTCCCACAAGCATAGTAACGTTTGTGATATTTCAAGATTTTATCAAATGTTCTGTTTTTAAAGGCACACGTGAATAAAATAGGCTGATTGAAACTGACCTGAATACAAAATATGGTATTTAAAAGGTTTTAGCAGGCTTGGTTAGCTGCTCAAGCCACAATATCTTACATTGAGCTAGGGATAAGGCAATAACAATATAACGTTTCTGATTATATTGAAGCTAATATTATTCTGAAACTAATTTCAGAATGTCTTGTTTGATACATTTGAATTTAAGTGCTGGAAAAGCATTTTAAATTAACTTATATAATTACATTTAAAGACCAGAAAACTTCCACAAGAGTCTGGGAATGGCAGTTTAATATTTTATGTAATATAATATTACTGTTAATGTATTACCTGTCCACTCTGTCGCTGGCTCTTCCGCCGATGGAGCGCCCCCTGCTGGTCGCCCTGTTCCTCTTCTCCATCTCCTCCAGAAAAGCCGCGCTACTTTCTCACCATGTTTCTACCGTCACAAAACAAATACTGACATTTTAAACCGTCTCGCATGTCGAAGTAAGTTTGCCTAAAAGTAAACTCTCCGCGTGTTTGAGGGCGCAGGAACGGCGGTAGGCGCAACAGCTTTGTTTGTGCTGTTCTCATTCACGAGGAAGAAAAAGCGGCGAAAAACTCACAGACGCATTTTTACTCGAACCAAGAAAGAGTTTTGGTAAACATGCCACAAATGTTTGATGTTTCCGCCGATGTTCAGGCTGTTGTGAAGAGGGCAGACTTTTCCTTCGCTTTGATCGCCATCCACATGCACCTGCTGCTGTTGTTCCCACTGTTCCCGGACTGTAACTATAAACACCTAACCCACTAACTAATTAACTGACCTGTAGCTCTGCTAACTAACTAGCTAACACAACTAAGAGCTACAAGGATGTAAATCTATGTCCAACCTTCTTCTCTTCCAGTATCCACTTCTTCTCCATGGAGGATTTTCACACTCGTGACGTATTTGCCCCGGGACACACACGTCAATCAGACTTGGTGGTGCGTTCAAATGAATCACGTAAAATCCTCATTGGGTTAGAAATGTGACTGGTGGTGCATTCAGGAAGTATCGGACAGAAGGCAAAACAAAGGCAATTTTCATTCAGTGAAACTTCACATACATAAAGGTAGATTGAAGGCACTGTACGGAGACATTAAACTCAACACAGAGACAGAAAATACTCAAGACAAACTAGAAAATACATTTTGTGACCGTTTCGTATAACAAGGGAGCACAAAATAATAATAATAAATTAATAGTTGAATAACATAATTAAGAACAACACAAGGTAAACAAAGATTAACAATAAAAGAATGAAATATTTAAAGAGATAAGAAGTATAAATATTGAACAAATAAAACTATTGAAATATAACACTAGGTTAAAGCAAGTAAAATAAATACAAACTAAATAGGATAATGACTTCAGATTTGTATAGATTTTATATCAGAATTAGCAATATTAGCTTAAAATGATATCATGATATAGAAATAACATTTGTAACAATATTTTACATGATTTGTTTTGATGCACAACGGTAAAAAAATCACATTTGAGAAGATATATATGCATGTACTGTTTCTAATTATTTATCACGTTTACGCAATATTTATCTTTATATACAAACTAAAGCTCCAGGGACCACACAGCAACCCTTGTCTGACATTAAGCAACAAAAAAAATATTTTCGAACTACATTCAGTGTTTATTTGGCAGAAAAGAGAGAGAGTTACTGTGACATAACATGTTTTTTTTTGCTAGCTCACAGTGTAAGTTTCTCTGGTAACACATGAAGGCAGCAAAAATATGTACTTCTTCAGATCAGCCACGTAGCACCGGTATAAGCATCCATCTGTCAACATGAGCATCTGCTCAGCAGCTCTGTACACAACCTGTTACCTCTTACCTGCTTCAATAACTATATGGCCTATTTAATTTCCTGAGCTAATATTATCAAAACATACAGCACATATCAGTAAAAAACAATACAATAATAAAGATAATAATAATATTCGATTCATTGGTGCAGCTCTAATTTATTGTGCGGTCCATAAAATGCCAGAAAATAGTGAAGAATGTGGAATTAACATATATATTTTATATATATAAATTAATATACAAATATTTATACAAATATTCAGGTTAGAGTCACTGTGTAGTGAAGACATAAGAAAATATTCACATTTAGGAAAGTCACAGAAGTTTTCATGTAAAAAAAAAAAAAAACACTCAAACACACTGGTTAATCAATATCAAAATTGTTGGTGATGAATTGAGTAGTTGATTATCAATTGATTGATTGTTGTAGCCCTAATTGAAATGACTTGAAAGTCTCGTGCAGGAGTGTAAAACCTCACGTGTCACAAGTTTTTAATTTGATTGACTGTAATAAGAGAATCTGGAGCAGAGCTGCAGACGCTGTCCCACTGCTGACATCCATCTCCAGGCAGGTGATTCAGAAAATAACAACATTTTAGTTATTTATTTATTTGTTTCTTTCTTTGTTTCTTTGTGTTGGAAAGGAGGATGAACATGAAATGAAAACGTGTTTCGTTAAACTTTGCAGTGAGCATCATCTTGTCCCTATCAAAGTATTATAATAACAATCAACAATACTAAAAGTGTTATTGTATGGTGTAAATAATATTTGGCTTCATGAGTCAACTGGCTCTTTGTCTCTGGCTCTAAGTTGTGGACTTAACACTCATCCTGGATCAGGAAACCTTCAAGAAAACCAACTGGGTCTGCTTCAAAACGTGCCAAATTCTCCTGCAACATGACCAGTTTGGTGTGCTTTTGTTCAGGGGTCAAAAGCTGTGGCTCCCACAGAGCCGAAATCTTTGTCATGCCAAGTTTGTTCTGCAGAATGTTCTCTACTCCTTCACGGGAGATGCATACAGCATAGTTTCTCTGATTAACAGTCACATATCTGTCCATCCATCACCATGTGGTAAACACCATCAATGTTTTCTTGGGTTGTGGCTATGGCAGGATATCCTTGGGTCATCTTCAAGGCTCTACCTAACCCTCGTGAACCCTCACCTTCCCACTTTTGCACAGGTGGTAAAGTTGGAGCATCATGACCTAATGTAGAAACCCTGTCAGCATGAATGTCCTTGGGTTCTAACCCATTCGTCTGCAGATGTTTGGTAACAATGTCTCTAGAAGAAATTAAAGTATCCAGTTAGTATCACTAAAGGCTGAATCTAATGCATGCCAGTATGCAAGTTTCATTGCTCCTTCTTTGCAGAGGTGGAAAGAGTACTGAAATATTCTACTCAAGTAAAAGTACTGGTCTAAAAATGTACTCAAGTTAAAGCAAAAAAGTTGCTCGCTTAATATGTACTCAGAGTAAAAGTTACTTCTTTTTTTTTTTGAAGATTTCAACCCACCCTCATAGATGCACTTAATGAAAGAAAATAATAGTGTTATATAAATAAAATTCCTAACTTAAAACCGCTGCCATATTTGGCTCTGCTATTCATCTGTTCCGAGTAATCATCTCTACTTGTGATAACTACAGGTCTGTGTAGGTGTGTGCTGAACACTGTTCTACAGGCAAGGTCATCTAACTCAGTTTAAGTGTGTGAACATGTTGTGAAATGATGTTGTGGACTAATTCCAGGGAAACAAGTTTCTCTAAATTTAAATATTTAGCCACTTCCCCTACAGATTCTGTATATACACACAAATCTGGATCAAAATCATATTCATTTAAAGCATATTTAGCAAATCAACTAAACCAACCTCACTCCTCTTGGACAAATAATGAATACATTAGTCAGCATCAGAAAAAACGAACAAGCCACTTTTATTGAAATATAATACTGGGTTATATCTTCATACTGTAGTTAGAAAAGAAATAGACGAAAAGGAAAGAAATCTTGGTTCAATAGTTAGTATACAATGTACAATAAACATGATGTTTTTGTGCAGTAAAATAATTACAATTATGTTGACAGTTCAGTTTGAAACAATTCAACTTTGATAAGCTCTTAGGTCACTAAGAGGTCATGTATTTTATCAGTTTCAACAATCGTTTTTCTTTATCCTTGTACCTTACCTTACTATACACTTTTCATGAATTTCTATGCAAATACACTGAATGGCATTTAATACAAAGTCATTACAAATAAAAATAAAAAATGGTTTGGCAATATTATAACAAAACACTAAAGCCAGCGTGTCAGTAGTATGTATTTTTGTAACTTATAAGAGACAACACCAGTTAGCTGTTGCTTCTACTGTGATTTTGTTGCCGCAATTGTAATTGACCAATTACAACAAAGAGAAGAAGAGTACCTTCCTGTTGTAATGGGTTGCTGTTAAAAAACTGCTTCATCATATGAATATGACAAATGTCCAAATAAAATAAGGATACGGAAAATAAGGTTCATATACAGTATACAAGCTTTGGCATGTTCTCAGCAAACATGGGCCAATGTTGCACCACACACGACCATGACGAGGTCTATGAACTAGAGGGATGTAATGTGATTGGGTCAGTCTCGCAGGATTGGGTGGTATGCTGCGGGCAGAAGCGGCCAGACAGAAAAAAACAGCATTTCAATGAAGAATTTAATCCACAGGTGAAGTCGAGAAGATTTGAGAACAAGAATAGACAGAAAAAAGTCTGACATATGGAAAGTCCTCTCGATTGTGACTGATGGTGATGAAAGGCCCAAAATCATGTAATCTGTTGTTATGTGTGGTATCCTCCACAAAAACATTGCCAGTAGCAATGTTTGTGTTTATGTGCAGGACACAACCGAGAGTGGCCAGGACAGGTGTGGGACTTTCAGGCACATGCAGTGGTAATGGCTGGAAATCATAACTGGGTTAAGAAAAAAGTCTTGTGCAGGGCTGGGTGGTGTGTCCAGGCCTTTAGGATCAATTATCAGAGCATCTGAGAGAGGAAATGGTGTCTGAGCTTGTGCATCAATGTCTATATCAACCTAAAAAGTGAAGGTGTCGGTAAAACGTATGGTTTTTGGTTTATATGTTTGTTTGATTGAAGGATCCCCATAGTTGATTGTTGTATACTTTGGCTTCTCTGTTGGCTCATCCTGGTTAGGTTTAATGTCAGATATTTTAACATCAACCGTCTTGCTGCCTTCTAAATGAACATCATCAGAGTATTCAGAAAGTCTAGAACTTTGCTGCATATTAGTGTCATTCATGTCCACCAGAGTTACTTTTTCTCTTTCCTCTCCAGGTTTCTTGTCCTTTTCTTGTGCATCAGCCGCTGTTGGTTTAATTGTGGTTATACTATGAGGAGCGATGTCATGAGATGAGATGAGGCTTGTATCAATGTCATTTTCCCAAGTTTTCATTGTCATTAATGAAGTGTTAGGGGGAGCAGCTGGAGAAGTCTCAGATTGCCATGGTACAGTTGTAGTTTTATGTTCTGGTGCTGACTGAGAGGAAGACTCAGTCTGATCAGGACCTTGTTGATAATCCAGTCTATAAATGCGTGGGATGAGATATTGATACTGCTTTCTTTGAGTCATCTCTGATCTGGAGCAATTTAGATCCTCCTCTGCTTTGGTCACAAGGTCATGGTCTGTGTTGGTAAAAACCCCATGAATTTGGGGTTTTGCGGTGTTATCAGTTTCTGTCATGGAAGGTTCACTTTCAGTTAACTCACTTTGAGCATATTGTGGAACTTCACAAGGACTATTGTTCTTCACATCTGGTTTCTTCACTGGGCTCTTGTTTTCTTGGAAGCGTTGCGTAGGAGAGGAATCTACACATATGGACCACACAGTAGAGCAAGTCATGATGGTTGCTACATTCCAACTAAGTGAGGCCTGTACCTGTGGAAAAAGTCTGTGAGGTTCTGGTAGTGACCACTCTGAGACAGACGTTAAACAGAGTGACTCCGTTTGTCCATATTTTAACCTGTTGTTGATGTGTTGAGTTTCATCAGCTGTGGTCTGATCTTTACCACATTCACATGACTCCCAACCCTTAATACGGTTATTATTTCCTTGACCATTTGTGTGTTTTAATGAACAATATCCATGAGATGTTTGATCTGATGGCTGCTCCCCCGTTTGCTCTTCTTTCAAGTGATTTTGTCCACCCAGGTTTGAAGTTTCTTTTTTAAAAATGACTTCTGCTTGCTCTGGTCGTAGCTCTGTCATTTGTTTTCTTTTCATTTGCTCTCCACCAGATTTGCATTCAATTTGCTTCTGTGTGCTTTGTTTATGGAGAGTTTGGTCTACCACCTGTTGTTGCCCTTTTTTATAACAAGCTACCCTCTGTTTTACACTACCTGTCACTTCGTTGTGAATTCCCCCTGAAGATCTTTTTTGTGAACCCTTCAAGTCGCTTCCCTTGCATACAGTGGCCATGGCCTCAAACCTCTCCATCAAGACATTTAGGATAATTCCTCTTCCAATTGTTCTTGGTTTGACTGGCTCTTTCTTGAGCATATTCACCGCCCCTTCTTTCTGTTCAGCCATGACAAACTTGGCCACCATGTCTTTAACACTGCCTCCTCTCTTCTGTCCTCTTTTAGCCCTGTCTTTCCTGTGCATGCTGTGCTCACTGCCTTGTTTGTGGGTAACCTCAGCTGCCACTCCTCTGTTGAAAGACAGAGTTCCTACCTCCCTTTGGTGGGTGACGGGAGGTTTAGGTGTAGACCTTAAAAATTTAGATTGGAGGAGCTGGAATGCGGTCAGTCGCCGAGGTATTACATTGTCTGGTATTTGGTAGTTTTCACACCTGCTAGGCAATCTGCCTTTTGGAGGATTCAACCAGGAATGTTTGAGGAACATAGAAGTAGTCTTGGGAGTATGTGCCTCATACAACTGATCCATTGTGGAATTTGTATGAAATTGAGTCTGTTTCAAAGAACTCTCCATTTTCTGACTAGGACCATCTGGTCCTTTGTTTCTGATTGATATTGTGCCAGTTCCTGGTTTCCCCAGGTTCCCGTTTCTAGTGGACCACTTGGGCAGATCCTCCATTAGATAATGCAGGAGACTCTCAAGAATCCCTCGGAGCACTGGACGGCAGTTGCGATCTCTTACCAACTTCCTCAGCGTACTGGCATCAGGGCTGATACTGGTGTTCAGAGAATCTGGTCTACGGAGAATAGAGGACATGTAATACTTAATCCCTGTTGCCATCTGAAGCCAAGGGTCTTTCTTTCTTTTCTTTCTGAAACTGGCACCACCATGAAGCTGCAAATGCAAAATTTCTACCATATGTGAGTGAGTAAACAATACTAAACTGGATATACTGGATAAGTACCTTACTTGAAGTGAAGCATTTTAGCAGCGTGAACATGTTATAATTAGTTAGTTTAGGGAATATTAAATTATTAAATTGAAGGGGACAGTGTGCAACCAAAGCACAAGAAGGTAGAAAATTAAGAAGAAATCCATTAAAATAAATGATGCAGTTGAGATAAAGAGACAGGGACTTCATGCATATCTCAGTCCATTTTAATTGCCATTGTAATATTAATGTTTCACCATGTGACCTGTACCTGATATCACAGTGCAAACAGTAACAAATAGTAACAAAACATAACTGTTACTCTGTTACTCAGTTCTGGTATGCGTAACAGTTAAAAGTAAAAAAAAAAAAAACACATTTCACACTGGAAAAACTAAGGATAACATACACTGCAAACTATTATTTCATAAAGCACCTTTGATTCAATTAATATATTTAGATAAAAGCAGGAAATAAAGTATGCATCGCAGAGTGTCACAATAGACAATATTCGCACAAATACTTATAAATTATTACAAGATGCAACATAACTTTGCGCTGTTAATAGAAGTTAGCTTTAGAGAAAGATAAGGAAAAGAGGAAAAACATTTCTTGGTTAAATGTTTTAAGAGTTTTCTTTCCCTTTAATTGTGTCACTTAGATTAGGTATGAACCTTTGCAATACTCAATATCTGTATTGGTCTGATACTGGCCAAAATCACTGTATTGGATATTGGAAAAAGATAAGGCAAAATAATAAACACATGACTTAAATGCTTCAATAAGTACAGGCCACTTGCTGTAAAAACAGATACACCAACACCACCACTGTAATGTGACATGGATGTGAGTGAGGGCTGCAAATGTCTGCAGCTAAGGTGATTAAATGAGGTAATTACAATAATATTGTTAATATTCAAGTTTGTGGAAAAAAGATACCACAAAAAGTGGTATTATCCTCCCATAGTTCAAGTAGCACAATGTAGGATTTGCTCTTGGGTTCCCCCCACAGTTGTTAAATGGTATTGTTTGTTACAACCGTCATAAAGTATATGCCATGGTAACGTGTGCATTTGTTGACGAGCCAATGATATCTGTGAACTCTGAAGCTGGACTTCTAATGTCTTCATTAGAAGTCAACCATGTCTTCAGAACAGATACTATGTTATAGCATTTTATACAAATATGAAAAGATAGTTTTATTTTTCAAAATATTAGAAACAAAACTAACCCCAAAACCCACAAAAGACTGACCGTGCTATAGTTTGCGTAGCTAGTGTTTTCATAAAATCTATTGTTCATTGTATGCACATTGACTAGCTTGCTCTAGGTTGAGTAGCCCTCTGCTAGCAGAGCTAAAGTGAACACCAGCGAGTGAAAGCTGGCCCGATATCTTCCCCCTTGTTCAGTCTCTTATTCTATTACTCTCCTTAACCCTCTTTGGTTTTTGTGCAGCCTCTGCCATGACATCCACTCAATTAATAGTTGCACCCGTGTAACTTTATCGCTTCCTTTGAGACAGTCTCTGAAGGTTGAAATCCTACATTGTGTTGCTTTAAAGTTTAGCGTGGTGGCCTTAAACTGTGTGTGAACTGTGTCTTATTCTCTGTCATAAACAGACTCAAGATGAAGAAAGGGAAAGATGATCTAGCAGAAAACATTCATGTCAGATATGCAGCTTGTGGAGCACCAAATTAAGGAAAAGAGTTCAAGATACAGTAGGTGAGCAGAGGACAGGAATCCAGTTAGGGCTATTGAAGCATTACCAAAGAGAACTATACAGAGAGGGGTAGTGTGGAGCATAAGGGAAGCAGTTTTAGATTCAGATGCAGTTCCCTTGACAGCAAGTGGGAATCAGACCAGTGAAGAATAGGATTACTTGTCTATGCATTTCTCTGCAGATGCTGCCTTGTGAAGCGCCTCTCCCAGCTCCTCCAGACGCACTCGTTTGTCCAAATCCTGGTACAGACCTGGAGGAACCTGGTTCAGGCCGTGCATGAGGCCGTAGAGACAACCCGCGATCAGGCCTGTGGCTTCTCTCTCACCTAGAACAACAGTGTTTTACGTCCACTGTAGGCATAGCATAAACAAAATACCTCTCACATGTGGACCGTTTCTTTTCTCACCTCCGTGGAACATTCCTCGCTTACACAGTTCAGTCCAGTCACTGCCTGCAGCCAGAAGAGCATCGTAGGCTATCATGGGGGCATCATGACCTCTGCGGCCTGCACAGCCCTCCGAACTCCATCGTTTGTACATCTGTATGCACCAGAAAGTAACACAGAGCTGTTTTTAACAACATTAAATTTTAATTTTACTATTTTGAGTCCCGGCACTTCTCAAATGATGCCAGTCCTCTACTTAGGGTGAGAGAGTCTAGTATTTGTTTCTAGTGTCTAGTTTTTGTTTTTATTGTTAAAGAAGAACAATAGCTATTGGAAGTAGGGGTGGGTTCACATATTGATTTGGTGATATATCATCATCCTTCCTGGTGTAATAAGATAATAAGATATCGATATTTTAATCTCCTGCGAACATCATCAACGTCTTCTGGTATCTTTCTTAAAAATGTCATAATTTACTGGCCATATGTGTATTAAAAGGTGTGTGTCAGAGAGGCTGGGCTTACCTTGTCTGTCTCCTCAGCATCATAGCAATCAGGGAACAAGGGTTTATTCTGTCCTTCCTGGTCTATTTCTCTCTCTTCAAGGTAAAACTGCCACTTGGCCTCGAAATAGAACCAGTTTTCCTGATACTCTGCATGTGAATGCACAATCAAAACAACAATAACGTGAGCTGAGAATCAGACATGTGCATGCAACTGTAAATGACCATACTTTATAACATACAGATAATACCAGGACTCCTTCACACTCAGGCCACGTTCAGACCTGCTATTAACATCCATCCTATGTGTGTGTGTGCGCGTTCATGCGTGTGTCACTAAATTTATTGGCTGAGCATTTTGACTGATTAGTGTAAAAAAAAAAAACTGCCACAGACAGAGCCGGATTAAATAAATGGACTATACTTGGCTGACTGTAATTTTTGTGCCCCCCTCCATCGATGTTATTTATGAATTGAAATCTGAAACTTACCAAAGTTATTAATAAAAGTAAATTCACATTTTACATAGCGTAGTCTTTGGTTACGAGTTGGTTCTTTGTATGCCAAAAAAAGTCTGAACTGAACTGACTGGCATTATTGTAACATAACGTCACTTTTTTTTTTGTGAATTAATAAATATTGATATATTAACATTGAAATAAATTGTAGATGACATTTGTAAATATTTTTTGAAATTTCTAAATAAAAAAAAAAAAATTGTCCCTCTGCCTGGGCCCCCCCTGCCAATCGCGCCCTCGGCACGTGCCTAGTTTGCCTTTGCGTTAATCCGGCTCTGGCCACAGATCATTTGAGGAAGTCTCTGTCTATATTGTAAATTATAATCTATATTTTAAATATCTTATTCAGAAATATTTCCACATTGTATTATTTATAGATCTAAAAATGTATGTTTATTTATTTTATTTTTATTTTTTTTAAATAATAATCTTTTAAAAATAATAATCTTCTTATCTTATCCTCGGGTTGATCAGTCCGAGGTTAGGGTTTGGGGACACTGTATGTGATGGGATCACTCAGAATGGATTTTAATACCAGATCTGAACAGGGCTTAGACAGAGAGAGACACAGCCTAACCACTCATGTGTCGTATGGTCTTCCTGCAGTAATCCTCAGCCCGTGGGATGACCTTCATGAGCTCTCGACCCCAAGTCACCAGAGATTTCCCCTGAATCGCATAAGATGCGAACAGTGCCGTTGTCATGGAGCCGAGGAAGCCTGAAGCAAATAGTGATGAATAACGTCACAGTGCCACTTCTGCCTCGTGACACCTCATCAGGTCACCAAATAACAAAGTCTTACATCATTGTTCTTGCAGGTAAAATGGAAATAGAGATGTAAATATAAAGTTGATAAGCTTAAAAAACGATTGTCACCTGTTGGGTGGTTGTGTGTCATTCTGCCCGTCTCGATGCTGACCTCCACCAGGTTGTCCAGTCTCTCAGGCTGCCAGTATCTCATACCTACACACATTGCCTTAGCTGCTGCCCCAAACCCAGACCCTGCACACGACACAGATTTTCACAAAATGTATTACATTATTATATGTTGGACACATAAACACAAAAAAGTACTGTTTATTCAGTCTGTAGTGAAAGTCTTCAGTCACCTTTTTCATTGAAGGGTGTGTGCCAGGCAAGCAGGAAGTTGTGAGGTTTGAGGTAAACACAGCCTTCCACTGTGGCAGGATCAGGAGCTCTGCCCTGGAGACACACCATGGCGTCAACATAGAGACGCACCAGCTCTCGGTACAGGTCCTCTAGACACCAGTAATCTAGACACACACACAAAGTGACTGAGTGTCATTCATGCCTGGCATGCAATGCAAGATGAGTGGTGCTGTAGTGAGCTAAATTTAGCCTCAGTCTGCTACACCACAGATTAGGACCAGCATGCCTTAGGAGTGGAGCGAGTGGAGTCACTTGCACTCCATGAGATCAAATGGGATGGATTAGGTGAGTCTTTCCTGCTAGAATGTGTTCTTGATGCTGCACGGGTGGGCTGGGAAATAATCCAGTATCAGATTATCATGTTAAAACTTTCCTCAGTAGTATTCCAATATAGGAATATATCGAAACAATCATTTTCTATTGCACAAACACACTTTGAGATATAAGTAGGGCTGGGCAATAATTTGATATTTTATCTATATCATGACATGAGACAAGATATGGTCTTAGATTTTGGATATCATATTGTGATAAGGCGTCTGTGATTAGTTTTTTGGTTTTAAAGGCTGCTGCATTGATAATCTTTAATTTTAAGACTAATTATTTGACATATCATACATCATTTAGAGTGTATTTATAGTCTGCAGTTCTTGTATATCGGGATATAGCCTAAAATATCCACATATTATTGATAAGCCATATCACCCAGTCTTATATCACAATGTATATCAAATGAAACAAAATGTGATAAGATCTTTTTCCAATATCGTCCAATATTACCAATTTGAATGTTTTGCCTGTGTTAAATGTTTTTCTGTTTTATAAGTGTTTGTCATTTTTGTCTATCTTCTTATTCTTCTTTCGGCTTCTCCCATTAGGTGTCACCACAACAGATCATCTGCCTCCATCGTGTCCTCTTCTGTTACCAACTGTCCTCATGTTCTCCTTCACAATGAATCTTCTCTTCCTCTTATCTTCCTGCCCAGCAGCTCCATCTTTAGCATCCTTTATCCAAGATAATCACTATCCCTCCTCTGCATGTGACCAAACCATCTGAACCATGACTCTTTTACTTTATTTCCAAACCGTTCAACCTGAGCTGTCCCTCTAATATGCTCAACTTTAAAACTACAATTAACTGTTTGTTTTTTTTCAAATTTAATTCACAAACTCTTAAATTTTCTGACATTTATCACAACAATTGTTGATATCAACTGATTTAAAAAACAAACAATAAAAAACTTCTTTCAGGACAACCAACCTCATTTCCGAGGAACTGGTTGAGCTGTCCAAATGAAGGGAAGTCAATGTAGTGCAGAATAGCTTCTTATATCTTTATGACATATTCTGGCATAAACACTGATTTGCATTGTGGTTATATTAAGGTTGTGGTTAGGCATGATTAACTGGTTAGGCTTAGGTTAGCCCGAGCCCATTCTGAGCTGTATTTAGCCACAGTGCAATATACTTGCACTGTGGCTAAATAGAGCCTCCTAATCTCAAAAGAAGCCATCACCATTTCCCATGGACCACTGACACTATGGCTTTGAACAGCATCTGCAGCCAAACATGACACGGGCAGATTATGGAGCTGCTATTGTTCAGTAAAGGAGAACAGCGGATCAGCTTTTCCAAAGTGGTTAATTTTAGAGTCTCTTTTTCTTGTTAACGCCCAGCCACTCCTGATGACATGGCATTTGGTTGAGGACATTCACACTGAGGCTTTGTCTTTGACATCACTTCATCATGTCAGCAGGTTTGGTCATTCTGGTTTGATCTGCCATGACGTGGTTACACTGAAGCTATTCTGGTCCTTCTAAAGATTAAAAGCTGTGAAGGTGTGTTTGTATTTTAAGGACATATGACATTTGGGTATAAATAACTGCAATGATGACATAAAAAGGTTAAATGTAGAATTAGTGAACATTTTTAAAAAAAGGCAAGTTTAAATTTGTTTTTGTAAACAATTCAGGAGGTAAAAAGACTGCATTGGACTGATATAATTTTTAGTAGATAATTAAGGGTATTGAATTAGATAAATACCACCATCCCTACCTGTTATCAGAGCTTCTGCTGTGGTCATGTGCATTAGTGTAGCATCACTGAGGGGCCAGTTATCAGGGTCCAGTTTCAGGGACCCCAGTCCTCCCAGAGCGGCCAGTTCCTCCTGGATCTTCTTGCCCGATGTGCAGCCCTCCCAGCTGCCCTTTCTGTAGCCCAAAGCATCACCGACAGCACCCAAGACCATGGCTGCTTTGAATTTCTCCATGATACTGGGCTCTGGTCACGCTAACTCACCCAGCTAATCAAAATAAATAAATCAAGAAAAAAAGATCTTCTCCTGTGTTCTTGCACAACCAACAGATTTGGTCACAGAACAATGACCGCTGTGAAAAAATCCTGAAGAATCTCAGCTGCCTCCTCTACATGATCACACTACCTCAGGCCCACAGTGCTTAATGCTTGTTTGTCATGTCATACCAACAGTGGACACACATCCACCCACCCACCCACACAAAGGCATTGCGCTATCAAGTGCAGCTTCTTTGTGTTGGGCAGCATTGAGCTCAGCTGTGATCAGGTGTCTCCTAAAAAGGCAATCCCCATGGCCCCAGCGTCTATGAGCTGAATGGTTGGATATGAAGGAGGAAGAGGAACTGGGAGAGATGCTAATGTGTTGCTGGGCTGGAATCAGCTGGTTACAGATTTGTTGACATGCCACCAGCCCCATGGGAGCAGGGTAAGGCTGGAGCATCATCCCAGCTGATAACTCCACCTCCTGCCCTCCACCCACTCCGTGAGCCCCTCTAATCCTCACTATTTTAAACCTTTTTATGAATCATAGCTCACTTATCGCCAATCGACTCTCCAGTTACATTAACTGTATCAACAAGTTTCCCTATTTACTTTGATTCCCAGGTTTTACCTCTTTTTCAGTGCACCACTCAACTCTCTACTTAAATGCGTGTCCGTGCGTGACCTGTCTGTGAATGTTGCCCTGAACATAACAGTAGACTAGGAATGACCAGAAGAGCCAGTGATGATGATGAGATGCAGCAGGAATGCAAGCTGATAAGGGACAACTGTAACCAAGCTGGTATTAACACAAGGACAACATTTTCCCAGATATATTTTTCCCATTTACTACTCACCTTATTTAGTTTTTCTCTAAAATGAGTGTGTTTAATCCTGCTGACTCTCAGGTCTAAACAAATGTCACTTCTAATAAAAACAGACACGAGTGCATTCAGGGAGCACAGATTGCTACAAAGGCTTAAAGGGTTATTCGACCTGGGCCCTATGTATGTGAGTGTGTACATGAATAGTACTTGAAAAAGTGTCAAATACAACAAGTTTCATATTGGTCCGAAAGTTCAAAGAAATAAACATTAACAATAATGAAAAACCTTGTTTCATATGTATTCATGCATGTTACTCATGCCTTGATTTTCATTTTTAATGCATATACCTACAAAAACGAAAAGTACTTTATTCATAGATGTGGTCTAAAAGAAGTAAAGGGCAAATGTTATAAACAAATAATGTTTATATTACATGGAACTGAGCTGAAGTAAACATATTTCAAGTACTTTTACATAAACCTTCACAGAAATGAAGGTTTAATTTTACCTTTACATGGCTTGTCACTGGGGTGGCACCCTCTAAAGTACCGATTTGTACCCTTGTGGACCATTGTTGTATCTCAAGTGTACCTTAATTTAATTAAATTCAGTAAACTGTAAAATAATACATAATATTGAGGTAGCAAAAAGAAGTTAGCTTGCAGGCTATAGGCATACCTTTGTTAACATCAACCAACCTTGGTCACCTGTCTACAGCCACTACGAGAAAATATACGAGAAAAAAATAAGCTTAACAAGCTTAACAAGCTACAGCTGTTAGCTGACATGATTGAGCTAGGCTAACGTTATGTTAGCTATGTTAGCAGGTAGGCAACATGTCCCGTTTGTGTTTAAATTTAACGTTAACTTAACTCTGACTCTTATGCTTTGACTTCATGTCTTTGCCAGGTTTGGCTATTTTCTTAGTTTTTTCTTAGCTTACAGTCCTGCCAACTACACAGTATAAGAAAAGTACCTATTGGTTGTCCTGAAAGTCGCTAGAAGTCGCTAAATTACGCCATCACCTAATATGATGTAGGAGAGAGGAATTATTTTGTGAGATAGGAGAAAAAGTGAGTAAAGAACGTAAGTTTAGAACAACAAATGAACTTTGATCTGTCAATTACTATTGTTGACGTACAGTCGACGGATTCACAGCTAACCAATCAGAATAAGTGTTGTTGACAGTACCGTCAAAACATTAAACGCGGCAGCAGATCCGTGTGGAGCAAGAACAAGATGTGTGGAGCAATTTTCACACTGAGCTGCTTTCTCTTTAGGCGATAAAAAAGGGTCAAAGTCGCCTCCACCTCCTGAGGAGACTGAGGTCCTTCGGAGTGTGCAGACCTCTACTCCGCACTTTCTTTGACTCTGTGGTGGCCTCTGCCATCCACTATGCTGTGGTTTGCTGGGGAGCGGGCAGCACGGACCGGGACAGGAAGAAACTGAACAGGCTGGTCAGGAGGGCCGGCTCTGTCCTGGGCTGCTCGCTGGAATCGGTGGAGGAGATGGGACAGAGGAGGACGTTATCCAGACTGTCCTCCATCATGGAGAACACACTCCACCCACTGCACCTGACTGTGGAGGGGCTTGGCAGCTCCTTCAGCGGCAGGCTCCGGCACCCTCAGTGTAGGACAGAGCGCTACCGAAAGTCCTTCATCCCCACTGCTGTTCGGATATTTAACTCCTCGTAAATGTCCACTCACTTTCCCTGATAATACTCTATATTAGAGTGTAATTTTATCTTTTTTACTTTTTATCTTTTGGTAATTGTCTTACTATTGTATTGTATTGTATTGTATTTTTATTTTATCTTATTTTTATTTTTATTCTATATTTTTATTCTTATTTTTACTTTTATTCTATTCTCACCTTTCTTAACTAAGCTGTTGTGAATGTGTGTTTCCCCCCTGGGGGAGGAATAAAGTCATTCAATTCAATTCAATTCAAAAATAAATTAACGCAGTTAATGCAAGTTTGTTTACTTCTGGTATGCGCTGACCTCTGACATGAAAGCTGAAAATGATCTGCGCGAAACAGTCACTCGCTTGCAGTCAGTCAGATAGGAGAGACTGAGGGATTGTAGTTTAGATGGACAGAGGTGAGGGATTGTTAGGGGGAAGATTTCATTTTAAAAAGCTGAGCGACGAAACCATTGATAAAATAAAATAAAATTTTGTGTAATCACGTCATCAACGCACAAGCACAGATTTTGGAACCGTGGACAAAGAGTGCGTTGGGTGCACGTGGACAGCGCATGCGCAAACTGAATTTCTGCCCCACTGGTAGGTGGAGTATTGATCCCCGCTCACCAAGCAGAAAAAACATTTCAACAACAGAAGATGCTGTAGCATCGTTCTGTTCTTCTTTTATAGGAATGCGTCCTATTCCCTACGTCCAGACTCGTACCGCCACCCGATGGTAAAGTGAGATACCACAGTACCCTGACATGTGAGTATACCAGGGCCCGCGATATGTGACGCGCACTTCAGAGAGTGTGTGAGTGGAAGTATACCAGGGTCTTAAAGGCGACATAGACCGGAAGCTCCAATTAACGCTGCGTTTGTGTGTGTATCTGCGTCATTACCTCGTTTATGAAACCCTAAAGTTTCAGAACAAACAGTTCAGCCACTGCTGAGAAAATAGTGTTGTATTGTTTTCCTGGGCTCTGCGAAGCGGATCAGCACTTCCCTATGCTGATGATGTCATCAGAAATCCTCACCACTCCTCTCACCACCGTAGCGCCTCCTGGTGCGGCACTAGTCCGGGCACATCCGGTTGCGTACATTCAACCGCAGAAGAAGAAGAACTACTCTCGTTGTAGCTGCTGAGATGCAGAGCATCCACCATGCCAGAGGGGGAGCTGTGTATCTGAGAGCTGGCCTATCTATTACGTCACTTCCAGGTACCTGGCCAATCACAGGACAGTGGGAAAGCTCTCGTTGGCAGGCCAATCACAACACAGTCCACGTTCTGGTAAAGAGGAATTTTGATCGGCTCGTTTGCAGCGATTATGAGGTTTTTAACCATGAAAACAGGTTAATATATGTAAGTAGACCTCCATAACTAACATATATGTGTGATACAAGCATTCAATGTCACCTTTAAGGACATTCTCAGGTGGATTTCTTTTTGGTAGCTCTGTGTTTAAAAAGATACAATTAAACAATGGTTTCTGAAATACACACTGTCTTATTACTCAAGTCATTAGAGGAAAAGCAAACTAATCGTGATTAATCTAGATTAAAGAATTTCAAAATGTGCCATTAATTTGTTGTTTTTTTTTTATCTACTGACAGCCCTAGTTTCTTCACAATGTGCTTGATGTGCATTGGAGGATGCTTCATAATTCGCATTTTTTGTCTTGTCCGGTGTGCAAACATGAACTATATGTGCTTTCACAACAGTGTCTCCAAAAACTTCCAATAACACCAGGAAAAGTCGCTAAATTTGTCATTAGAAAAAGAGCCACTAGAGGTCTGAATACTCGCTAAATATAGCAACTAAGTCACTAAGTGGGCAATACTGCATGCAGGGTCTCAACTTGTCCAGTGTTTGCATACATACAGTGTCCTGATATTGCACTTTATTTGAGGAAATGGTACATTTGTGTATCCTTTACTGCTCTGGAACATATTTGTACCTCTTTGGCAATCTAAAAGGTACACATTCATTGTTTGGCAACCTTTTTGGCCAATGAAAAAGGTACCTGCACTTAGAGGTACAATTATTATCAGCCCCAAAGGGCTTATTTTTGCCTAAATTGTACCTTGAGGTACATAAATTGACTCGTAATGTACCCCTATTTCTGCAGAACACCACATAAGGCAATAGATTACAGTAAGTACTGTATGAATGTGCAAGACCTTGATAACATCTATCTATCTCCCGCAGCATGACTCAGTTACACTATGCTGTTGCTGCTTCTTTTATAAAATGATACATTATAAAATATAAGCTTGAGCTCAGTCCACACAGCTGACATGATTACTGCAACATGACAGACACTCACTTGCTTGTGACATGCATATTTACTGTGCTTAGTCAAGCATTTACATGACAGTTATGAGGACTCTTAGTCATTTTGAGTATTGGAAGTAAAGTTGAAAAGAGTGAAGTAAACCTGATGATTAACAACTCTTTTAACATAAACAATTGCTATAATTTTCTTAGTGACAAAAATAACACTGCTTTTATGATATGCATGACTGGAGACTGTTGACCACACATTTTCAAATCAAACAAACACGTGCCATATTAGCATAATGAACATTAAAAAGAGGTCACATGTTCTCACTCCTGAAACACAGACATCAGATCACACAGACAGACAACAATCGAGTGAAGCTTTTTACACACTCGATGCTTTTCACATACATCATGTCCTTTTTATTAAGAAACTGTTCATCAATCATCATGAAGCAGATTTCTTTGCTGTTCATCTGCAGTTGATCACAGTGGCACTTTATTTTGATCCATTATTTAATCCATTGTTGACTATTAGTAATCAACAGGTATTGACACTTATGCAACTGATAAGTGATGTTCAATCAACTGCCAGTAGAAAGTGTGTTTTACAGATTCTAACCCAAGCCTATACAAAATAGCCTGTTGACTAGAAATACTACTTTGGCATTATTAACCATAATTTAAAAAGATAACAATGCTACAGCTCCCTTGGACATGTCTGGTTCAAACGGCTCACAGCTGAAAGACCCGTCGGGCAGAGGAGTCGGGGTGTTAGTCAATTCGAGGGTGGCCTGGTCGAGGCTCTAATGACTATTCTTGTCTTGGCAACTACTTCTTCTATTGTCGGAATGTTTTTTCTGCATGGTGAGCGGGGCTTATACTCCACCTACTGGTGGGGCAGAAATTCAGTTTGCGCATGCGCTGTCCACGAGCGGTTCCAAAATTTGGTCTGCACGCACAGCCTGGGCGTTGCGCATTGGTGACGCACGTTTCATCATGCGTGTTGGGTCCGCGTGCTCTGTAAGTATACCAGGGCCTTAATAGTCGTCAACTAGATTATTAGTAGGGAAACTACACTTGCATCTGTAAAATTTAGGAATGAGCTGATACGATACTCAGTATCAGTATCGGTCTGATACTGGTCAAAATCATTGGAATGGACATCTGACAGATAAAAATGTAAAATCCTATATGATCCAAAAATCTAAAAATCAGTAACAGCATTTTAGCTGAGTCATGTTGTAGGCTGTTTATTCCTTCTACTATGGGAGAAGAATATTACAGTTTGCATATTGTCTTTGAAATAGCTTGAAATGGTTAAATTGTGTCGTTAACAGCTTCATAGATTAAAAGGTCTAAAATTACCTGTACCAGACTGATATCGGTATTGGTAGATACTCGAGATTGTATCGGTATCGGACACAAAAAAGTGCCATCCTTAGTAAATGTGTGTCAGGACCATCTAATGAAAGTAAAAAACTGTTGAGAACAGTAGATATAAAGAAGTGTAAAGATGATTATCTGTTGACATAATACTGAATACCTTGTTATGGTAACAACAGGGACTGGACCCAAATGCAAGACACCAAACTCAGTAATGCAGTAAAAGTTGTGACTTTTGTGACTGGTGAACAAATGTGCAGGGGGAGGAGTGCTGGAGAATCCTGGAATCCCACGTGGTTTGGTGAAGGTGGCGAGTGAATCAGTGTCTCTTTGTTTGGGCCACGCTGTAGAAACGGGACGATCTGGCGATGAGTAGCTGGAAATCCAGAGGCTTTATGGAGTGGGTCTGGTTGTGGAAATGAGTTTCACCTGGTGCTGCCTGCAAGAGAGAGTTAGCCACACCCCCACACACATAGCACACAGACAGGGAGGGAAGAAACAGGAGGAACAGACAGACACGGATAAACAGACGGAGGAGAAGGAGGGGCTGCCATGACGCGAGTCATGACATACTGTACCTATTACTAGTGGATAGTCAACAATAGACTATTGAAATAAAGTGTCACTAAAATCACTATGAACTTCCATTCCTGATTTGATAGAAGACTCCTTTAAAAAAAAAAAAAAAAATGTATAAGCACTTCAGCTAAGTTTGTATATGTAATAAAAGGTAATTATTTCCAATGTAGTTAGCCATTACCAAGGGAGTAATCCATCTTTATTACACATGGCAAAGGTTTTGTCATGGTGACAACTGGCAGAGGGAGAACAACGCTTGTTGTTTTGAATAGGATCATTGTTAATACTGATGTAAGATCAGAAAGCTGTCTAGTACCAGTAGACCAGAACCTGAACTTTTCCAATCCAGTCCAATCCAACTTTATTTATAAAGCACTTTAAAAAACAACAACAGCTGAAACAAAGTGCTGTACAACAGAGATAAATAAAATAAAATATAAGAAATGACATCATAGGCCTAGACAACAAACAATAAAACATACAATAAAACTATAAAATGATAAAAACCAATGTCTCATACTGGGTTGAAAGCAAAAGATTAAAATGGGTTTTAAGATGTGTTTTAAAAGTGGACAGGGAAGCAAGAAAAAAGGCAGCCATTACCACACAGAATTGCTTAGTGTTTATTATGGACCCTTTGAAACAGCCATTTTGACATGTTTCTGCAGGAAATTAAATAACTTGAAAACTTAACTTTTTAGATTTTATATCCTGTCACCAACGCCTACAACACATAATCATAACCCTACAGCAATGACATTTTCAGCGTATCAATACAATCCTGCCATGTCTGCACCTTTATATCAATCCAAGACAACACCAGCACCATATTCTGCAGTCGTATGTTGATCAAAGTAGATGAGGGACAACATTGTGGAGCACCTATAAGTTCAAGGTTGCTTATATACAAACAGTCTGAACCCATAAAACCTCCAAGATGAGAAAAATGGCACAGCACCACTGAACTGAACTGACCTGTTACATTGTTCTGATGGACCCAGGTCTGGCAGTAGTCTGTAAAAACACCCCAATCAAGCTCCAAGCAGCTTAAGTCCAAACGGATGTGTCTCTTTTGCAAGAGAATTGAGCACTACCTGTCACAGTGTCCAAATATAGTCCAGTCGAGAAGTGGATAGCATGGTCAACGTTGTCGGAAATGTGGTCACACCAACCACAAACAAGGAGCCTTCTCTGTAAATAAAGCCTGTAGTGAATGTCAGGGAGTTCACCTGAGAGTTCTCCAGATCCCCATGTCTACCTCATCACACCAAAGCATCGAGCTTCACTCTCCAACTCCTAGCAAGGGGGTAACGTGTACCTTAAGCCCTAAGCCTATTTTGTAGGTCTCTGCTTGAAAACTGCACACTCATAATGAAATGAACCACAAGGTCTATTAGAACGATTTGGGTGTCATAGTAAAGGAAACACTTGTGGGATTTGTTACAATGTGTAAATATCAGAACATGTGTTACTGGTGAAGAGTAAATGAAGATGGCACACAACAAAAATGCAAAGAAACTGTTGGGAGAGCTACACATTCACATTTGTTGGCTCCTTGTCTCCTCCATGACACTGCTTTACACACTCACACTCCCTAATTGGTTACAAGGTGAGAGGCCACGTCTTACTGCATCTGTAACTGAATCATCTCTGTGTGCTGACAACTCACTTTCACTGTCCTTCCTCATTGTGCCAAGTTTGCAGGTTAGTGAGTCTACAGCGGCAGTTCAAAGTACCACCCATCACTGATTTTCCCAATGAGTAAAAAATGTTTTACCACAATCACACCATTAGCCCTTGCCAGCAAATAACAACCACATCCGTTCTTTCCTGTAGAATCTCCTCCTGCTCTGTGGTTTTCCAGGTCTCTCCACAACAACAGCATCTTCTGAACAAGCTGAAGCGGAGTCTATTTTATGCTAATTTGAAGAAAAAACCCATCAAACTCCATCTGCTGATCGAAGCTGCGACAAACATTACGCCGTGTTGCATGTCGTGTTCTTAAATTGTTACTGAAAGCATAACTCCTGCACTTTGTTTGTACATCTAGTTGCACTTTTATATTTCAATGTTTGTTTTGTAAGTGTTATCTCCCTGTCTTTATCAACTATGACGTATGCTGCTGCCTTTCTTGGCCAGGTCACCCTTGTGAAAGAGATCTTGATCTTAATGACTGTTTTATCTGGTTAAATAAAGGTTAAATAAATTATATACTGGTGATAACTCATAAAGTGTGAGACGTATGTGTCTATGTGTGGGCATGTATGCTCATAGGGCTAGATGACAACTTTTGTCATTTGCTACAACCGCTGGTGTGTCAGAGATGCTTCGGCTTACTCTAAATGTGTTGTGTTCAGATCAGGTTTGGTCAGTATTCTCTAAGGCTTGATTGGGTTTGGTTCAAAAGAGAAAAATGCAGCCAAAGACACACTCAACCCAACAACTAGCTACTAAACAAAATAAATGTTTTACGTTTTGATGTTAGCATTAATCAGGGTTCCCACACCTCGGTTGTCATTTTATTCATTTGCAGCACACTCTGCAGCTGGCCAAGTGATTGTCCTTGGAGTCCTTGGCAAGCCAGTCTTAATCATTTTCTGTGGTGAGCCAGAGATCTTGGAATTTACATCTGCTGATGTAAGAAGCCTGGCCACACGGTGCAGGGAGACAAAGGAGCTCTGCCCACCGGCAGAGGTTGTATAAACTTTGGGCACACCTAAGCCCATCCCTTCATGCCTAACCACCAAGGTGAAGGGAGGTAACGAAAGTCAAGTTAAGCAGCCAATCTCATCCTCGCTGGTCTAGCCAGAGATTTGTTCCTGATGTCTGTCTGAAAACTCACGGCCAGCAACTCAACGGACCCAACAAGCCGGACCTCACGATGGATCAGAGCACCCTCATCTCGCCCTTAATAAGAGGTGCATTCTGTCTGGGCAGACATAGCCTTGTGTTCTTGTTTTTACTCACTTTACTCGAAGGTGTGGTTGCACCAGCATTTGTTGCTTGCTATTTGTTGGCCACTTGTCTTGTGTCATTCATTGTGTCTAGTTTAGTCACTGTAATTGCCTTGCTGTGAGGTACCAACAGTGGTATCCTCTACTCCCTTATGTGGCCTGCTTATAAATATCAGAAATATGAATTGTTTTGGCCAGGTCTCCCTTGTAAACACTATTATTATGTAAAGGGACTTAGTGTTAACCACAGAGTTGATTTTAAGCATCTAATTAAAAATACAAAGAATCTGAGAATGAGGAACAGGATGAGCAAAAATGCTTACTATTCCCAGGTTTTAACAGTCATTCATGCAACACTCTAGTTAACAAAACACTGCCCCCTGCTGGCCTGATCATCATACCTGATGTAAGTGGTGTAAGACCCAATCAATGACAGCAGATATTCTTTGACAAACAAAAAAAGAGGAAATATAATATATACAATACATAATTATAACTGTTTTCATATATATATATATATATATATATATATATATAATCCTATAAATAAAGTATTATTCATTTTTTTTGATAGAAGCCTTCTGAAATACTGATCCTGTTCTTCAGATCAACCTGCAGCTGCAGTTGATGTCCTGCATTATCTTTGAATGATGGTCAGAATGCAATGTCCACCAAATTTCACCGAATTTCACCAAATTTGAATTGAGAACAAACATTAATTGAGGAATTAATCAAGCATAACATTGAACCACTAAAAAGACATTTCTGTTCAGGAATTGCAAGTAAAACACTATAATTTGATATATTAATCAAGATATAATGTGCTTTACTATTTTTTCAGTTTTTTGTGAAATAGTAAATATGAAAATAATAATGATTATAGTCTAGCATAAAATATCATTTTGTTAAAGAGCTTCTACAAACTGGTGTATTAACCATTAAAGAAACATAATCATTTTAAAGCAGCTGTGGCTTTTGGGTGGTGGTCTAATACATTTGTTAAATATAATATATATAAAATAAATGGAATTGACAGAATTATATTTTTAAAAAAGTCACCTCATAACATGTAAATATCCTTTATATAAAAAAGCCAAAAACAAACAAACAAAAAGGTATTATCTCAAATGAAAGGTAATAAGTGTATTTTAAGATCATGTAATCCAGATCATAACGTAGTTATTTTACTTTAGTGTATTTACAGTGTACTGTCACTCTCCTTTAAGAAGCACAAACATCTTTTCATGAGTCTAGAGAAACAACCTGTGTGCAACTTTATATCCAGATATACAGTATATACTGTAGCTTGTATATTAAGATATAGCCTAAAATACCCATATATTAATGATAAGCCTTAGAATAATATTTAATTTCATTTAAACAAACCCGTAGTTACATATAAACACATTGTCTACATACACACAATAATAATTTGTTATTAATGTGTTTTTTGCGGTAACACATTTGATAATTGTGGATGTGTGTGTCAGTGCTGCTAACCCTAGCTCAGCCATTCCAATCCAGAAACTCTTTCCTGCTGAACTCGCACTGTGTGGCTGCTCTGAACTTCCATGCCACAACAAGTATGCTCATGCTAGCAGGATCCAGAGTGAGGTCATCACAGAACTGCTGGATCCCATCAATGCCTATCTTAGTTCAAAACTCTTGGCTTTATATTTGTTGTAGAGCTGCTCCAGCTTCTTGCGATCCACAGAGGTTTTCATGGATTATGGATTACCACATAAATAAAATCATCTGGAAAGAAAGCTGGTGTCTGTTGCTGTCTCAATACTGTGATTACCAGGACCTACCATTTCATTCAAATTCAACTGAATGGAGGCCACAGGTCGAAAAAGTCTCCAGTACTGTTGCCTTACAGCAAAAGGTTTGCATGTTCTCATGTGCATGCGGTTTTTATCGAGATACACCAGTTTCATCCCACAATTCAAAAAAATGCAGAGGGTAATTGGACACTCTAAATTGTCCATTCATTTTAGATTAACTATTGTCCCAACAGACTGAAGAAAACATCTTGTTTGTCATAGTTCTGCACAATCAAAACACAGTAATAATTTTAAATATGTGATTCAGATGAAAATGTGATTATGCAGAAATTACCATTCCCTCTCACATCGCAAATCATATTACAATCGCAATTCCAGTCAAAATAATTACGATTAGATATTTATTCAAATTATTCAGCCCTATTGGTGACTCGTCCAGGGTGTGACTCCGCCTGTCACCCTGTGTGAGCTGGGATTGGCTCCAGCCCCCTGTGACCTTCATGTGGAGGATAAAGATGTAGACAGTTAATGAATGAATGGACAACCAGCATTATTTAATATCGATAAATATATCATGATATAAATCAAATCAATATTTCTGTAAAGCTTAAAGGTAAGACTGAGCAATATTCCTTATGAATAATATCTGAATATGTTTAGGCTATATTCAGATATATAAGATATGTGGGGATATAAAGCTGCACACAGGTTGTGACATACACTGGTAATACAAAAAATATCTACCATTTATGATCTGTATTAGATGATCTTAAATTACACTTATAACCTTTCATTTCAGCTAATACCTGGTTGGTTTCTTTGGCTTTTTAACATTAAATGAAGGATATTTACATGGGTAATGAAATTGACTATAAATGTGGTAAAAATTTTGCAAGGACCTAAATATATAATAATTCGATATATAATAATTCATTTATATTTTGTTATGTATTTCACATATGTATTCAATAAATATGATGATTATCAATACAACAGGCTTTATAAACAGGAAAGGTCATCAGATACTTTATCACGATTTGAAATAAAAAAATAAAAAAAATAATAATAAAAAAATGTAATATTACCTCATATAAGTTTTTGTTATTGTGTAGTTAGATAACTCTGTATACATAACAACACTGTGGGAAACTAAGAATCCTTGACGGAGATTTTATCTTTGAATATTTTCTCAAGTTTCCAAATGTAGCCAGTTCCTTCCAGACTTAAGGCTTCTGGCTTTTAAAGCATTAAAAATGTAAATTTTTTGTTAATGTTTGGATAGCATCTCATCTGATAAAGATGTTTTAAATCTACAAAACATGTAATATTGAACTGTAGCTTGACCTACAAATACACATGTATTGCAAACCAAATTGCAATCGCAATATAGGTCACAAAATTGCAATAAGATGTTTTGCCCAAATCATTCAGCCCGAGCAGAAACCTTTCCTTGCCCCTTCCTTTCCTAGGGTATATTACTTAACACATAAACACAATCAAATTACCCCAATGGCTCATCACAGATTAGAGATTAGAGTCACTTTATTGCCATTGAATAAGTGCAGTACTCATACAACAAAATTAAGACATCTAACCTGAAAGTGTAATTAGTTACAGTCCGTTCCTCAGCCTGCTGGTTTTGGAACCGAGACTTGTACATCTCCTTCCAGAGGGGAGAAGTTTAATATAAGTTTGACACTGGAGACTGTCCTTCACAGCCTCTGATGCTCAGTGGTATATGAGAGTCGCTGTGCCTCCTATAGTCCACAATCAGTTCCTTTGTCTTCTTGGTATTGAGTGCCAGGTTGTTTTCTCCACATCAAGCAGCCTGATGTTCCAACTCCTCCCTGTAGGCCTTCTCGTTGTTGCCACTGATCAGCCCCACCCATGATGTCATCTGCAAACTTCCCTGTGAAGTTAGAGTCATGCAGAGGGATGCATGGGGGTGGATTTAGGGTGGAGGAGGTGTGGCTGTCTAACCACACAGACCGAGGCCTGTTGGTCAGACAGTCCAGTGTCCAGTTCTGGAGTGATTTGCTGATGTCCAGGTCACTGAGTTCGGACACCATCTTCTGACTGTGTTGAATGCTGATGAAAAGTCCACACACAGCATATGGGCGTAGGTGTTGGTTAAACATAATGTGGGACTACGGTCGATGAGTGGTTGAGCGAGCCATCTTTCAACTGGAAGGTCAAAGGTTCGAGGCTGGCTCTACTAGCCTACTTAACTCCTGACAGCTGTGCTGGCGGTGTGTGAATGGGTATGAACAATGAGTGATAGAAAATGATGTGCTGTATGAATGTGTGAATGGCAAAACAATAGTGTAAAGCAGCTTTGAATGGTCATAGAAACGTTGTCCTCAATAAACAAGGGCAAATATTTAGAAATGAATTAACAAACGAAGACACTAAACAGCCACCAAGGGGCACTATTTCATGTCTCTCCTCGTGGGGCTGATAGAATGACTGGGGTGAAGTTACCTAGCTGAAGAAGAGGGAGTTTACAGCAGGATGAGGCAGGAGAAAGCTATGTTAATAGATGCCCCATGCATGTTCAATACATATGCACTTTGTTCCCTATGTTGTGAACAAAATGAGAAATCCTGCACTATTAACTTTTCACAGATATATTGTTTTCCTCAGTTAGACAAATACTGGGATGTATTTCCATATGATTGTCTTGCAATATATTGATTATCAGAAAATCGTCATATCGTGATATTATTGGTATTGTGGACCATGTATCGCAAATGTATCGTGAGGTACACCACCACTATAAATACAGACCATTCACTATTTTATAAACTGTTGTGTGGTACTCGAACAAGTGCCTGCTTTGCCTGGTCCTGGTTAGTGTAGAGCTCATGTGCAGCAAATGAAATAAAATCAGTGACTTTTTAACGTTACTTCGCACAAAAAAGTCCTTGTCGAGTTAATTTAATGTAGACGCTGATGAGGATCACCAGCTCTGGCTACTCTGCATTGGCTGCAGCTATGGCCTCAATTCAGAAATATGTCTGCGTTGCCGCCATATTGGTCCAGGAATAGTGGTTTTTGAAAAACTACAGTTGTGTTTACATTTACCAATTTCCATTGGTTTGATGTTTTGATATAATTTTAAATTCAAGGGTTCATGATCTAAATGAAGAGTTTGTCTCCAGTTACTGATCACTTTGACACTTTGACTGTGCTCACTGTAATCACACAAATCAAGTGATTAAACTTAAATCAGATAGGTAATATTTTATAAAAGTATATGTACAATATATTTTGTATTAAAATACATTGAATTTTTTTAAATATAATAATAAATATTGCTATGAAAACATATGGAATCGTGTGTGAGCATTTCATTTTTCTCAATTATGGTTTTTACAATTCCTTATAACAGTGCATTATTTTCACCATGAAAGTTACTCAGTTCATGTAGAAGTTTGGTTACAAGAGCTCAACAACCGTTGAACTGCGGATCAAATTATTTGAGAAACGTTGACGTTAATGTGCTTTATATCCGGACAAACCATAACATTTACTGCTATGTTTTTCTTCTGGTCTTGACCGGACCAATATGGTGGCGACGATGACGTAGTATACGGAAGCCACTCATGCGCTGTGTTCATGGGAAATGTAGTTCTGTGACACTACAATCTCACAGGTCCCTGTGTCCAATCTTACTTTAATAGCTAACGAGTTAACAGTTTCGGTTAAATACAAATGTGTCAATTAACAGCGACCTCAGACAGAAATAATTCACGTTAACTATGAAACAACTTACTACACAAACTCAAAGTAGGCTTAACATCAACATAACTTCGTGTAGAAGACATTTAAACTGAGCTGTTGATCATAAAATAAACCACCTGGTGTCGGACAACGGTTTAAATTTGTTACAGGAAAATTACGAACGACCACAACTTCAATACACTTGACGCAGTGGGGCGGGGAATAAGATTTGTATGAAAACTACAACTCCCATATCAAATCGATGAACATGTTTAGGAAGTAATCGGGAGAAGAAAGTAAAATGACACAGACGCTCTGATAGTATATTAGGATAACAGAAGCACAGCTGCATTGTTGTTGAGTCATGGCGACATAATGGGTCTCGAGGAGGAACCGTGGACTTTATGTGTTTCTTTGCTAAGGTTAGCAAAGTTGTGCTAGCTTTACCCCGCTGTGTTAACGTGGACGTGTATGCTTGTGACAGCTCGGAGGAATGTGAGGACTAACTTGGCTTCACATTCAGCAACAGGAGAGACTCTTTTTAAGTTAACACTCACACTAAAATCAGTCAACCGAGAGCTAGTTGTTGGGCTTACCTCGCCGCAGTTACGTTAGCCTCCTCAATTTTAAGACGGTACAAGTGAATGAAATGGTGATCGGCTGCGTTTACATCAGCTATGTGGCAGAGGAGGAGGAGGAGTGGAGCTGCTGCAGCACAACTACATGATTGTTCCTCTCTGCTCCTTCAGTCGTGGAGTGCAGTGAAGAGCCAGGACACTGTACATAATCCTCAGGTACTTGCCGTCTTCGAATTTGTTTATCATTCGTAATTGATGTAACTTGTTAAAACTAAGTAATCACTGGGATATTGACCAGTGTATGTGTGTGTGTGTGTGTTTTCAGTTTGAGCGATGTGACTCATAGTTTTGCCATTACCTTCTTCGGATGTTATGGCATTATTCCGGTTAACAGTTAATTTACAAGGTTTCTATTTTCCCCATATTATTTAATTTCTCTTCATCTTTAGTTAGTTTTAGTAGTGGTGTTTATTGGGAGTTGGCATCTACAATGTTGCATTACTGCATTTAAAAAAAATATTTTGGATTCCTTACTGTACTTCCTGTCTTATCTTTTTGTCTTTGTTTTATTTGTTTGGATTTTTTTTTTTCCTTTTTATATTTTTTTCTTCACAGCAGTTAGCATCTGTATTGTTGCATTACTACCCTCTTCTTTTCTGTCTCTTTCCTTTGGCTTGTAGAGTTCCTCTTTGGTGCTTCTCCTGAGTTGCTGTTCATCCACATAAAGAAGATCAGGCAATGGGAAGTGAAGAAAGCAGTAATACAACATCACAGCAATCCTCATCTAGTGGGGCACTTAAGGGACAAGAGTAAGGCTGGGCAATATATTGATATTATATCTATATCGTGACACAAGACAAGATATTGTCTTGGATTTTAGATGTGATGTCTTTGCCTTGTTTTAAAGGCTGTTGCATTGATAATCATATTTATTATATTGAATACATTTGTGAAATACACTAGCTATTATAAATTAAATATGATATATAGATTAAAAAAGTGCAAAATTACCTTTCATTGTTTCTAACACATGTAAGTATCCCTCATAAACAGTAGATATTTTAGAGTGTATTTACAGTGTATTGTCACTCTCCTTTGAGAAGCACAAACATCTGAGTCATGAGTCTGATATTATTTATAAGCCCTATCGCCCAGCCTTACAGAAATATGGCTTTATATTGTGATATATATTCAAAGTATATTTTTCAAAAAGTATATTGCGATAAGGTTTTTTCCCATATTGCCAAGCCCTGGAAGAAAGGAAATAAGTATTGGTTGATTAAATCCAGTTGAAGGCAGCAGTACAGCAATACCATATACATCAACGGCCATAAAATACCACCACCAATTTTAACTGAGTTAACTGTCCGTATCTATTCCAGCCTCTTCTTCTTCTCCTTCTGCTTATTCTATTACTTCTTCTTCTGTGTGAGTTACTCAGTGAGTGGTGGTGTCCAGTTGGCATCTGCAGTGCTGCACGACCATTCTCCTCCTCTTTCCTTTACCTCTTCTTCTGCTTCTATAACTCCTCCTTTTCCAGTCAAATTTGTAGTGCACAGCAGTGGTAGACAATAAATGTACCTAATGTACTTCATCACATGATCTGGATCTGATTATTGCTCATTTCAACTGCTACGCCACTAAATAAAAAATAAAAAACACAAGTTTTAGCTATGGTAATTTGGTTGCAGCAATTAGATAAATGCAAGTAACCAATAATGATGCAACTACCTTTTATTTGATCTGCTAATTACTTCATGTATTCAATGAAATGTATCAAACAGTGCGTGGAGCTCTGATTCAACAAAATAATAGGATAAAAGAATGTTTCACACATTATGAATCAATTATAGCTTTATAATGCCTCAGGACATTCTACATTTATTTTTACCTCTCTTGTTGTAATGAATACATCTGTGGTTTCACTTGAGAACATTCAGGTTGTACAGTGTTTACTTTAGTTAGATCCCAGCTGACACAGGGCAAAATGAAGAACAGGTTGCCAGTCTATTGGCAGTCCATTGCCGGGCCAGGTCAACATATGATTTTATTTAATGTAATACCCATCCAAATTAAAGGAAATTGTGTGTGTGCGCGCGTGTGTGCATGCGTGTGCGTTCTTGCATTTTCAACAGCCAAACAGTACAAAACAGGGGTGCTATTGATTTCGAGCAACAGTAGCAGAGTTGCTGCAGTCCAGTCATAGGAAGACAGACAGAGGAGGTTGAAACGTCACTCAGCTTGACTCATGCTCTCAAAGGTGCCCTCCACCTTGCTTGTGATAAAGCAACATTCCAAGCAGAAACATGTACTGTCACAATAGGATGTGGAACAGCAAGTGTTACTGGATTGTTGTCAGGTGAAATGCCTGTTTTAGTACTCGCAGCAAGCAGTTGGACAGGACACAGGTGTGTATGCACAGCTGTTGTGTCAACTGTTCGTCCACCACACCCAGCCACAAAGACTATTCCCTCTGTTGAGAAGCACAGGAAATCAGGAACAGATCATGACCCACATTAAAAAAAAGTTGTATCTCGTAATAATCGGTGCTTAAGGGATTTTCCCATATTTTTGTTGTTGTGAGTGAGTCATGTGGCCCTGTGTCACTTGGAGGAAAAAAACATTTAATAAATATGTATACTAGAGATTGGACAGTATATTACTATAAGTTTTTTGTCATCAATTTCCCTTAATGGGATAATCATGGATGTGGAAAATCGTTATTATATTAGGTGAGTGGCTTGAATATGCTAAATGAAAATGTCTAACTTGCCAACATTCAGTCCTAGTGATTTATTTTTAAATGCCAAAAGGCGATCCTGTATCTATGTAGTCATTCCAGGAACGTGATTTATTATGGTCTTATTTAAGGTTTTTTATTTTGGTTTTGCCCATTTCACCTGTGTTCTACATCTATATCAATTTACAAATCTGAAATAATATTTTTTGCAGTTGTGTAAATTATTTCATTAATTCTTTCAGGATAATTGTGATGCACAATATTCATATCCCTCGCCAAATATGTCTCTTTTTTTTTCAAGATTTGTTTTTATTAACAGAAGCTCTTACAGGATATTAATGGTGTGTAGCAAGCATCTACAGTTTGTTACATTGAAAGATGTATTTTACAAAAGAAACATACACAAATATATAATCTTAACAGACACACCATAAAGCGATGAAGATTTAAGATTTTTTGATTTTTGAACATCAGAAGAACCAAAACTAAACAAAGATATTACACAAACTTTTCCCATCCCACCCCCCACCCTCCTCCCTTGTATGGTTCTCAATTTCCTTTCACTTATATACCTACACAGTCTATATATACAGTTTATACATACACCCATCTGTAAATATTCATATCCATATAAAAACAACACACTACCCACATCAAATACATCTATGAAATATGTCCTTTTTGAATATAAATTGTAGATCACGGCTCTTACATTTAAAAATGTTATTTGACCAAGTCATTGTTTAATGTATCATGCAAAAGTGAATTTTGTTCAAACTGCTGTATATAGCATCTATCTATAATTACAACTCTCTCTCTTTCCCAGGTCTCATCATCTTGATCCACCTCCACACTCTAGTGCAGACAGAAGTAGAGGTTTGGATGCAGGGTGCATATTGGCTGCTATGCCTCAGCCTGGCGGGGGCATCTGTTGTCGTGAAGAAGGAGCAGGAGGCCCAGAATGCCCTCAAACATCATCAAAACAAGGTCGTCACAATTGGCCACAGCTGGGTGTCCAGCAACTGCAAGCAGCTGGTGGTACTCCTGCGTCGGAAGAATGTGGTCGTTAGGAAGCTGGCTGCTGCCACAGATGCTGTTGGAAGAGATCACACTCTTCCAGATTCCGAGAGGCTTTTCAAGGTACCAGACTAATCAGAAAAAAAAATTCATCCAGCAAAGGGTTGTTTTTTTGGAGCGGAAGTTAATGATGAGTTGTGTGTTTTGTTTTATGCCTCATCCCTCTGGTCCAGTGCATAATATGTGACACACAATTAGAGCTGCAACAAACGATTATTTTCGTAATCGATTAATTAATCTGTCTATTATTTTCCCGATTAATCGAGTAATCATTTGGTCCATAAAATGTCAGCAAACGTTAAAAAAAATTTGATCAGTGTTTGTCAAACCTGGAAATAATGATGTTCTCAAATGTCTTGTTTTTCCACAAACCAAAATGATTCACTTTGTTGAACAATGAACAATGATTTCTTTGTTATATGGAGCAAAGAAACAAAGAAAATATTCACATTTAAGAAGCTGAAGCAAGTCTTGTTTTTAATAATGAAAAAAGCTTCAGACCGATTAATCGATTATCAAAATAGTTGACGATTAATTTAGTAATCGATTAATCAAGTAATTGTTTCAGCTCTACGCACAATGTTTGCACCATTAAGTGCAAGCCCATTTACGTGCAACCGTTGTAGTTTTTTTCACATGCTGTTGCAACAACTAGTAACATTAGAAAAACTACAACACCACACCGGAACTAGCTGGACCGGAAACAAAACAACAGGCATGCTGCACACAGGCGAACGTTACGATTTGAGTAATCTCTTATTATTGTGCAGCTCTCACAATAAGAGGAATAACTCAAAATATGCAGGGTGACAGAGGTATTGTCTCAATAAAAAAACATTTGCAGAAAGCAAGCGATTCACTTTTCTATGTTGATAAGAGCATTAAAATGAGAAAAAATAATGGAACAAAAAGAAATCAAGGGACATTTAGAATAAATAAAAATGTGCGATTAATTGCGAGTTAACTCGGACATTAGTGCGATTAATCGCGATTAAATATTTGAATCGTTTGACAGCACTAATACAAACCACACATTTAGAGACATTGCTCCGAAGAAGCTGGAATAAGAATATTTTAATATTTTTGTTCAAAATGGACGTCCAGAACTTTTCAGAACAAAATAAAAGATCATAAGAAAAATTACATCTTTTAAGATCATATTGAGCAGCTTCAGGAAAAGAGGATGTAAGGTTTTTTACAGCTTAATGAATGACCAGAGTCGCTTTATCTGTCTTCAGGTTCACACACTGGAGGTTTTTCAGAAAGAGCTGAATGACAGTGAAAACCTGGTGTTCCAAGCAATGTTCAGCCTGCAGAGGGCACTGCAGGGCGACTACAGGGATGTGGTGAACATGAAGGAGAGCAGCAGGCAGAGGCTGGAGGCCCTCAGGGAAGCAGCCATAAAGGTGAGGACACTGTGGTCACAAGCATTAAACCTCCTAAAAGGTTAAAACTAAAAAATATTCAATCTAAGCAATAAAACAGGAAAAAACCTTCATCTAAGGAGCAGGGACCAAAAATGATTTGTCATTAGGAAAGTTAAGTGTGTATTACACACAGCTACTGGGCTGATTAATGCAAATTGACATTCCAAAAGCGTTTTGACAACATCAAGTCAAAACCTTGGAATGAAGCCACCCCTAGCCTTCACTGCAGGAATGGTGTACATCATAGGCCTTGTTGACTTCTGTGCTATTTTAGGATTAATGATTGTTACCATAAAGTTAATTTTGGTGTCTGATAGGGCTGGGCAATATATTGGTATTATATCTACATCTGTGCTGCAGTGAAATAAAATAAGATTTTAACCTTTGGAAAAACTAAATCATATGGTAATCAGTCTTAATACGCATTGATAATCATCATAGTTCAGTTCTGTATTAGGACTAGGTTGTACAATCCCTTAGTGATTTGCACTCCTGAGGTGTAAGGTGGGTTTCCGAGGGGTTTCCAGGTAGGAGTAATACACTGTTTATGGGGCAGAAGGGTTCAGGGCCTCATCGGGGTCATCGGATGGGCACCCTCTGTCTCTGGTGTGACAGGCCCACGACACCTCCAGAAGGCTCATCTGCAACACCTGGTGTCCCAGATGTGTCCACCTCAGCTCTTAGCCCTTCTGTGCCACGAATGCTATTTTGGAGCCCAGGTGGTGTCTTTCCTCTTCATCCAGAGCCATCAGCTCGCCTGATTAGCTGTATCTGAGAGGGCTTTAATGGCTTGGCGTTGGGCTTGGCCTCGAATTCCCAATTTCTTAAGCAGCCTGGTCGCTGTTTGTCCCACAAAGCCTCGGCAGCCAACTTCCACTGGTATGGGATGAGATGATTGAGGTAGAGTATTCATGGTCATTCGCCTGGACTCCAGCACTTGGTTATGCCGCCAGGTGTACTGGCCTTGAGTCAGGCTGGTCTTGCAGCCAACCAAGATGTGCTTGAGGTTTGCTGGAGATGGACAGAATGGACATGTTGCATCTTCTCTGAACCATTGTTTAGGTTACTGGGAGATGACAGGATATCATATGTTGCCCACAAGATGAAGGTGATGTGAAATGCTTCCATACTCCACAGTTCCTTCCAAGAGAACTTCCTTCTTTCAACTCCCTCCCATCTCATCCACTGCCCCTATTTTGATTGAGCGACAGCCTTTGCGCACCTCCTTAACAATCAGGCTACTGTGCTGGGATGGTGCTGCCTTGTGCCAAGATGGTCTGCTTTCTCCAAGCCTCCAAAGCCAAAGCCTCCTCTCCCCTGTTGCACCAGGCCAACAATGTCGCTGTGCCTTAGGTCTCCTTTGCCTGCTGTGTTGCTTGCGGTCCATTTTTTCCCAGTCGCCGGAGTTGGAGCTGTCTGGGCTACACATGGGTCACGGGATTCTGACAGTGTCATTTCCAGCCTTACTTTGGAGCACTTGAAACCCTCCATAAGACTGGACACAGGAAGCTCCAGAATGCCTGTTCCATACAGCCCAATGTTGCTGAAACATCCCAGAAGACCCAGCATCTTTTAACATATGAGCTGATCAATCTGTCCAGTTTTTCCACCTTCGAGATAGGGGCCTCCTAGATGGTAAGAGGCCACATCAGCAGGAGAAGAAGTCTGAATTGGAGGCACCAGAGCTTTAACCTGCCAGGGAGCAGGATGATGACCTCCAATACCATGGTGAAAACCAGAGGGGAGATGGTGCATCCTGCCATGATCCCTACTTCCAAGCGCTGCCATGCTGTGGTGTACTCCTCAGTTGTGAGGCACAGCTAGATGTCCTGAAATTAGGGTTTGACAAGAATGGTGATAGCCTGTAGGATGCTAAAAAGTTTAAACGCAGTCCACAGGAGACTATGCAGGACAGAACCAAAGGCATTGGCGAGGTCCAAGAACACGACATAGAGATCTCTTCCCTCCTTTTGGGGCTGCTTGGATCTGATGCCATATCATGTTTGTGTGCTCCAAGCAACCAGAAAAACCTGGAATTCTGCACTGTTGTGTCGATGGATTTGTATTTATTATATTGAATAAATAAGTGAAATATGCAAAATATCACCCATCCATCCATCCATCTTCTACCGCTTTATTCTCCACAGGAGGGGGGTGCTGTGCCAAACTCAGCTGACACAGGGCGATAAGCGCCCTGGACAGTTCGCCAGTCCATCGCAAGGCCACATATAGAGACAAACAACCATTCAATTATTCAACCAGTCCCTCTCACACCTACGGTAAATTGAGTGTCCAATTTACCTAATCCCCATATTGCATGATTTTGGACAGTGGGAGGAACCCGGAGAACCCAGAGAAAACCCACGCAAACAAGGGGAGAACATGCAAACTCCATGCAGAAAGGCAGAAAGGCCCTTGTTCCAACTGGGGTTGAACCTTCTTATTTGTTTATTTATTTCGGTCATGACATTTAGATCACTCATCACACAGCAGTGCAGTTCACACAATATACATAACTGAAAGGGAAAGCGGGAGAAGCAAAGCTTATCTAGTCCCGCCCCCATTATCATCATACATTTCATTTCATCTTTTTTTTTTATGACATTTTGACAAAGAAAACATGTTTCAGCATCAGGTAGCACTCAGAGATATAGTCTAGCTCTAGACAGTCAAATCAGACTCCATGTGTCACAAAATAATCCAATCAATAGAGGTCAATGCATCATTTATTTATTTTTTTTCCCTTTAGTCATCCATCTCATCTGTAGGATTTGCCTCGCTTTGCTTCTCCATTCTTTTCACGTGCTCGAGGGTTGTGGAGACGTCGGAGCGCAGCCCAACCATGACTCTCTTTGTTATTGCGCTTTCCACCTTCATATCGATCAATTCCTTGGTCATCTCACTGCCGATCTTTCTCAGTTCCCGGTATTGCAGGAACATTCCCCATCCCAGGGAGAGCATTCCGATCATCATGAATGTGAATATGTACACATCCTCGACATCCTCTACATCCAGTGCAGCAAGGCACACGACTTTCCACTTATCCCATCCGTCCCGAATGTAGCCAGCCATGAAGGTCCCATCTGGGCAACTAGGTTCACCAGAACCTGTACTTCTTGCTGCAAAGGCAAGAGCACTAACCACTACACCAACCGTGTGGCTCAGTAGTATATATAGTGATTGAAAAAAATACATGGAATCGACAAAATTTAGAAAAGTCACTTAACACCTATTTAATTTTAAGCCAAATTATTTGTGATATAGCACAATTTGACCATAATAGTCAGTTTTATTCTAAGTTGCACGGACGCAGCCTGTCATCAGGAACAGATTAGATATCGCCTCCTTGTCTGATTTAAACAGTATGTTTTTACAGTTTCATGTGTTTTTACACTTTGTAACAACCATTACAAGACTAACGCGGATCGTCACAATTTATTTTTAAATACATTTTTAATTTTTAAATCTTATTTCATGTTACCACAGTATGAGTAGAGCTTCGATCACTTAGCCCCTCCCATCTATTTTTTCCCTCTCCCTGTCATGCACGCAAACACACTCACAAAAACAAATTGACAGCTGTATATTTAGTCTTGAAAACATTATTGTGACATTCATGTGTATTTCCATATAACCCTCACAGATCTGAGCATGAGTTCACAGGATATACATCCAGAATGCATGTTAATATCAAGTGATGCTGTACACCTGTGATCATATCACTCATGATGGATTTTAATCCATGTCTGATCAGGGCTTTGTTCCCCCCGTTAGGTGGAGCAGGAGTATGTGGAGCTGGTGGCGGTTGAGAAACACCTGCAGGAAGCTGCTAAGAATGCTTTAGCCCAGAACCAGTCTCTGTCCATGCTGGACGAAATCCTGGAGGACGTCCGGAAGGCAGCAGACCGACTAGAGGAGGAGATCGATGAGCATGCCTTTGACAAAAACAAACAGGTCCACAAATAACAGTCTTTAAGTCTACACTTAGAAATTATATACATCACAGGAGAATAGAACAAGCACAAGTTTAAGTTGTTAAAAATTGGCCCACTGCTTAATTTTTATGCATCTCCCATCCTGTACATATATATATACAATGTGTATATCTGTAAGTATGAAAGTCAGAAATGTACAGATCCAGACACACCATATATGAAGCATTACATTGTCTCCTTCAATATTCTTTTTTGTTGTGTAGATGAAAGGAGTGAATGTCGAGGCAGTTTTGAGAGTGGATGATGATGAGGATAAAGGAGGGAAGAGGAATAATAAATCCAGGCAGAATGAAGAGGAGGATAACCTGGGACTGAGCATGCTCATTGATTCACAGAACAACCAGTATGTTCTGACCAAACCACGAGACTCCACTATCCCGAGAGCAGACCATCACTTCATCAAGGTTAGTTACTCGTTTGATGCAGGCTAGATAAGAACATTTAATATTGGTTAGAGTGAGAGATTCCAGTATTCAACACTACCAAACATGTGGGCTTTATTGCTTTGTATATGTGCAGGACCTGGTGTCAGTGGTGATGTTGTCCTTACCATGTGGCTGGATTTGCACTCTGGTTGGTCTTCCTCCAATGTTTGGATATATCGTCTGTGGGGTCCTGCTAGGTCCCTCTGGTCTAAACAGCATCAAGGTGGGTGTGTGTGTGTGTGTGTGTGTGTGTGTGCAGCGTGTGTAGCGTGTGTTAAGCCCGGGACACCACCCTCAGTCAATAACTGTCCATATCCCTGTTGGAGCAGTGTGTGCGGCACTATTGGCCCTTGTTGTCAGGGCTTTAGGCTACGGAAGGATTCAGCCTGTTGGATCACTGTCGCCATCTGTTGATAAGACAGATCACTGTGACTGATTTTACCCCTGAGCAAGGTGACCCATTCCCATTCTCAAATGTCAAATGTCACGTGGAGCAAAGAAAGCAGAAAATATTAACATTTAAGAGGCTGAAAATTCTAGGAGTTTGTTTTAAATAATACTTATAATAATAATAATAATAATAATTATAATGATAAAAAAACTTTAAACTGATCAACCGATTATTAAAATAGTTGACGATTAATTTGTGATTGATTAATAATTGATTAGTTGTTTCAGCCTTGATTAGGCTAATTGGACGCTAAATTGATCATAGTTGTGCCTGTGGGAGTGAATTGTCACTTGGAGGATAAAGCAGTAGAAATTGGATGGATGGTCACCTGGAGCGATTTTAAAGACTGTATATGTGATTATATTCTCAATAACGGAATATCCACCCGCTGATATGGAAAGTAATTCCCTCTCACGCACCTGCAGAGCATATGTGCTGGTTAGTCCTCAGCTGTAGTTGATGTGGTGTGTGCAAGTGTACCACAAGTTCCAGTCTGAGGCAGCATTGCAGTTGGTTATTGTCACTGTCCGGTGGACTTTAAACACTAGTTCTGCAGCTCTGATTAACCTCTGTGCTGGTTGTTGATGTATATTTCTCTCTATGTTCCAGTCTATGGTCCAGGTGGAGACTCTTGGAGAGTTGGGTGTGTTTTTCACTCTTTTTGTGGTGGGGTTGGAGTTCTCACCTGAGCGCCTACGAAAGGTAAACAAAGGGATGTCAAATCATGATAACATTGTAGGATAATATCCTTTTCCTCTTGCAAGTCATTATAAGTTTTATAGGTATACTAGTTTGAAGTTAGAATGTGCTCTAAAATGTAAAAAACACCCACATAAAGGAATAATTGTAAAAATGAATCCTAAACTGCTCCAATATTATTTAGTTCAACGGACATTGATGCTGCTAAATTTTAGGAAATATTTTTTAGGAAACATATTTTAAATTCACTGTTCTCAAACCAGAAAAACAAAGTTATATTCATTGAACCTGTTAGGCACTAAGGCTGTTAAAACCTGATGTAGGTTCAAATTCAACTCTTAGGACCAGTTGACTACAGGCATGGTCAATTCCCTGCAAATATGCATAGATGTTCTACAGTCAGTGTCTGCAGAAGTTGCCAAGAATATTTTGTGACGAATTATAGAATTTAGTGTCGACTGTACACAGAGGGATGCAGTAGATCAGTGCTCTACCCTGGCCACTCTGGAAATTTAAACAAAACCTTTTTCATTTGGCTATGTTGAAAGACGTTTGGTCCGAAGGGTTTAAGGAGCCCCTGGCCCTAAAACATCAAACATAGCTTTTTGGAAAGTCACTTAAGCATTCACAAAGGGACAACCTGAAATAGATGTAAAATCGACTTCATTTTCAGGTCTATTTTCAGTATTTTCTGCCTGTACCTTGTCGTCACATGACTTTCTTTAAAATAAAGTAAATATTCATATCATTTTAATGCTAATTTTAAAAGAAATATTAAACCTTTTAATTAAAACTACCTGTGTTTCTGAGTGTTACCTTTTTTTAATTTTAGTTTCCATACTTTTTCCATACGAGTTAGTATGGTAAATGTATAGTAATGTGTGTGTGCGTGTGTGTGTGTGTGTGTGTGTGTGCACGTAGGTATGGAAGACGTCTATTCAGGGCTCGTGCTACCTGAGTCTGCTGATGGTGGGAGCCGGTTTGTTGTGGGGACAAGTGTTGCATATTCGACCCACGCAGACTGTCTTCATTTCCACATGTCTGTCCCTGTCCAGCACTCCACTGGTGTCCCGCTTTCTTGCAGGAGGAAGCAGAGGAGACAAGGAAGGTATGCCGCTGCTGTCGTCTGCATTTGTAATGAACAAACGATACTCAAAAAGCAACAATGCTATGAGGGCTTGGCCACCACAAGCCAGTTATTTGAAGCCACAAGCAAGTAAACTTTTGCTTGAGGTCCAATCTCAGATCTAAGAAACCAAGAAAACCCCTTCCCCCCCACTCCTTTCTCCAAAGAAAACCAGAATTCAAAATTCAGTTGAACAAAGTGTAGCAGTTTAATTTCAGATCAGAGCAATGCTAAAATAACAAACATAGCTTATAAATGAATCTAATCTAACCTTCAACAAAGAAAACATGAAATAAATGACGAAATACCTTACCTCACACAAACAAAGTCTACCTGGAATCTAGACGAGCCCTAATGGCATGAACTAATTTGTAGGTGTACCGCAAACAGCACAATTTAAATAAGAACAAAAGCAACTGCAATTGCAAAAATACCTTTATAGTCCAATAGTCCCAATTTAGCTTCTGCAAAACAAACTTATCCACAGCTATCTATCAAACATCAGTTCAAATGTGAATACACAGACTGGCAGGAAAAAAGCCCATTGATTCAGATAATAATAAATGTTGAAATGAATCAGATATGAATCTGATATGTATCAGATATGCACATTTGTATCTACAATGTAAGCAAACAGATCAGTCAAAGAGTGCGAGGCCTGCACCTATGTTCACGCGTGTCAGTGCCCGATCGGTTCTGCACATGCATACAACTGAACACAATCAGGTTAGGGTCAGGGTTTGTTTTACAACACTTTTACAATCTGTTCTGCACATGTACAAGACTTATGTTAAACGTTGCGAGGCTAGGAAAGTGTGGCTGTCAGTGAGTTTTACGCCGGCGACATAAAAAACATGGACATTTCTATCAAATGACAGCTGTCACATCATCACAGTGTGAGCACGAAAAACAAAGGAACGTAAAAAATTATTTATATGGATGTAGTTTAAAAAAAGAACAGAATGTGGTCAAAAAGAAAAAGAAACTCATCAATAAGAGAAATTCAATTTCCAACCAGGGAATAAAATGTAAGACTATGTAGTTTCCCCAGGAATGACTAAAAATCTGTGTGTTTTTGTGTATGAGACAGGTGACTTGGACTACGGCAGTGTTCTTCTCGGGATGTTGGTGATGCAGGACGTTCAGCTCGGCCTCTTCATTGCTGTCATGCCAACTCTAATCCAGGCACAGGGTGGAGAGTTGGACAGGTCATATAGCCTTTCTTGTTCATGTTTGTGTCCTCTCCTCTCAAAACATTCATACAGTGTACTGTATACATATAGACTACTGCTTTGTTAATGTGTTGCTCCCTCATTGCTCCACAGCCTCTTGTTAGGAAGTGTCCATGTGCTGTACCTGCTGGCTCAGGTCCTAGCATCTCTGGCTGCTGTGCTGCTGCTGTGTTTGCTGCTTAAATTTTCCCTGATTGGCCCATATTATAAGAAATTGCACGCTGAGAGTAAAGGCAACAAGGAGATCCTGGTGCTGGGGATGGCAGCCTTTGTCTTTTTCATGCTGACGGTTCGCCCTTTATTCCTTTTTAAAAATGTCTGACCAGTCTGTTTTTTTTAAAGAAGCTGCTTGTATTTATTTTTCTCTTCCTGGCTTGTTCTTTAGGTTACTGATTTTCTAGACATTTCAATGGAGCTGGGCTGTTTCCTGGCTGGAGCTCTGCTGTCGACGCAGGGTCACATGGTCACCACGGAGGTCATTGGATGCATCGAGCCAATCAGAGACTTCCTCGCCATCATCTTCTTTGCCTCTATTGGTCAGATCTTAGCTCTTTTGTCACATCACCCCGGGATTCTACTGAATGTGTATTGTGGCATGTTGTGTCTGCGTTGCAGGGCAACAGTAGCCCAACGGTAGAGTCGTCTTTCAACTCGAAGGTTGTGAGTTCTATATCCCGATGTGTCCTTGGGCAAGACACTCAACCACATTCAAACATTCTGCGTAAGCAATGGTTTGCCGGAGCAACGGCGCAACACGATGTACGCGTTCAGTGGAATCCCAGGGTCAGGCTTTGTTCAGACTGCAGGCAAATCAGATTTTTCGATGGAAAACTGTGAGAACTCTTAAGTTAAAGTGATCAAATCCGATTTGTGTGTCTGGACACACTACTTTGGTAACAGCATTGGCGTACCCACATTGAATGGCTTTCAAACACAGACACAGGAAAAATTGGAGGTGTTTCGTCTCAGCCGTGTAGAGCTCACTGACTTTTTTTAAAGTTCTAACTGTAGCTACCTCTGTGTTCTTCCAATTGATTGCAACACAATATTTAGCATGTACTAAGAGTTAATATCTTTCTACTTGAACCAGAAACTCTAGACTTGTGTGGCAGAAGTCCAAGAAAACATACTTGAGTGCAGACCAGCAGCTCAACACCAATAATTTAAGATCTATTTTGTACAACTTTTTCCCAGAAATTCTTCATTTTAAGGCCGTTACAGAGACAATGAATTACCTTCTTCTAAACTGCATTAAGCCACAGGATTATTATCATCAGAACAAAGATGGAGTTAGGTTTGTACTCATAATCCATTTAATCTGTAACAATTTAAATCAAGTTTTGATAGTCTGGCTTTGTGCGTTTTTTATAAACTCACCCCATTCACCCTCGTAAATGTCAATCTGCAAATCATGAGACCAAAAGATGCACTGAAAAAAAAGTTGAGTTGCGTCCAGAAAAACAGATTTTACTATCCAGACTTATATTAATGTGGATAAAATCTGGAAAGGCAAGAAATGTGAATTTTGCTGACTGTCTGAACAAGGCCATAGACGTTTTCAACACTTACAGTGAGACTTGTGGCGTGTTTCCACCAGCTCGACTCGACTCGGCGCGGTTAAGTTGCGTTTCCACTAGCGATAGTACCTGGTGCCAGAGTGCCGTCACAGGAAGAGACGTGCGACACAAGAATCAAGCCGAGCAATGCTGAACTGTAGATAAATCATTTAAAAGTCATTTAAAAAGACTTAACAATTCCAAAAACATGGGTTAATCTCCAACAATACCAGGCAAATGTCTAAAATCTCAATATTTAACAGAAGAGTCTGGTATTTAGTGACAGCTCTGCTGATCGCGAACCCCTGCCGCTGTCTTTCAGTCCAGTGACTGTGTCAGACAGACTCTGTGCTTCTAATGATTCAGTTACACTGAAAACAACTGCTTTACAATCACTAGTCACTTGTTTGTGTGTCGCGTGTAAAACGAAGTAACGGCAGTTTCATGCAGCCGTGCAGTGATGACTCCGCCCACGTTGAGTAGGTACTATTTTGTAGTGGAAAACCAACCTAAGCCACGCCGTGCCGAGGCGAGGCGAGGTGAGGAGAGGCGAGCTGGGACCATAGGTGCAAAAGGGGCTTTGGCTCATTGTGTGTGTTGTGATGTTACAGGTCTTCATGTGTTCCCGACGTTCGTGCTGTATGAGCTCACCATCCTGCTGGTGCTAACACTCTCACTTGTCATCATGAAGGTACTTCACCTTTGTCACCTTTGAAAAATAGAAAAATAATATGAGGTAATCTAAAAACAATATAAGCAAATAGGGCTAGGCTATATATCGTACATATATTGTACTGTGTCTATATTGTGACATGATACAAGATATGGTCTTAGATTTTGGATATTGTCATATTGTGATAAGGTATCTGTGATCACTTCCTGGTTTTAAAGGCTGTTGCATTGATAATCACCGTATTTATTATATTGAATCAATTAAATATTATCATTTAAATATTTATATATTTTGGTTAAAATACATGGAATCGACATTATATTTTTAAAAAATCATTTTAATTCTAAGTCTTATTACTTGTGTTATTTATACCCCATGTTTATAGTCAATCTCTCACATACCCTTCATTTAACATTTAATAGCCAAAGAAATAAACCAGTTACTAGCTGAAATGAAAGGTTATAACTGTATTTAAGTATGTAATACAGATCATAAACAGTTTATTTACAGTGTGTTGTCATTCTCACTCTTTGAGAAGCACCAACTTTCCAAAAGAAAGGAGCATCAGGAGAGTTAAAGCATATGAATCCTGCACATGTATTATTGTACCAAGTATTGTATAATTGCACATATGATGGGGCAGTGTCCTCCTGTCCTGTTTTCCTCCAGTTTGTCATGGCTGTGCTGGTGCTGACAGTATTATTGCCTCCGGGCTCTCGACACATACGGTGGATCGTCTCAGCTGGCCTTGCGCAGGTCAGCGAGTTCTCCTTCGTCTTGGGCAGCCGTGCACGTAGAGCTGGCATCATCTCTAGAGAGGTCAGTGTTGACCAGTCATACAAGTCAATTATTAATCGACTAATCGATTTCTAAGATAATATTATGGTTAACATCTGTGTCCCTGTCTGCTCAGGTTTACCTGCTGGTTCTTAGTGTCACCACTCTCAGTTTGCTGCTGGCTCCAGTGCTGTGGAGAGTGACCACACACAGATGGGTTCTGCGAGCTGACCACAAAAGTCCCATCACCAGACGGTCTTCAGAGCTTCCTCCATAGTGAAGCTGCAGCATCATCATGAGCAGTGGACGTTAATTCTTATTTGCCCTTTCAGACATTCTTACAAGAACACTAGTACCACTTCCTCTAATCTTCTTCTTGATTTAAGAGACTTACATCTCTCATTTCAAGGTTATTATCATCAGCTACATTTTCACCAGAGGTTCTTAACAGATGCCTTCATCAGATTGCTGCTTGAAGGGATATTTTCATAAAGCACAGATGCAGAAGGTACGACTTAGACCATTTTTACAATAAGCTTTAAAGGTGTAGTGTGTAACTTTTGAATATAAACAAATTGTTAAATTCAAACCATTGTCAAAGTAGTTTACACAATGTTTGGTTTTGTTTACCTTTATTTAACCAGGCAGGACAGATGAGGGAGAGAGGGAGAGGGGGAAAAGGGGCAAATAATAGTTAACATCGTTTCTGTTCATAAAGACCAGAGACGGAATAATAACATCAACAACAGTCACCAAAAGTTTATTGGAGAGCACAAAAATCTAGATTTCCTTTCAGCTCAGATTCTTTTAATGCACTAAAATGATAGTAATCTGAAAGAAAATCTCTTCTCAGTACTTCTGTTATTGTTTTTCTTTTACCAAACATTCACCTTTGCACTTTGATCCTTAAGTTGGTCTTTTCCGTGAAGCACATAGATCAAATCTGAGGTATTGAACTCCACCTTCCTACACTGCTCTTTATTCCGGCTGTGGCTGGTGAACACAATAACAAATCGAAAACAATAGGGCTGAACAATTAATCCTTTTTCAAATCCAAAATGCAGTTGGTTATTATGCAATCAAAAAATTGCAAATGCTGCAATTTAATAGTTATATATATTTTTTTATTGTTATTATTTTTTTTTAGGCCAATTGAAAAAGCAATACATAAGAGTTTGAAAGAGTTCAAGCTCTCATACTTGGATTATAGTTAAGTATATTCTATTTTGACGTATTTTTTTTAAATTCTATCACACAGAAAAATATTATTATGAAACTCACATTCACAAAATATGTCAGAAAAATAACTGGATGTTTCACCAAAATCCTTCAGCCCTCGTCAGCATATCCTGATATGATATTGTTTAGGTGAGGCAAACAACTGCTGGGCTGTAATTGTCCATTTTTAAATAGTAAAGCGCTTTTAGAGCCCTGGTAGAAAACATAAATGATCAAAATGAAGTGCAAACCGTTTATCTGCTGTTATTTAATAGATCATACTGCTGCACATTCAGGTACAATAAGAAACATGGGGTCTGCCATTAATTCACTTGCACTGTTTCCTACTGAATGTCAAATTGTGTGCCTGCTCCAGAGGAAACACTGTGTCTCACAGTGAGAGGACTCACACTGTCATGTCTCCTGCTGTAAAATGTTCTTGTTTAAACATTCAAATGTTACACTTTCATATTGTCTTCACATGTTTCCTGCAGTAGGCTAACAGGGAAGGTGCTTGAGTTTACATGTATGTGTGCTGGAGGTAGTGACTGTCAAAAATAGATGCTGTTTCAGTCATGTATAATTAAATTGTATAAATCAGTCCATTTGTTTATTTATTTATTTAAAAAAATTTAATCCAAAAGGCACTCACTGTTTGTTTTTTGCGGACTCTGAAATGTTAATGTGCATTTGTTTTAAACATGGACAGACAACCAAATATTGGACAAGAACAACAAAAAATGTTTTGTCAAATAATAGTACTTTTTTTTAATTCCAATACTATTTGGCTTGTGATGCTTAAACATGATGCCTTCTCCCAATGGCACATCATAGGTTGTTACAATTTTAATGCTGCTGCATGAATGTTGATGAGGACTAAAAGGAGAGCACACATAACACCCATATCGGAGTCCCTGCACTGGCTGCTTTCGAGTCCATTTTAAAATAATTGTACTGGTTTCAAAGCTCTAAATGGTCTTGATCCTCATATTTCTTTTGTTTCCAACCGATTAGATCCTCTGATAATCACCTATTCATGATTCCAAAAGGTAGAAGAAAGACCCACAGAGGTATAATTTTCTTGTATGTGTATACATATATATGTATATGTATATATGTACATATACATATATATTTGTATATATGTACATATGTGTGTATGCATATATGTATGTATTTATGTGTATATATGTACATATATGTATATACATATGTACATATATGTATATGTATATACATATGTACATATATGTATATGTATATACATATGTACATGTATATACATATGTACATATAAACATATGTACATATATATGTATATACTTCCCATCTGTAGTGTGTGTGTGTGTGTGCTCTGTAAGCTGATCATCTACTAACTGTGCAGTCAGCAGATTTATTAGAAACTCGATCACCACCTACGTCATCTTCTTAGTGAGAGTCCAGCACTCCACTGACTGTAGCAGATGCTTAGAGACACACTGCAACATCTTTCTGAAATCATGCTTGTGCATAATTATTGTACATTTACACAATTCATAAGACCAAACTTTATTGTGTCATTTAGACGTATAGTGTTTGTCATGGTCTTGTCGGGAACAATTCATCTCAGGAACATACATTTACATTTCAGACTTTGAATTTACTGTTTAATTAATGTCTTGAAAGGCTGTATACACGGACGTTCAGGAATCACTGAGATAATCAGAGATAATCATATTTGTAAAAACAGCACATATATGTGGGTTAAGGTTGGATGTATGCTCTTCCTTTGACACATGACATGATCAGAGGATGTCTCTCTTTTTTTTCATTTCACTGCTTTGAGGTAGAAGATGACCTTGCCCTCGTAGGGTTCATGGACGTTTTGGTAGCTGATCTTGTCGGACACAACTTGGCACTGGATCTTGGCTTGTTTGTCTCTGACCAGGCTGAAGCGAACAGCCACCAGAGGGTTGACATAAGTAGGCTGAGGAGAGGGCGGGAGGAGACGGTTTTACTCATTTACTTATTTTTTCTGTGACTTGGGGTTAATAAATAATAAGCATAGTGCAAACCAAATGTTTGCTATTGGGTCATGTTTTTAAGTCTTACCTGTGCTTGTTTTCCATAATAAGGGAAGTAAGACATATCCATAATTCCTCTATCAGGGAAGTACTCAATTTTGTCCACATTGTCTTTTCCATCCTTTAACAAAGACAAAATACATTTTATAAATATTTCAAAGGGGCACTTACACGCTAGAATATTTTCTTCTTGTCACGTTAAAATATTAGAGGCTACAAATTAAGCTTTAGCAAGGCAGAGAGTTACTGATGAAACAAAAAAGGATTTCTTTCATTCATAATGTATGAACAGTCAAATTGACCCTTCAACATAAAACACACTTTTAAACCTCAGACACATGCAGCTGTTGCTCACCAGTATCGTGCAGTTGACATATGGAGGACGGTCACTGTGATTGGACGGTAAAAAGTCAATGATCTGCAGAGATAAATCACAACATAATGTATATTTAAATGTAATCCTGGTTATTTAATGGCATCTATTTCCCTGTTTTTATTCTGATGTTCAAACGTTTCCCCAAAGTGCTTTTAAAGGAACTTAAACATACTCTGTTCATCTTAATGATGACACAGGGCATAGTGCAGTTGTAGCCAAAGGTTGGGTCCCCAAGTCCTGAGCAGTTTCCCAGCATGCTTTGCATGAAGGGACAGGCCCACTTTGTGTGGTCAGGGGCAGAGAAGCTGTTCTGGATGAAGTACATTCCCTGAGTGCAGTTGAAGTTGTTACATCCATGCTGATTGGTGTCATTGTAGGCTGGTGGAGAGAGAAAACAATTAACTTCTTTAAAATGTTGTTACATTTTTTTTGATTATGTTCCAGCAATAAAAACTAACGAATGAGGAACTTGTGAAGGATGTTGGACATCTTCATCCAGCTGGCCTTGTCTGATGTGTTGTAGAAGATTTCAATGTCCTCTTCTCCATAAGTGTCTGGCCACACCATCACTCCTGTACAAGGGAACGGAATTGTCATATCATTATCACTGCTCGTTTTAGGCTACTGTTAAGAGCTGTGCTAGATATTCGAACAAATGAGTTCTTAAATAGATTAGATTTACAGTGTTGAACTCATCTGCCTGATGGGAACAGCTCATACTGATGAGGAATTAAGGCTTTATTGAATAGTCGACAGGGGATGACTATTCATTCTGTTTGAATAAATGAATACGGGAAAACCCTTTTGTCCTCTGATCACATGGGTAATTTTTATAAGACATTTTTATTATTATTATTATTATTATTATTATTGTTGTAATGGGCCCATAGCATCAGATCTTAATTTGAAGTGTGTCTTTGTTGCAATTTCTGAGAGACAGCTGTAATGTTTTGGTAGAAACCTTTTGAGTCGGCCTCCATGAGTGCATCGTTATTAACCAGAGTAATTTTATTAATATATGTTTTATTCAATTAGTTATAAGGGAGTCATTTTCTTGTAATGCACACACATGGTCATGGCATAAATACATGTATTGGAATAAATTGCTATCAATGTTCTGAAGAAATATTATCAATAAGGTACAAAACAGTATTGCAAACAAACTAAAACAAAGCAAAAACAAAGAATACGATCACAGAGGAACAACAAGAGAGAAACTAAAAAATAAATAAATAAAAGGAGGTTTTTATTGATTGAAATTGTTGTTGTTGCTTTACCTGGTGATTTTAGCCGGTCTTGGTAGTCTGGCCTGTATGGATCCAATGTATACATGAGCACATAGATGGCCAGAGAAAAGAGGGACGTCATTACCACATAGAAGGCCACATAGTACAGGCTGATGTAGACTGTGAAGGACACGGACACACACGTTGACACAAACCTTGTGATTTCATGTTAGTCAAAAAAACATATTAAGGCAGTAAAGGTGAAGATTTGAGTGTGGTGACAAAGGTCGAGGTGTTCTCTATTTGTATGTGAGGTCACTTTAATCAGACTGTAAGATCAAACAAAACCAAAGCAAAGCTTATCTCATGACACCGAGCTTATCACCACACTGCACACTGTGGTGATTTTAAAGGACAGAAAAAAGTCACCTGTGAAGTACACCCTGTGGTGAGAATGTACTCTTACATTTACTTTGCAATGAAGGTACTTTAACCCTTAGTGCTCATGCCGCAGGTGCACCCATGGTCATTTGCGGTGGGAATAAAAAACAACTCCTTATATGGACATCCTGGAGGTGTGTGTTTATAGGTCACAAATTCAGGCTTTAAAAAATCTTTTATGTGCTGTTGAGTCAAAGTTATGATTCATTTTATATTGCATTTTTAGTCGTGATATAAAGTAGCAATAATTGTGCAGAAGTTACAAAATGGACCGTTTTTCTTCTCTTTTTGTTCATAAAAATGAACCAAGTGAACTTTGAACTGTGACTTATTTCCAAATTTCACAAATTCAATCCGATTTTAAACATTTTAAGTACTTTTTTCTCTGGTGTGTTTATATAGTTGGTGGATTTAATTTTTTTTCATCAGATTGTCTAGATTGTGCTGGGGGAAAAAAAGGATATACGACACTCTATATAGCACATTCTTATAGCCTCTGTATGTATGTTTAAACATAGTAATAGAAAAAGCAGCCAGAATGGTTAACATGTTTAAAGAACTGTTTTAAATGCATCTCTTGAGTTAGAATTCATTAGGACACATGGGTTTTGTATATCCATTCAGCTTGAGCTTAAGCTTCAGCATTTCAATGCTCCTTCCACATACAGGCTTTATAAATAATAAACCACAATGAAGTACATGTAACTATAACTAATATAAGCTACCTTTACATTTTGAATCTTCTGATTTTCAAATTTTTTTTAATTTCTTCCTTCCTTCCTCCATTTATGTAATGTTAGACAACCATCCCAGTCACTCCCAATGAAGATGCTGAGGTTTTTGTTGGGAGTGACCAGGATGGACAGGATTGAGATGGTTTGGTCATGTGCAGAGGAGGGATAGCGAGTATATTGAGCAAATGATGTTGAAGATGGAGCTGCCGGGCAGGAGGAAAAGAGGAAGACAAAAGAGAAGGTTCACGGATGTTGTGGAGGACACAAGGACAGTTGGTGTAACAGAAAGGACACAAAGGAGAAGACAAGTGGAGGTAGATGATCTGCTGTGGTGACCCCTGAGGAGAAAAGCCAAAAGAAGAAAAAAAAGGAGACGCAATGTTATACAAGAGTGACCAATAATTTTATTCTTACCCCATTTCTCAGGTGTCCTCCCCATACATGTCCCATCATCTGAGTTCCAGACGAAACGGCCAAAGTCTTCACATCGCTGCCCACAGGTCCTTTTCTCCTTTAAAGTGGCCATGATGAGCTCTGTGCTGCTGACCAGGATTCACAATAGATTTTCCTTTCTCTTATAAAACTCTCTGGTTTTCTTCTGTTTAAACCACTCTACTATCCCTCCACAAAGACTTTGAAGCCCTTTTAGATGTTTGCTGTATGTTTTCTCCCCTCCCTCATTCTCTACCACAGTAAATGCTAAAAGTCACTCCCAGAGTGATGTGTGTGTTATCACTTACTTACTATTTATAAGGCCATGATAAAGCAGAAATGCAGAGGGTAGTGAAATTGAGGTGAGGTCAACTTCCATCCGTACCAATGATGTCCTTCATTCTGTCGAGAAACCTCCCCCTTACCTTATATGTAATAAAATAAACTTTATTTGTATAGCACCCTTCATACAAGGATTGCAGCTCAAAGTGCTTCACAATAACAGGAAAATAACATTTAAAAAAAATCAAATACAACAACAAACACAACACAGGGTGGAATGAAGAGGAAAGGTCTTCAGTCAAAAAGTCAAAAAAAAATTTAACTTTGTTTTAACTTTGAAATAAAACAAAAGATAAGAGAAGATGTAAAAACAGTATTATTTCTGATTTGGAGTTGTTTAGTTGGAGAACGTTATGGGCCATCCAGTGGTTCACCTCTTTGAGACAGTCTAAAACAGCAACCAGGCTCCTCGGATCGTTGGGTCTCAGTGGGAGGTATATCCGTGTGTCGTCAGCATAGCAATGGAAAGAGACATGGTGCCGCTAGATAATTTCGCCAAGTGGGAGCATATAAATAGAAAATAAGATTGGACCTTAAATAGAACCCTGCGGTACACCATAGGCTATTTGGTTTGTAGACAACCAGAGGCAGAACAGTGAAAAATAAAGCCCCTGATGTGAAAAACATCATAAATGCCATAATTCCCACAGCAGTGAGTGATATTTGCAACCCTATCCACATCAACAGTTGACAACTTTCAATTGGGTCAGAGTCTAAGACTGAGAAACCTGCAACACAATGACAAATGTGGAGTGTATTGTGATGTCATACCTCACAAGGTTTGGGCTTCACAAATAAAGACACAGTCTCACAGTCTCTTCCAAAGAAAGAAATGGCTGGTAGTGGTAGGTTCCTGCTGGTTACATCTTTTATATGGCTGAAGTGCATATAAAAGGCTTATTACAGCCGTTATTCAGTTATACAAATATACTTACTGATGGTACTCTCCATCACACGGCTTTCATTCATTCTTCCCATTTGAATTCAGCAGCAGGCACATGGGTCAGCACAGGATAAAGCATTACATTACTAACCCTTTCAGAGTGGATAAGTCCCCACGTGGAGAGGTGATGAGTCAGGTAGATCAGCATGTGTGTCGCATGTGTCTTGGCTTTAGTGAAAGCTTCATTGAGGAAACACTAGGTTTTGCCATTTGCTATTGTCATCTACTTTTCCCTGTGTCACCATGGATATTGGTGGCCTGACAACAGTCAACTCTGGGTCCATTCGGGACAAGAAGTACAGCTCTCTGTTGAAGCTGCCTGATATCACAGTGTGTGAGGGTCTGCGTGAGACTTTAGACCTGGGTTTCCAGATGGTATGTGTGGAACAGCCAATCGGCGAACGTCTCTTCCAGGAGTTCCTCGACTCCAACAATGCGTATAAACCTCCCTGCCATCTCTGGAGGGATATCAAGGAGTACAACATGGCGGAGGATGAGGATCGTGTGAACAAAGCAAGTGAGATCTTATCCCGGTACATGGAGCCTGATGCCAAGTATTTTTGCTCCTTCCTGCCGGAAAATGACATCGCAAAGGTCAAAGAGCAACACCAAAATGCTCGGGATGATCTTTTCACTGAAATCATGGACAATGTGATGGACTTTCTTAAGGAAGCGCCATACACTTTTTTCCTGGAGAGTATGTACCTGAAAAGATTCCTGCAGTGGAAGTGGCTGGAGATGCAGCCAATGGGAGAGGATTGGTTCTTAGATTTCCATGTGTTGGGGAAAGGAGGATTTGGGGAAGTGTCTGCCTGTCAGATGAAGGCCACAGGCAAAATGTATGCCTGCAAAAAGCTCAACAAGAAGAGACTGAAAAAGAGAAGAGGCTATGAGGTAAATGCTTTCTTACTAGAAGAGGATTTAGATTGTAGATTGTAGATCTAGCTGTAAACATCAGGAGAGTTTTGGGTTCTCCTGGTTTTGGAACCTTCAGAATAGCCACTTTGAACACTTTTTCGTCTACAAGTCAGATTTGAAAACCCTCTAGTGTGAGGCCTTACTTTTTAACAATTTACACAATCTACACTGGTCATTACTGTATGCATTAAAATGAGTATGAGTGTGAGTATGAGCCTTGAGTGCTGTTCTGTAAATATCATGTCATACTGAACTGTCCCTGTCTGTTCTGTAGGGGGCGATAGTGGAGAAGAGGATCCTGGCTCGGGTTCACAGCAGGTTTATTGTCTCCTTGGCGTATGCTTTCCAATCAAAAACAGAACTGTGTCTGATAATGACCATCATGAATGGAGGAGACCTGAGGTGAGATCTCATTCACAATCACTTAACATAAAATAACCTGATTTCCACCAGCTGTGTTTCAAAATGTATTTTATACGCATTTTTTAGCCTCTCTTCTTAGAAATAGTTTTATTTGCACACACACTAATTGTTGATAGTTTATTTGACCTCTATGTTTAACCCATTGTTATTTCACAAGAGCAAACACTGCAGATACAGTGGGTAGCAAATATCTGCCATCAAGTTTGGGCCATGGGGGTTGGAGTCTAAGACCCTGGCTTTGAAGGAGCAGTGCTCTTATCACTGAGGCAGTTTACACACAACCCCTAAATCATTAATCAGTTATTTAATATACTCCAGGAATTTAAATATTGGTCCTGGTTTCAGCTTTTGAATGTTATATCATATACGAATGCCATTTTAACTGTCTGTCACTGATGGTTTTTAGCAGTACAAAGAATAATACACAGATATACTGGACTAGTATATGTATTTCCAAATATGTGTATCCATAAGTGTTTCTATACGATCCTCACGCAAACAGGTATCACATCTATAATGTGGATGAGGACAACCCAGGGTTTGAAGAGCCACGCTCCTGCTACTATGCAGCTCAGATCATCCAAGGTCTGGAGCACCTGCACCAGAAGAGGATCATCTACAGAGACCTGAAACCAGAGAATGTGCTGCTAGATAATCAAGGTCAGGAGCAAAAGATGTTGTCTATGATCCTTGTTGTGTATGTAATGTTACTCTATAGATGTGGCCTATTTTTACATTAAAAGGAAAGTAATGCTTTTGTAGGATTTTAAGAGTTAAAGGTCCAGTGTGTACGACTTGACAACTAATGGTGAGACTGCAGATTATAACAAATAGAGGACTCCTCTGCTCACCAGTCCCTTTCCTAAGTGTGGCAGGGAACTATGGGCTGTGGTGTAGGGTTGTAGGAAAAGCATCACTCACTTGCGACCGGTGTGTTTGCTCAACAGCAGCAGTCTATTCTCATATAGAGCTTGATGTCTTGGTGAAACAGCCCCAAACTAAGCAGAAAAAACTTTAAAAAAAAGGGTCACATCGTTGGACCGCCTTTAGCTTTGATTACGGCACTCATTCACTGTGGCATTGTTTCCATAAGCTACTGCAATTTCACAAGATTTATTTCCGTCCAGTGTTGCATTCATTTTTCACCAAGATCTTGTATTGATGATGGGAGAGTCGGGCCACTGAGCAAAGCCTTCTCCAGCACGTCCCAAAGATTCTCAATGGGGTTAAGGTCTGGACTCTGTGGTGGCCAATCCATGTGTGAAAATGATGTCTCATGCTCCCAGAACCACTCTTTCACAATTTGAGCCTGATGAATCCTGGCATTGTCATCTTGGAATATGCCCATGTCATCAGGGAAGAAAAAAATGCATTGATGGATTAATCTGGTCATTCAGTATATTCAGGTAGTCAGCTGACCTCATTCTTTGGGCACATAATGTTGCTGAACCAATACCTGACCAACTGCAGCAACCCCTTACCTATTTGCTTAGTTAAATCCAGGTGGCGACTTTTTTTTTTGCCAGGCAGCGTATGTTACATTGTTTGTTGTGTCTCATTGTTATGCACCAGTACAATGTCACACTATGTACAGTATCTCGCACAGCCAACACCCTGCCTACCAAGTAAAGGTACTGTTCTCACTCGAAATGCAAGCCTGGCCGAGGGCTTTACCATGCCCTTCACATGAGGGTCATAGGGAGCTGGAGCAAATCCCAGTTGACATAGATCAATGAACTGGCGTCACCCTGGACGCCAGTTCATTGCAGGGCCAACACAGCACAGACGTACAACCATTCACTCTAACTCTCACGGTCAATTTAGACTGTTCAATTAACCTCTGCATGTTTTTGGACCATGGGTGGAAACTGGACCTTCTTTCTGTGAGGTAACAGTGGCAGTGCCTGCCGTGTGGCGCGATATCTGTGAATTTACTTTTGCACAATGGATCTGGGTCAAATTGCGAATCTCCAGGCTTCCTGTGGGTGAAGTGACTACCAGTTGGTATTTGGTCCTGAAGTTCTTATTTACCTTGCAGACATGATGTAAGAGAGGACATATCAGGATATATCACATTTATTTCATTACAATTCCAATGTAGCCCTGACCTTGACTTTAAAACTACCTCTGAGTATTGGCCTCTAGAGGTCAACAGACACACACACTCACACACTGGTGTGTGTAAACACTCTGAGCCACTTACAGCACACACCGTGACTTGCATATAACACAAGGACATCGTTGAGTTATCATATCATTGCCGGTTTATGTGATGTAGTGTTCAGTCAAGATTGGTATCTATGACGTGCACAGCTCTTGACATTGCTCTGGTGTTTGTTCTCACAGGTAACGTCCGCATCTCTGACCTTGGTCTGGCCGTAGAACTTGCAGACAATCAATTCAAGATCAAGGGCTATGCTGGAACTCCAGGTACAGAATAGAAAGAAATGCTGTAAATTAAGAATGCTTTCACAAATATAAATTATAATTGTTTTTCTAGTTTGTTTTTTTTAATTATTTTACAAAATGCAATGTGAGCTGAATCAAATAAATATTTGGTAAGTCCAATTATAGCAAACAGGTGCTAATGATCATCATTTTCAAATGTAGGTTGAAGCACTGTCATTAACTGAAACAGCTGTGCAAGATGCTTAAAACTGGGTGAGGAACAGTCAGACTCTGCTACCAAGGTGAGGTTGTGGAGGACAGTTTCATGTCATAGATGAGACACCATGGCAAGACAGAAACAAGACACATGGTAGCTCTACAACATCAACAAAGTCTATCCTAGGCAAAGATTTCAGAGCACACTGGGTTTTCAACATGTGACATTCAAGCTCTTTTGAAGAAGCACAAAGAAACAGGCGACATTGAGGACCGTAGACGCAGTGGTGGCAGGCAAAAGATACATCATGTTTACTTCCCTTCAAAGTCAGAAGATGTCCACCTCATGAATGGCAGAAACCTGTGGGACCCATGATACACCACCTACTGTCCAGAGAAGTCTGACCAGAAGTGGTCTTCATGGAAGAATTGCAACCAAAAAGCCAAACCTTTGATGTGGAAACATGGCCAAGTGACTCATATGCAAAAAAACATAAGAACTGGGTGCAGGAAAAATGGCAACATGTGTTCTGGACTGATTTGAAATATTTGGCTCTAGCAGAAGGTCGTTTGTTCTCCAAGGGCTGGAGAGCAGTACAATAATAACTGTCTTCAGTTATTGCTAATGCTAAGAAAAACCAGCAAATATTTATCCATCATGCAATACCGTGTATATATATGTATATATATACACATACATATATACATTATATTGTAATGTCATTTTGCAATGTCATAACATCCTGTATAATAACACAAATGTACAAATACAAGGTTATTTTAACATCTTCTTGGTTGAGTGCTTCCTTTTAAATCTTGTATGTATAATGAAGCATAATTACAAGTAAAATATTTACCTGAAATTCAACATAAACTACTCAAGAAATACTTAGGTAATGAACATGTATTTCAAAACTAAGATATAGAGCCTGCATCGATGTATGGGTTTGAGAGAAATAGTGTGTTGATCTGTTTAGCAGTTCAAAATGTAAACACTGTCCAACACATTTACAAAGGTATATAAAAGACATGGAAGGAAAAGACTGTTGGAAAAAATATATAATAAAGATGTAATTTTTTCCAAACTTTCACAAAACCTCGCCCACAGTTGTGTTCGCTCCACTGTTGTGTTTGTATTTATTTTCCATTTCAATACTAACTCAGACGTGGATTATCTTAAATACCTGTGTGATCTCACCCTGTCCCTTCCAGAGCTTCATAATAGCCCTATTATGCCAGAAAATGTTGTTTTTTCATGCTCCATGTACATGCTTAACCCAAAGGTCCTGACATGTTGCTTCTCACCTGCAGGCTTCATGGCTCCAGAGCTGCTGAGAGGAGAAGAGTATGACCACTCTGTGGATTATTTTGCTCTTGGAGTCACTCTGTATGAGTTTATGGCAGCGGATGGGCCATTTAGGACTCGAGGAGAAAAGGTAAATATGAATGTTATTCATCTTGTGGGTTTTCAGTCCATCTTTTTTTTGTATTTTATAGGATTTTTCAGTTCAACCCCTCCTACCTGGCCCTACATGCATTCAACTGAAGAATTTTACAGCAAAGATGGATATAAGTGTTTTCATCTTAACCCTTAGAACACTGAGCATTTTGGCTTCTTTTTTTCCCATTACTATGTTAAAACGTACAGTATACAGAGGTTATAAGAATGTATAATATGAAGTTTCTTATATCCTTGCTTTCAGCACAACATAAGCAATCTGATGAAAACGTTCTTTCATTTTCACCAACTATATAAACACACCAGAGCAAAAAGTAGTCAAAATGTTTAAAATCTGATTGAATTTGTGAAATATGGAAATACATCACAGTTATATCACATAAGAAGACGAAGACCTATAAACACACCCACAGGATGTCATATAAAGAGTTGTGTATTATTCCCATGGCAAAATATATGGGTGCCGCTTGAGCACTAAGGGTTAATGACAATGAAGATATTTACCCTCTCAAGGACTTAGAAGTAGAAGTAGATTTATTTTCACACACCGAGTGAAAGTGAACTTGACCTCTGCATTTAACTAATCCTTTTTTTAGGATGTGTTAAATTTAGTGAACACACATAAGCTGGGAGCAGTTGGCAGCATTCATCTGCGCCCAGGGAGCAATGGGGGTCGGGTCTTGCTCAGGAGAAGACCTTGAACTGTCCCAGTGACAAGCCTAACTCCCCTGTTTTTAATCTGTTTGAAGGTGGAGAACAAGGTGTTGAAGAAGCGGATCCTGAACGACATAGTAAAGTATCCAGAGAAGTTCAGTGAAAACGCCCTTTCCATCTGTGAGGGTCTCCTGTGCAAAGAGGTCGACAACAGGCTCAGATTCAAGAATGGATCCTGTGATGAGTTCAGGATGCATCCTTTCTTCAGCGGCATCAACTGGAGGAAACTGAATGCAGGTCAGTCTCACTATGACACTTAATGTTTGTATGATCATGTATTTTGTTTGTGTTAGTTTACCTTCTGCATTTGTTTTTTTTAATACTGCTTTTATACTTTAAAAAAATTATAATGTTGCTACTGTGCAAAGATTTGATTTAGAGTAGCCTTATCCTCACTACTACTACTACTACTACTACTACTACTACTGGTCACTATTACATCATCATCATCATCCTCCGCTTATCCGGGGCCGGGTCGCGGGGGCAGCAGTTTCAGCAAGGGACCCCAAACTTCCTTTTCCTGAGCCGCATTGACCAGCTCCGACTGAGGGATCCCGAGGCGTTCCCAGGCCAGAGTGGAGATGTAATCTCTCCACCTTGTCCTAGGTCTACCCCGAGGCCTCCTCCCAGCTGGACGTGCCTGATATACCTCCCTTGGGAGGCGCCCAGGAGGCATCCTCACCAGATGCCCGAACCACCTCAACTGGCTCCTTTCAACGTGAAGGAGCAGCGGTTCTACTCCGAGCTCCCCCCGGATGACCAAGCTTCTCACCCTATCTCTAAGGGAAAAGCCAGCCACTCTCCTGAGGAATCCCATTTCGGCCGCTTGTACCCGCGATCTCGTTCTTTCGGTCATGACCCAACCTTCATGACCATAGGTGAGGATAGGAACGAAGACTGACCGGTAGATCGAGAGCTTTGCCTTCCGGCTCAGCTCCCTTTTCGTCACAACCATGCGGTAAAGCGAATGCAGTACGGCACCAGCCGCTCCGATTCTCCGGCCCATCTCCGGCTCCCTCGTCCCCTCACTCGTAAACAAGACCCCGAGATATGACCCCTCGAGTGACCCATCTGTCAAACTCCTGAAGTTTGCAGACGACACAACAGTCATCAGCCTCATCCGGGACGGTGACGAGTCTGCATACAGACGGGAGGTGGAACAAATGGTCCTCCTGTGTGGTCAGAACAACCTGGAGCTGAACACGCTCAAAACTGTGGAGATGACAGTGGACTTCAGGAGTAACTCCCCTGCTCTGCCCCCCCTCACCATCCTCAATAACACTGTGTCTGCTGTGAAAACCTTCAGGTTTCTAGGATCCACCATCTCCCATGACCTAAAGTGGGCACCAAACATTGACTCCATAGTCAAAAAGGCCCAGCAGAGCTGCCCCAGGAGCTGCTGATCCAGTTCTACACAGCAATAGTCCAGTCTGTTCTCTGTACCTCCATCATCGTTTGGTTTGCATCAGCCACCAAACAGGACAGAAACAGACTGAATCGCACCATCAGGACTGCAGAGAGACTCATTGGTGTTAAACTGCCAGGACTTGAACACATCTAGAGTCAAGAAACGGGCAGGTAATATCTCTGCAGATCCATCACATCCCGGAAATAACCTGTTTGATCTTCTTCCCTCTGGCAGGCGTTACAGAACACTGTACACCAAAACTGCTAGACACAAGAACAGTTTTTTCCCCCAGGCCGTCACACTACTGAACACTTGACCAGTTTACTTGTTTATTTATTTATTCAGTATCTGCACCTTATTGTTTATATATATATTTAAAAATAAACCGGACCTCTGGTCACCTTATTTATTCACTCTTGTCGAATGTGTGTTAAGTTATGTTGATGTCTACGTTTCATGTACAGCGTGTGTTTGAAAAACCGGAGTCAAATTCCTTGTATGTGTTACATACTTGGCCAATAAAGCTGATTCTGATACTTGAACTCCTTCACCTGGGGCAAGGAGTCATTCCCTACCCGGAGAAGGCAATCCACTGGGTTCCTGCTAAGAGCCATGGCCTCAGACTTAGAGGTGCTGATCCTCATCCCGACCGCTTCACACTCGGCCACGAACCGATCCAGTGAGCGCTGAAGCTCGCAGGCCGACGAAGCCATGAGGACCACATCATCTGCAAAAAGCAGAGACGTGATCTCAAGCCCGTCAAACCACAACCCCTCTCCCCCACGACTACGCCTCGATATCCTGTCCATGAAAATCACAAACAGGATTGGTGATAAAGCGCAGCCCTGGCGAAGGCCAACACCCACAGGAAACAGGCCTGATTTAGTGCCGAGAACCCTGACACAGCTCATGCTTTGGGCGTATAGGGATTGGATGGCCCTAAGTAGTGCACCCCTCACCCCATACTCCCGCAGCACCTCCCACAGTATCTCCCTGGGAACCCGATCATACGCCTTCTCCAGGTCCACAAAACACCTGTAGACCGGATGGGCGTACTCCCAGGCCCCCTCCAGGATCCCTGCAAGAGTAAAGAGCTGGTCCGTTGTTCCACGACCAGGACGGAATCCGCATTGTTCCTCTTGAATCCGAGGTTCGACTACCGGTCGAACCCTCTTTTCCAGTACCTTGGAGTAAACCTTACCAGGGAGGCTGAGAAGTGTGATGCCCCGGTAATTGGCACACACTCTCAGGTCCCCCTTTTTGAAAAGGGGGGCCACCACCCCAGTTTGCCACCACCCCAGTTTGCCACTCCCCCGCAACCCTAAGGCGCAGGGAGGCGACTCTCTCGTCCACCGGGGTAAACTCCAACACAGCGGCGCTCAGCCGGGGGCTTGTGAGTATCCCCACACCCGCCCGGCGCCTTACACCCTGGGCAACTCCAGAGAAGAATAACTTCCAACCCCTATCCAGGAATGAGGTTCCAGAGCCAAGGCTGTGCGTGGAGGTAAGCCCCACCAGATCTAATTGGTCGCGCTCCATCTCCCGCACATCTTTCCCCCACAGCGAGGTGACGTTCCACGTCCCCAGAACCAGCTTCTGCCGCCCAGGTCCAGTACGTCGAGATCCCCGACCTTCACTGCCACCCATGTGGCAGCGCACCCGACCCCAGTCGATCTCCCTGCAGGTGGTGGGTCCACAGGAGGACGATGAAGAGGCCACGGGACTTGTTCGGCTGTGCCCGACCGGGCCCCGTGGTAGAACCGGCCACCAGGCGTTCGCTCACGGGCTCTCCGTCTGGGCCTGGCTCCAGGCGGGGGCCCTGGGCTTCCTCCGGGCAGGGTCACTCTCTTCCTCTGTCGTTTTTTCATGAGGTCTTTGAAAGACTCTCACTATTACATTTAATCTAATCTTCTTGTGAAAATGTTCTTAAAGATACAGTGTGTAAAGGTTGGCAACATTTATTGGTTGGGGGTTGCAGCTGAATATCCTTCACCTAACTCTTCCTTTTCAAGTGTGTTAGAGAACCTATGTAGCCTTCACTGAGCATCACTGGGATGTGGAAAGAGGAAAGGGAACTTGTCTTGTAACCAGAGGGTTGTCAGTTTGAGTCCCCACCAGGTCACAAAAGGGCTGCATTTGCTTTTTCCCTCATTGTGGCTGCCCACTGCTCCTTTTAGTAGAAGATGGATTAAATGCAGAGAAAGAATTACCTATAGGGGGATTCATAAAGTATATAAAAAAATAAATCACAATTCAAAACATGTATAGTTTGTTAGAGTTGACCTGGCTCCTAATATAAATAAAAATAGCTGGGATAATATAAACTAATATATAGAATGAAACTCTGAATATATTGAATGAATCCTGAATATATGGAATGAAACTCTGAATATATTAAACGAAACCTCGAATATATGGAATGAAACTCTGAATATATTGAATGAAACCTTGAATATATTGAATGAAACTCTGAATATATTGAACGAAACCTTGAATATATGGAATGAAACTCTGAATATATTGAACGAAACCTCGAATATATGGAGTGAAACTCTGAATATATTGAATGAATCCTGAATATATGGAATGAAACTCTGAATATATTGAACGAAACCTCGAATATTTGGAATGAAACTCTGAATATATTGAATGAAACTTTGAATATATTGAACGAAACCTTGAATATATGGAATGAAACTCTGAATATATTGAAAGAAACCTTAAATTATATTGAACGAAACCTCGAATATATTGAACGAAACCTCGAATATATGGAATGAAACTCTGAATATATTTAACGAAACCTCAAATATATGGAATGAAACTCTGAATATATTGAACGAAACCTCGAATATATGGAATAAAACTCTGAATATATTGAACGAAACCTCGAATATATGGAATGAAACTCTGAATATATTGAACGAAACCTTGAATATATGGAATGAAACTCTGAATATATTGAACTAAAACCTTGAATATATTGAATGAAACTGAATATATTGAATGAAACCTTGAATATATGGAATGAAACTTTGAATATATTGAACAAAACCTTGAATATATGGAATGAAACGCTGAATATATTGAATGAAACTTTGAATATATTGAACAAAACCTTGAATATGTGGAATGAAACTTTGAATATATTGAACGAAACCTTGAATATATGGAATGAAACTTCGAATATATTCAACGAAACCTTGAATATATGGAATGAAACTTTGAATATATTGAACGAAACCTTGAATATATGGAATGAAACTTTGAATATATTGAACGAAACCTTGAAAATATGGAATGAAACTTTGAATATATTGAACGAAAACTTGAATATATGGAATGAAACTTTGAATATATTGAACAAAACTGCAATCTTGTTGCAGCAATATTAAACAATGAGGACATCTTTAACACACTGGCGAATGTGTGTACGTTCCAAAATCCCCCCGATACTCCTGCCCAATGCCGTTTTTCTGATGAAGAAGTTTGCTCCATTTTTAACCGTGGCAGACCTACTACGACAGGCTAGGCAGCTGTTTATCAGGCCAACCTCAGCATGCCTTCAACCTCACAGGAGTGCCCCAAAACAGCCCCTCAACAAGAATTTTTTTTCTCTGTTTCAGTCCTCTGTGGATTATTTGTCAGCCCAGCACCACATTTCAGTATCATTAGAGTTTTATAGTCATTGTGCTATTTTGACTTTTTCTCCTTCTACTCCCTATTTTAACTGAGCAAAACATATAAAACATAAAGGGTGTTTAATTTACATTACATTGTTTTATTTACATTGTTTGTACCCTTCAACACCATGGTGATTAATCAGAAAAAGTGTGAATAAAAGAAAACCAAGGCTGCTCACTTTCCCACAGTGTCTATACAATACTAGTACTTGTATTGTAACTAAATAGCTATATAATAACAGAAACTGTACATTTCACATAAATTACAGTATATTACATTCAGTTCACAGGCTTTAACTGTAATATTTAATAATATAATGCCATATTATAGGACATTATTTTATCAGGATGCTCAAGTGTTTTTACAGCATAGTTTAATACAGTATTTATACAGGAAAATACTGATAAATCACATTAATACATGACATAAATGTGAAGTAATAGTAAACAGATGTGGATTTAAAATTTTATAATTACATTTAAATATAAAATCCTCCATTTAATTTGTACCTTGAATCATAACCTACATCCAAAACCACAGACAAACATATTGGCTAACTGAAAATCAGAAAAAACCTGAAAACTAGACCAAAGTGCCTGATGTTTTTCCTCATCTCCTCAGGAATCCTTCCACCACCATTCGTGCCGGACTCTAAAATAGTTCATACTAAGGACATTGATGCTGTCGGGGCCTTCTCCACTGTTAAAGGTGTGCAGCTGGATGAGCAGGACAATGTGTTTTTTGATGAGTTTGCCTCAGGGAACATCTCCATCTCATGGCAGGAGGAGATGATTGAGACAGGCATCTATGCTGAACTTACAGTCTGGGGTCCAGATGGAACTTTGCCCAGTGACCTGCGGCGTGAATCCACCCTGGAGCAGCTGCCAAAGTCCTCCACCTGTATGCTGTCATGATTGTTTATTTATTTAAATTCTGTCATTCCATCACTACCTTTTATATGAGTTTTCAGGAAGGTGGTAGATTATTAAAAAGGAATATTTCTTTTCAAAAAATTACACAATTATGCAGGAACAAATATTAGAATACATAAAATAGTAAATATATTAATGAGTACATGAATTAATTCATACATACAGAAATAAGTACATGCATTAATTATAGACATGTATTTATGTTTCAGTTCATTTTTATTTATAGTTTGATTATTTCCACATTATTAATTTCTGTATTTATTTAGTATTGTGTTTACTTCTGTATTATCCTTTTTTATTATTTATATTTTATCTATTTATGTCATCTTATTTATTTATTAATGTATTCATTGATTGATTGATTTCTGTATTTATTTACACATTCATATTCCTTTTTCATTCATTCATATTATTATTTTTAATTTTTAGTGGTATTGTGGCGGGCACTCAGGGGTGTGTTCTCTCACCCAGTTGGTTTCTGGGTAAGGGGTGGTTCTGTGATATATATATTTGCTGTATGGGGCACATGTGCTCTTGCTGTCGTTACTGGGCATGGAGGACGGTGGTTTCCTTTTCCCGCATATTTTCCTGCGCCAACTCCCGCTGCCATCGCGCACAGCCCTGGCGAACTCCCCGTGCCTGGCCGCTGGCGACTTCCGCAGTTTGGCTGAGGAAGCGGCTCGGATCCTGCTGACTTCCAGATGTGTTTCCGTGCAGAGTGTGGCGTCGGATTACCTGCAGCCCACGGTGGAGGGCGCGGATTCGGCGATGACGGCTGGAGTCTCCACCAGAAGACGGCGAGGAGACCTGTGTTTCTTCCACCAGGTGGCCAGAGGCGGTTCCTCTGTCCTCCACGACATCCGCGGACGTGGCAGGTGCGTTTCTTTCTGCTTGGGTCGCGCGTTTCGGTTCCCCGTCGGACATCACCTCTGACAGGGGCTCTCAGTTCGTTTCAGACCTCTGGTCTGCACTGGCAAAGTCTCTGGGGACACAGGTTCACCGTACTACCGCGTACCATCCTCAGGCTAACGACTTGTGTGAACGTTTTCACCGGTCGCTTAAGGCATTGTTGCGTGCTGCACTCTCTGATGCTAACTGGGTGGATCGTTTGCCTTGGGTGATGCTTGGGTTGCGCTCAGCTCCTAAGGAGGACCTGGATGCTTCACCCGCAGAGTTGGTCCACGGACAGCCGCTCCGTGTTCCAGGGGAGTTTTTGCCTGCGAGCTCGGCCCCCTGTTCCTTTCCTGTTGCGTGTCCTCCGTCTGATGCCGCTTTTGCTCCAGTGCCGGTTCACCACTTTTCTCCTCGGTCATTTGTGCCTGCTGAGCTCGGGACAGCCCTATTTGTTTTTGTACGGCATGATGCTCACCGGTCCCCCCTCCAGCCTCCTTACGACGGCCCGTTTAGGGTGCTGGAGGCGGGCTCTAAAAGTTTCGTGCTGGATATGGGCGGGCGTCGAGAGCGTGTTTCGTTGGATAGACTCAAGCCGGCTCATTTCGTGGCCGGTGAAGAGGTGTTACGGCCCAGGTTCCCTGTCGGGGTCGCCCCCCTTCCAAGGCCCCTGTTGTGTCTTCTCCGGCTGTTTGTCCTACGTTGGACCCTGTTGTGGTCAGTGTCTCTCCTGCCTGTCGCCCACCTGTGGTTTCGGACGTAGGGCGGCGTACCCGTCATGGCAGACTGGTTAAGCCTCCTGTGAGGTACTGATTCTTACCCTGGGGTTTCCCTCTGGGTGTTCCGGGGGGGGGGGCACTCACCCAGTTGGTTTCTGGGTAAGGGGTGGTTCTGTGATATATATATTTGCTGTATGGGGCACATGTGCTCTTGCTGTTAAACTCATACAGAATAAACCTGTGAAACTCACCTACGTCCTGCCACAGTATCTTCTTTATTTGCAGCTAACAGAAAAGGATAGTGTTACAGTATAGATATTTATGTGATAACATTGAAATTAATTGTTACGTCCTCTTCCACCTCTGGGTGGTGTAGTTCTCCCTGTCTATATTTTCTGTTGGCTGCTCTTGTGCTCTGCCTCTCCCTTATGTGTTCCAAGTGTGGATCCTAATCATGGGGTGGAGCCACTATCTATAAGAGCAGGTCTTCTGCAGTGTGAGGCTCTCTCTCTCTCTCTCTCTCATCTGAGGCGTGTATCCACACCAACTGAAGCGCCTGCCATTTTCCTGCTTTTGTTATGTTTTCACATTCCTGATTGCTTCAAATTCCCTGTTTAATATTATTTTGTAAATAAACACAGCACTTATGTGTTTTCATCTTTTATTGTTTATTTACTCTTCAGTTTGAACCAGCAAAATATAAGTAAAATATATACACATATATAAATATAAATATAAGTAAATTAGTGTAACATTATATTAAAATACAGAAAAACAGAAAAAATTTAACATAAGATACATTATCAGTAATAATAAAAAATAGAACCATATATAAAAATGAAGTTTCATGCCCTGAATGAACATTGTGATGTTTGAATACTTTATGTAAACCTGTCAGAGACTTGGAAGGAAACTCAGAGGCCAGGCATGAAACCAGTGTGAAACCAGTGTGAAACCAGTGTAGAGTCCTTGAGGATCAGGAAATTTCTCCCTGATGTTCTAAACACAGCAGCTGTCAGTTTGTAAAGTGACTTGATAACGTATGTTATGAATTGGTGCTATAGAAATTGAATTGAAATGAATATATCAAATAGCAGGATAAGGTCTGGGAATGTACAAAAACCTTCAAGGCAGTACTGGGAGAAGTTGGTTGTGGTTTTATTAGGTTTTTACTAGGTTTTTACTACACTTTACGGTTGGAACCTGGCCTCAGATTTTCCACCCCTGGTCCATGGGGCCTACAGGTGGCACAAGAACACCAGTTTACCCCTGACACACCAGCACACCACCATTCCTGCACTGATGACACCAGCAACTGAGCTGTTAGATCTCTGTGCTCATCCAGAGTCATCTTCACCACAAGTCTATGTACATAAAACACAGAAAAGAGGAAAATAAAGTGTTTGTTTGATAGATAAAATGACAGTTTTGCCATTCAAACATTCACACCGATTCACTCACACTTTCATACAGCGCATCTATGTGCAGCGCATTAGCACTCATCTTTCATACACATTCACATTCGGTGTAGTGCCGAAAAGAGACTGCTTGCCGAAAAACGATCAAATTCCTTGATCCAAGGAAGTGAGCATAGATCTACTCGTACATATACGGGTCAGATGGCAGGCGCAGCACTGAGAGAAAAGTTTTTTTTTTACTGTGCAATAGATATGTCCTGTAGCCCAAGTGAAGAGGCTACGGAAAAATAACGGCGCAGATAAAAAATAGTAACCTGATGTTTTCATAATGTAGGCTAGTTGTCAACAAATGATGAAGGTAGATGCTTTACCTTGCCACTTTTATTGTTGTTGTTGTTATCGTTGTTGCAATGTGATTTTACACCGCTTTGATCTATAAATAAAGTTATATTTCAATACCTCAGTTTCAATGATTTTATGAAGATTAGGAAATAAATGCAGAAAACAATGCAGGAGTTTTTCCACGTCACAGTAATTATATAACAAATAATGAGAAATTAGGAGCCTGAATGTCAAAGTGCTTCCAACAATAAAGAGGCAATTGTGTTGTCAAGGGAAACATTAAGGGCAGTCAGATTATTGTCCAGCAGTAAGATTGCCTTCCCTCGCATGTCAGATACCTGTGAAATAATTATAATGTATAACAGTAAGGTGAAAGCATGTACAGTATACAATCTAAATAGGAACTAGATAAAATAATCAGTTTCTTATTTGAAATGTTTTTAAACAAAAAAAATAGCTGTCCATTATTGATAGTAAGAGATGAGGATAAGAGGAATACAGAAAGCCTTGAAGTCACGTGGGTACACACCTCACAATTAACCAATGACACCATAGGTTAGGCTAATTGATCATAATCCATCAGGCAACTGGTCCCAAGAGACTGAAAATGGATCAGTGCGTCTACAACGACATTGTGAATTATAAAACAAATGGGACATATCCAGATGGATATTCCAGAAACGAAAAAACACATTTCTGTCGAAAGGCCAACACCTTTGATGTGCAAGGTCAGACTATGTTAGGACATTTATTACGCATGCATGGTGCACTCCTCTTCTCCACCATTAGTAATTGCTGTATCAGGATTAGTCCCAGATGGGCAGTAATGTGTGGATCATTAACTTCTGTTACAGTTACTTGAGTAACATTTAAGATGAATTGTACCCTGAAAACGATTTTTATTGCACAATACTTTTTACTTTTTAATACTTGTCAGAGACCTCCACATCCATCCCCTCATCTTCGGCTGTGGAGAGTGCGTCGTCCACGGAGGAGGAGGGACCCTCGGGACTGATGTTGTCAGCATTGGGTGGGTCGAGCAGAGGAGCCCGTGGTTTGGGGGTATGACTGGTACTGGCCGGCTGATCCGGGTGGTGTTGATTGAACTCTCTGATTAGCCATCCCAGTCCACCAAGTATTGGAGCCCTTTACCATGCTGCCGGGACCGCAGTTGACGACGAACGGTGTAAACGGGCCCCCCATCAATGAGGCGAGGAGGCGGAGAAACGCGAACCAGAGCGCTCTCTTGTACTGGTTTAATCTTGGAGACATGGAAGGTGGGATGGACCCGCATGGACCTGGGGAGCTTGAGCTTCACTGCCACTGGGGAACCGAGGAGCCAGCTTCATGGACTCCGCCCTCAGAGGAAGATCACGGGTGGAGAGCCAGACCCTCTGTCCAGGTTGGTACTCCGGGGCCTGGGAGCAGTGGTGGTTGGCAGCAGTGGTATTTATTCACTTTTGTTGAATGTATGTTAAGTTATGTTGATGTTTATGTTTAATGTACAGCGTGTGTTTGATAAAACTGGAGTCAAATTCCTTGTATGTGTTCACATACTTGGCCAATAAAGCTGATTCTGATTCTGATTCTGATTCTGGTGTAGCGGCCGGCAGCCTGAAGAAGGGCGGCTCGAAGAAGGGCGGCTCGGGCTCGGATCCAAGTCCTGCGGCAGCAACGGATGAAAGCCTGGACAGATGGACAAACGCTCTCTCTCTCCAGGGCTGGCTGTAAGCCGTAGGCACATTAGAAGGGGGAGAGGCCCATTGCAGAGGTGGTTAAGGTGTTGTGGGCATACTCGACCCACAGGAGTTGTTCGGACCAGGACAATGGGTTTTGGGACGTCATGCAGCGGTGGGCCGTCTCCAATTCCTGGTTCTTTTGCTCCGTTTAGCCGTTGGACTATGGGGTGGTATCCCGAGGACAGGCTGACGGTGGCCCCCAGGAGCAAGCAGAACTCCTTCCAGAAGGCCGAGGCAAACTGGGGACCCCGGTCAGAGACCACGTCAATCGGGTTGCCATGGAGCCAGACGACGTGGTTGATGGGAGCTTGAGTAATGGCACGAAGTGAGCCAACTTGCTGAAGCGGTCTACCACCGTCAGTATGGTGGTGTTGCCGCTGGCAGACTGGTGACAAAATCCATGGAGATGTGGGACCAGGGGCGATGAGGAACTGGCAGTGGATGCAGGAGACCAGCAGGAGCATGGAGCGAGGGCTTGTGTTGGTTGCAGGTAGGACAGGTGTCCTCTCACAGGGAGGACCACCAGAAACGGCGCTGGACGAACTACTTGGTTCTCTGGATACCAGGGTGACAGGAGAGTTGGGAGCTGTGGGCCCACTGAAGAACCTCGGACCGGAGGTCAATAGTCATATTGTTCAACCCTCGATGGTCAATGCAATGATAGCCCCAGTGGCCCAGTCGAGGTCGGGGTTATGACAACGGAGCCAGGGGAACCCAAGGAGAAGCGGATGGTGACGAGACTGCAGGATGTGGAACTGATGGTCTCATGATGGTTGCCAGAGAGGAGCATGCAAATGGGCACAGTCTGGTGGGTGACAGTCTTTAGAAGGCGGCCTTCCAAGGCCTTGACGGGAACCAGACAGGGCAGGAGAATTCGCTCAACCCCCAGCTGTCGAGCTAGGTTATCATCGTTAATGTTCACATCTGAACCAGAGTCAATAAGTGTGGCGAGAGTCTGAGAGCCCTGAGGCAACAGTAGTCAAGCTTGGCACAGGGGACGTAGGTTGGAGGAAGGTTTGGATGTGTCGTCCGGGCCTTTTGCTGGACACTTGGAGATGAAGTGTCCCACTTGACCACAGTAGAGACAGAGGTTCCCCATGTGACGTCTCTCTCTCTCTCTCTCTCTCTTCCGGTGTGAGGCTGGCCTGGCTGACCTGCCTGGGCTTGAACTCCCTCGTGGGTTGACTGGCAGGAGGCGGTTGGTCGGACGTCGATCCAAGGCTCTGAGACAGGACCATGCTGAGTTGGAGCCAGTGGGGGTGGATCCGGGGAGACTGGTGGAGCTAAGGTCTGAGCTAGGGCGGTGGTGAGCTGCTGGACCTGGGCGGCGAGCGTGGCGACACCTTGCTCTATATTCGCCGCTGCTTGTCAAACCTCAGCTGCAGTGGAGGCTAAGATTGCCTCATGGCGTTGGAGCTGACTCTCAACTAGACCCAGGCGTGCCAGCGGCTTGACAGTGTGTGCTGGGTCCATGTCTGGCTAGATTGTACTGCAACGGGTCAGGGGAGGACCCAAATGCAGTACACGGAGGCAGGCAGACAGTTGGTAATGACTTTTATTTACCACAAAGTTCAGCGAAAGTTCAGACAAAACCTCGCAAGGGGAAGCTGGGAGGGAGCAGGCAGAATCCATTGTCGGGGACAGAAGGTAGCGTCGATCACCGGAACAGAAACAGAGCAGACAGGTCAGGGACAGGCAGGGTTGAAACCGGGGAATCTGTCCGAGAAACGCTGGAGAGACTGATGCGAATGACATAGAACAATCTGGCAGTGATTGCATGGTGGAGAAGAGTATATATAGTGGGCTGATTAGTTATCAGGTGCAGCTGCTGTGAATAGGTGAGTGGAGTTGAGCTGATGAGGAGGGAGTGACTGGAAGGTGATGAGAAGGAGGGACTGGTATGCTGGGGTGAAATGAGATGACAGAGAGAAGATCATGACACAGTCACTTTTCGGCCGGCCCTGCCGAAGATTGACAGCACGCTATAAGTTTTTATTGCAAGGAGTGATATTGACCAAATTCACTGTACATGCACCTGGTTTCCTCTACTGTTAATGCTGAAAAGACAGAGAATGTAACCCCTACCCATCAAGAGTAACAGGGTGCTGGTCACCATGTACTGCTCTGTATCCTTCAAGGTATGAATAAAGCCATTGATTGATTGATTGATTGATGTGTAAAGATATCTGAATGGAAGAAAGTACTGTACTTGAATCATACAACATACAGAGTACAACAATAAAGTTTATTAATGGTCCATATCTGAGAATACAAGAACACAGGAACATAGTCGAGTATGTTTTACCATCGAGGCGCCCGTCCAGCCTGGACACTTTGTTTTAGTTGCAGGATTTGCAGATGTAGTTTTTTTTTCTTGAGACATTTTTCTTTGGCACATCCCTGATGGTACCACCAGTGACACACATCACAGCAAATCTGCAAATTGTCCAAAAGACAGCGTTAGATTAGACAATATTCCACTAGCTTACTGTTGAATAAAACTTTATGTAATCATCATAACTAAAGTTACTTTTAGGGTAGCCTTTCATATATTTTCTCTGTAGATACATTGCCTATCATAAGTATTCACCCCCTTGGATGTTTTACCCTTTTATTGCTTTCATAAATCAATCATGGTCAATAAAATGTGGCTTTTTTCACACATTTATTGGAAAAAACTCTTTAATGTCAAAGTGAAAACAGATTTCTACAAAGTAATGTCAATGAAAATTATTTGCATAATTGCATAATTATTTACCCCCTTTTTAATTTAATGGTCTAATTCAATAGAGGTCCATCCAATTGGTGCCAATAGTCTCACAATTAGTGAAAGGAAGATCACCTGTGGTGTGGGTGTGTGATTGAGGTATAAAACACCTGTGTCTGAAGGGTCCAGAGACTGGTTCATCAGTATTCCTGGCCACCATTACACCATGAAGACAGAAGAACACTCCAAGCAACTCAGGGAAGGGTTATTGAAAGGTACTATTATAGCAGCTCAGCCTCAAACTTCCGCTACTGAGGTTTCTGACTCCGGATGACCTGGTTGACGCGCTTTGCCTTGGCGATCGCTCTTTTGAACTCTGATTGAATGTCCACGCTGTTCGTTTCGTTGCAATATATTGGTTTTATTGCTGTGCGTTTTCTTTGCATAATGAAATTCCATCAAACAATCCAAAACCATTCACGAGTAGCGCCTCCGCGGTACAGCGGTCGAAAACCGTTTGCCCTTCCGGTTCACAAACCTGACAATGACAGTGATAATGCCACCTATATACACCTGAGTTCCCCCTTCTGAGAGCACAGCGACCCCACACACACATAGAGTGAATTACACCAAACCCTCATACCACAATCAAACACATTCAGCTTCTATAGGTACAATTCAGGGGATGGATACCAAAACATTTCCAAGGCATTGAACATCCCCTGGAGTTCAGTGAAATCAATCATCAAGAAATGGAAGGAATATGGCACATGTGTGAATCTGCCTAGCTCAGGCTGAGTGACCGTGCAAGTAGGAGAATAGTGTGAGAAGCCACCAAGACCCCTACGACTACTCTGAAGGACTTACAAGCTTCAAACTGCTGCCCGGATTCTTCACCGGTCAAAGCTTTATGGGATATCTCGACTAGAGTTTGCCAAAAGGCATGTGGAAGACTCCATGGTCAAGTGGAAGAAGATTCTTTGGTCTGATGAGTCCAAAATTGAGCTTTTTGGCCATCAGACAAGACGTTATGTTTGGCGGAATCCAAACACTCACCAAAAACACACCACCCCCACTGTGAAGCATGGTGGTGGCAGCATCATACTGTGGGGATGTTTCTCAGCAGCCGGCCCTGGAAGGCTTGTACAGATAGAGGGCAGAATGAATGCTGCAAAATACACCGAAATCCTGGGTGACAATCTTATTCAGACTACGGCTTGGGAGAAGATGTTCTGGAGTGGCCGAGTCAAAGCCCAGACCTCAATCCTATGGAGAATTTGTGACTGGACTTGAAAAGGGCTGTTCATGCCCGATACCCGCGCAACCTGACAGAGCTTGAGCAGTTTTGCAAAGAAGAATGGAGCAAATTGCAGTGTGCAGATGTACAAGACTGATTGAGACTTATCCACACAGACTAAGTGCTGTGATTGCAGCCAAAGGTGCATCTACTAAATACTGACTTGAAGGGGGTGAATAATTATGCAAACAATTATTTTTCTTTATATCATTTTGTTTCATTAACATTACTTTATCAAAATCTGTTTTCACATTAAAGAGTTTTTTCCAATACATTTTTGTGTAAAAAAAGACAACATTTATTGACCATGATTGATTTATGAAAGCAATAAAAGGATAAAACATCCAAGGGGGTCTTCCAGTGAGATAATCCATAATCCAGGACACGGGGGTGAATAATTATGATAGGCATTGTATGTGTGACCAGTTTTTTTTTTTTCTTTAAATTGTCACAAAGCGTCAGCTCTGGTAGTGTTTTTGTCTTGTTTAGTTCAGTTATTTTGTTAGTTTAGGTTTAAAGCCACGTTAAGTTCATGTCACTTTTGGTGTGGGTTTGATTTTCACTTCCCCTTTTATTTTGGTAAATGTCATGTCTTCCTGTCGCGTAGTTTCCTCAGTTGTTTTGACACATCTCCCCTAATTCCCTCATGCACTTCACCTGGTGATCCTTTAATAATCACTCGCACCTGCCCTTGATTCCCTCTTCCCTATATAGTGTCCCCAGTTTCTTTGTCATTTGCCAGTGCATTGTTTATGCTCCTAGAGTTCACGTCAGGTCCCAAGTTTGTTTCGCCTTAGTGCAAGTGTCAAGTCAAGTCAATTCTCCTTCTGTAAAGAAGTGATTTTGTTTTTCTCCTAGCATAGTCTAGTATAGTTATTCCTTCTGTTCTCTTCTTGTTTTGTCTGCCTTGTCAAGAGAAAAATAAAGTAGTGATGCTCAAATGAAGCAATAAAGCAGTATTGAACCACTTTGCCAATTGTATTGAACATGGGTTCATTCATTCAAAGGTTCATTTCAGTGACATCTAGTGGTGAAATATTAGACAACATGCCAGTGATTGCCGTTGTGACAGACAGTGTTGGTTGTTTACTGCTGAACATATTATATTCAGCTTATTCAGTAGACAAGGTTAACTAGTATCTGGGATTGAGAGAGGGTGTGGTCGAGGAAACAAAGTAGGTGCAGGGAAGGTGGGCTGTGCTTGTGTAACTTGGGGATGAATTCAGAGGTTTTTATTGAGGAATAGCAGTTTTTCCACTGTTTTTGGACTCAATCGATTTCTTTTTTTGCTGACAACTTCTCCAGCTTTTGAAAAAACACGTTCACAAGGAACAGATGACGCTGTAATGCACAAATATTGTTTAGCTAACGTGAACAAATGTGGATACACATGTTTGTGCTCATTCCAGTATGTGAGAGGATCCTCCGATCTATGCACTGGAGGATCAGTCATATATCGCTGCACTTCAATTGTAGCATCCGATGTATGACTCCTGTGAGCTCTTGCCAATGTCGCATCTTCATCCAAACGTGTCCAGAGGTTGAAAGCTGAAACAAAAATTAAGATTTGACAGTCATGAACACAGACAAGTGTCAATGTGTGTGTGTGTGTGTGTGTGTTCATAATTACCAACTTACAACTACCTGTGGAGGACGGATTTTGTGCATTTGTTGCTGGTTGAGGTGGAGCAGAAGATGAAGGATCATCTGATGAAGTCTCCACTCGTGTGTTCCTCACCAGTGCTGCACATTCAGCTGTAAGTTTTCGTACAGCATTTTGGGCCTTTTCTGAACTGTTAAAACCGATGGCCTTAAACCTGGGATCCAGCAGTGTGGCGAGTGACAGGACAGTCGAGCTCTCTAGGTTGTCAAACTTCTTTATCAGGGTTGCAGTTATATTCTGTCCAAGAAGTGTTGCTGTTATATTGGTGGTGTTCTGTATGACTTCCCTGTTTGCTTGAAATAACATTTTTACCAGTGGAATCACCATGGAGCCTGACACTCTCTTCTCCTGGGACAGTTCCACAGTTGCTGCAAAGAACGGGGAGAGCACTTTGAGACACGCTGCGACTGTCTCATATTCCTCAGATGAGAGTGGATGAGCATCTGTCTTAAGTGATGCCAGAGCTGCCCCGACTGTCTGCCTCTCATTATGTAATCGCTGCAACATCAAAAAGGTGCTGTTCCAGCGCGTGTCCACCTCCTGAATTAGCTTCATCACGGCACAGTTCATTTGCTGTTGCACATGTTTCAGCTTTTCTTTTCCAGTAGTGCTTGATCTAAAATAAGTCACTACTTTCCGTGCCTTTGTGCGCAGATCATCTAGGCCAGGGGTTTGATCCAGGGATTTTTTAACTACAAGATTTAATGCATGTGCAATGCAAACAACATGTCGCATTGCTAGTTTTTTAGCAGTGGAGACCATGTTTGCGGCAGCATCAGTCACCATGCATTGAACCTTCCCCTCAAGTCCCCACTCCACCATCAGAGACTTCTGAGCAGCGGCGATGTTTTCAGCAGTGTGGTCTTGGGGGAAAGGCAGCACTCCTAAGAGTAAAGTGGCCAACTTCATATTGTCCTGCACAAAATGACAAGTTACTGCCAGATATGCATCCATATTCGTGGAGGTCCACATATCAGAGGTCAGGCTAACTGCCTCCACATGCTGCAGTTGAGCCTTGGCTTTGGCCTTCTCCTCCTCATATTTCTCTCCCACCATGTTCTTTAGAGCCTGTCTGGAAGGCAGAGTATATGTGGGGTCAAGCTTTCCCACAAACTCTTTGAAGCCTGGATTGTCCACAATGGTAAAAGGCTGAGAGTCCTTCACAACCATATTTACCAGAGCCTCATCCAGCTCCTGCTTTCGGTCCACTAAGACAGAATCAAACAAATAAAACGGTGAAGGACAGGCTACTGTAACATTTTTAGTGGTGTGTAGAATTGTGTGGATAAACATAACCTACCATGAACAGTGTTCTCCTGCTTGTTTTCATGCTTAGCACGGTAGTGCCTAAGCATCGAGGACGTATTGTTATTATACGCCAATTGCATGGAACAATGCAAGCACTGGACCTGTATGAACAGTAATGATCAAACAAGAAAACAAACTGTCAGGTCATAGAAATCACTTAAATCACCACACATGCTAATGTACCTAACTTACAAACAGCTGGCTTACTACTCTTTAAGTAACATTACATTACATGTCATTTAACTGACACTTTTATCAAAAAGTGCAAACAGCTTTGAGGGCCTTGACTAAGGGTCCATACTGGGTATGAAAAGTATTATAAGTATAAAAGTACCATCTGGGATTTGAACCCCAGTCCTCAAGACGAAGGCCCTGCGACTATGCCACTGAGCTATACAACATACTGTACTTTGAATCAGATACTCACCTTATTAGGACTGATCAGCTCAAAGTGTTTCCACATTTGAGAACGGCTTCTCTTCCTATTTGGCTCCATGACGATCAACCAACAGCAGGGATGATAACAGCAACAACAGCAATAACGCACACAACAACTTTGGCAAGGCCACATGTTGTGGAGTGTGTCGGGTGCCTTTAGGTGTGTTTTGGCGCGCACAAGCCTCCCGAAGCAAGTCTCACGCCAACAACTAATCTCGCGATAGCTCGTGAAGCTCATTCGGGGACCGAAGCAGTCGCTGCTTCATACGTCATCGATTACGTCACTTGCTCTGCCCCAAAGCAAGCTTCGAATCAGCGGTTCAAGGAGAGCACAGCTTCGAGTTTGAAGCAAGGATCGGAGCTCCGGTGTCAGACTCGCATCACTAAAATAAAGACTCTTGAACCATTCGTCCTGCCTCCTGTCTTGTGCATTTGGGTCCAAGCAGTGTATACACCGTTCCTAACAGAAATCCTACAATATAGCACGACATAAAGCAGTGGGTCTTGGGGTGCCAGCACTGTCAAGTCGCTAAGGACTCTGGGCACGGGTCACATAGCTTTATGTTACGAGATCTTGGCCATTGATTTCACGTTGTTGGAGCCCTCTCGGAATGGGTATGAGAACGTCCTGGTCATGACGGACGTGTTAAGCAAATTTACGATGGCCATCCCCACTCGGGATCAACGGCTCTAAATAACAGATATGTATTACTTTATGTTTATGTAAATGATAAAAGAAAAATTTAAAAATTCATGTTAATTTACCTCGTCACTCCTTGACAGTGCTTTATTTTCTTGTCACTCTCCCCAAGAGGGTCAAGGAAGAGGAAAGACTTTTGGGATGGTTTCATGACCTATTGGTCAATAAGGGAAAACACCTGCATGTAAATCTAAGAAAGCCATATTCCTTTATAAATTCAATTAATACAGGTTATTTCAATTAAAAGCTAAATAGATAAGTTAAAATAACCATCATGCTTTTTTAACTCCCCAACAACGTCCAGTGCCCACTCTCATTTAAAATCCCAATGATGTATTTGTACATCAATGGATCCAGCTAAAATAAAAATAAGCCACACAGTGATAGACAAGGCCATTTAAAATAATGTGTAACATAGTCTTGAAAGAATAAAAGCAACACCTGAAAAGTGAAAGGACATATGGGAAGACGTTTACATGGCAAAGTGTCATATCTAGAAAGTTGTGTTAAGTTATGTTTAGTTTTGCCTTCTATTTGTTGTCTTGTGACTTCCTGTTTTATTTTGACATCTCTCTTTCCTCTTGTTTCAGATAACTTGCCCTTCCCCTGTAGGTTTCCCGCCAGTCTGATTATCTTCCCCGCCCTGATTGTTTCCACCTGTTCCCCATTACTTTGAGTTTACATATAGCCTGTGATTCCCTCTGCCCTGTGCCAGTTCGTCTTGTCTGTCATGCCAGAGAACCCACGCCAATCCATGCCACGTCAATTGTTTGTAAGGTTTTTGCATTTCTTAGTTGGTACTTTGTTTTGTCCCTTTTTGAGCCATCAGTTTTTTCCTCGTGAAGAGTGATTTTGATTTGGCACCTTGCCCAAACCTTTTGTCTCCTCCCAGTGAGTGATTATAATTTGTTATTTTTGCCTTTTGCTTATCTAGTGATTCCTCGATAGAGTGATTTTCTGTTGTTACTTTTCCTCCTTTGAGAGTGATTTTTATTTGTTACTTTGTCCAATAAATTGGAATATTTTTGGAAGTTGTCTCTGAGTCATGCTATTGGGTTCAAGTCCTTGTTCGGTTGTGACACAAAGTGGTATGTGAGTTATGGAACTAGTCAAAGATTCAAAAGCTATATACAGTACTTTCACACAGACTTCTGCCAGACTTACAACAATACTGACATTTGTTCATTAGATTTGTACATCACTTACAACTAATTAATAGGAAAAAGTACACCTACTTTGCGCAAGTCTGTCGCTGTTGTTCCATATGTCTGTTATCCCATATGTATCGACAGCAAATGCCTTATCTTGTGATTGCACATAATGTTGTCTTACCACCAGCTCCAAGTAAGCATTGATAATCTGTGATGACATGACATACCGGAATAAGACCAAGGTTTAGTTACTCTATATTCAATCTTAAAAATAAAAGAACTTTACCTCACTCTCCAACTCCTTATTTGGAGCTGTCCTGGCAACGTCCGCAAAAAAGACTTTATAGGGTCCCACTTTAGCCAAATATGAATACTGTAGATTTGATTTCCAGAGCAGACTTTGATTGATCATCATATTGACTGGGAATAATTCATGATACATAAAAAACAGGCAGTAAAATAGAAGATACATTTCTCATCTAGCAGAGCTTTTTTGATAACTACTGACTTTGTGAACGGTTATTTTGTATTTGATCAGGTATACTTAAGTATAGTTTCACAGAGTGATTCCAAGTAGAAAACCAAGATAAAAGGTGAATATGGGATGATACTTGTGCATAACAGATGTAGACAGCAAAGTGCCTAAGGAAAGAGTTGTTTTTTTGCTTTAAATACTTTTAATACCAAATCAACTGCATCTGAGGCAGATTCATTTGTAATCTGTGTATGATATTTGAGCTGCTAAACATTTGTGTAAATATATTGTCCTGTGAACTTCTATTTCTTACATAAAACATACATTTATCAGTGACAGCTGAGAAGGATGTGGAGAAGGTAGGGGTGGCTGTGGTGGTAGACGAACCCAAGGTGGTAGAGGCAGGGGTGGCTGTGGTGCTAGAGGCAGCCAAGGTGGCTGTGGTGGTAGAGGAACCCGAGGTGGTAGAGGCAGGGGTGGCTGTGGTGGTAGAGGCAGGGATGGCAGGGGCAGGGGTGGCCGAAAAGGTGGAAGTAGAGTTGACGATCTTGTGTGGAATGTGTGGCGTTCCCTCCACATGAATTTTTAAGTGATCAGTGCTGATCTTTTTAAAAATACGACCCTCCTCATTCAAAAGATCTGCACTTTTATTTTGGAGTGCTACAATAGTGAAAGGCCCCAGGTAATCAGGGTCCAGCTTTCCTCCCTTTCGCTGCTGGCTCCTTACATTTTACCTCCACACTTTTTCACCCACCTTGAAATTTGGAGGTGGCAATTTGCCCTTTTTGGTCTTCTTTGTATTTGCAAATGGCATCTCAAGCAGCCTGCAAGGCATCACTTAGATGGAGGATGTCATCTGTGGGGCTATCATTTTCCACCACATTATCCACACTGCTGTCAACCTTTTCAAAAAGAGTTTTATAAGCATTAAAGGTGACATTGGGCTTACAGAGTGCATAACAAGCTATATCACCTTCTGCCCTTCTGTTCCAGTTCAGACCGTCCATTGTTATCCAAATAACAAGCCGTGGGTAACTAAGGACATAAAGGCACTCCTCAATGATAAGAAGAGGGCCTTCAGAGCTGGCAACAGGGACTGTTGAGGGTCAGGATCAAGGAGGCAAAGGACAATTACAGGAGGAAGCTGGAGCGGAAACTCCAGCAAAACAACATGAGAGAGGTTTGGAGTGGTATGAAGACCATTACTGGTTTCAGGCCAACAGCAAGGGTGCTGAAGGTGGGGAGGAAAGTGCCAACAAGCTGAATTTGTTCTTTAACAGATTTGACACTGCAGTGACTGCTCTCCCTCCCACAGGCTTACCTGTCGGACTAGTAGGACATCTACTGGACACAAAAATATCAGTTGGCATGAATTTGAAGTGTGTGGCATTTTGCAGAAAGCCTGTGAATAAAACTGTCAGCAAAATAAATAAGTATGCAAAACATGTATATTGTAGTGATGGCAGTATGCTGTGTATAAATATGCTGGCAGTATGGAAAATGATTATTTGGAAATGATGAAAATGGAAATTATCATTTACAGTGAGGTGAGGGTGGTTGGGGTTGGGGTATGGACAATGATTGTGCTTTTGTAACATTGAGGTATGGCCAATGATTATGGTTTAGGGGGCACATCATTGTTTTTTTTTAAAGGCGACATAGAATGCTTGTATCACACATATATGTTAGTTATGGAGGTCTACTTACATATATTAACTTGTTTTCATGGTTAAAATCCTCCTAATCGCTGCAAACGAGCCGATCAAAATATCTCCTCACTGACGCTCTCGTCAGCCGCGCTGTTTCAGACCAAAACCACACCCCCAAAACGTGGACTGTGTTGTGATTGGCCAGCCAACGAGAGCTTTCCTACTGTCCTGTGATTGGCCAGGTACCTGGAAGTGACGTAATAGATAGGCCAGCTCTCAGATACACAGCTCCCCCTCTGGCACGGTGGATGCTCTGCATCTCAGCAGCTACAACGAGAGTAGTTCTTCTTCTTCTGCGGTTGAATGTACGCAACCGGATGTGCCCGGACTAGTGCCCGCACCGGGAGGCGCTACGGTGGTGAGAGGAGTAGTGAGGATTTCTGATGACGACATCAAACTACGGAAGTGCCGATCCGCTTCGCAGAGCCCAGGAAAACAATACAACACTATTTTCTCAGCAGTGGCTGAACTGTTTATTCTGAAACTTTAGGGTTTCATAAACGAGGTAATGACGCAGATACACACACACAAATGCAGCGTTAATTGGCGCTTCCGGTCTATGTGGCCTTTAAAAAAACAACAGTTTCTCCACTGTGGCAGGTCTTAGGCGATTTCTTTTTTTTGACAATATTTCTCCTGCTTTGGAAAACACCCGCTCACAGGGCACATATGAGCCAGGCGTACACAAGAATGCCACTGCTAACTTATATAAATGGGGATAGACATATTTCTGTCTCTCCCAGTATTGAAGGGGGTCCTCCAGCCTTCCAATATTTGGCTCCATCATGTAGCGTTGGACCTCAATATTTGTGTCTGCTATCACGCTTTGTGTTTGTGTCTGCCTGACCCTGTCATCCATGGCGACGCCACAGGTTGTTACCTAAGAAATAAGAGTTTTTTTGTGAGTTTAACAGTTCATATAAATGCAACTCAAATGGAATAACAATAGTACCTTGGGAAACAGCCTCAACAGTTTCTGACGTTGATGGCTGTGGTAGTGGTGGTGGTGAGGAGGAAGAGGAGGTGGTGATGGTGGCCCTCATTATGGAAGCACATTCTGCTTTCAGTCTTTTTTCTGCTTCACCCGCTCTTGCAGGGCTGAGGAACATGATTTTTCTGAACCTTGGGTCCAGTAGTGTTGCAAGGCACATAATGCTCATGTTTTGGATCCTATCCAGCTTCTCTCTCAAGAGCATCCTCAGCTTCTCAGCCAGAGAAGACCCAATGGATGGTGGTTTTTCCATTTCTTCAGTGAGGCAATGATCCACCATAGCAAGCAAAGGTATGACCTTTGAGCCAGACACCCTTTTTTACTGAGAGAGCTCGGTGATTGCGTCATTAAATGGTCCTAGGACAATCAGGTTGTGCGCTTCACAGGACCCAGCCTACTGCAAGGGACCAGAGCCAGGTTACAATAAGCTGACTGATTACCTGATTCTGTCCAGCTGTCTGATCACCAGCTGAGCCACTCCTCCCTTTCCTCCAGCAGTCGCCGCTCTAACCACACCCCACTGCCACACAGACAGAAATTATGCCATATTCCTCTGATGAAAAAGGTCAGATGTCTGTTGTGAGACTTGCTAAAGCAGCACCTACTGGCTCTCTTTGCTCAAACAGTCTTTGCAGCATATTGTAAGTGCTGTTCCAGCGGGTTTCCATTTCCTGGATAAGTTTGAGTTGAGGATTCCTCAATTGTTCCTGCACCACTGCAAGCCTCTCCTTATAAAATACAATTAAAAAAGTATTCATTAAATTGTCAAGGCAGCAGAACTATAAACTAAAGTAGCATTAAAGAAACTGTAATTAAGCCAGCCTCAGATGCAGCTCAGGGGTCTGGTCAAGGGCCTTCTTCACCACTAAGTTAAGGGTGTGAACTACACATATGGCATGTTTGAGCTGTTAACTTGGTATTCTCTTCTATTATATTATTTACGGCTCTCCCCTATGCAGGACGCATGCGCGGTGGGTGAAAGAAGTGGAGTAAGGAGAACACGGTGTGTGTGTGTGCCGGTTCTGGTGGCGATGGCCACATTTTGAGTGAATAAAAGTTAAGTCGAAGAAATAAACGTCGTGTTTATTCAAGTAAGAGTGAACATGAGCCGTAGCCCCCTTGCACAAGCCCCCATATTGGCAGCCCTATCTGTTACAAGGCATGTAACTTTGTCAGTAATAGCCCATTCCCTCATGAGTGAGCCTTTCACTTCCTTCATCTCCTGGTACCTGGCCTCCACCTTGGCTTTCAGGGCCTAAAGGAAATAAAAAGCATTTAGTTTAAAAGTACGAGGTGGCTGTGAAGCAGTGTGTAGTCTGGCTGTCCTATGACTGATGGACTCAAGTTTGAGCCTCAGTCCTGCCTGTCCACATTGTTAATGGTTTTATTCAGTAAAAGCACAATTTTTAATGCTTTTATTACCTTCTTAGTTGGGAGAACATAGCTAGGATTTAACGGTTTAACAAATCTTTTAAATCCTTTGTCCTCCACAATACTAAATGGCTGGGTGTCCTCAATCACCATGCTAACCAGGTCTTCATCTATTTGAGATTTTTCTCCTGAGGAAATAAAATAAAAACAAAGCACAAATATAAATATCACACACATTAACTTATTACAGTTGTACAATATTGTTATATCATTTAGTCACATTACTGCATGCTATATTATCATGGCATTTTTGATGGCTCACCTGGTCTTGGTCCATATTCGGTGTTGTCCTTATTCTCATGCAAAGCTCTGTAGTGCCTAAGCATGGATGAGGTGTTGTTGCTATACCCCAGCTCCCTGACTGCGGTCAAGCCAGCCGTGGTTCGCGTTTGCCTGGTCAAATCAGCCGCACGTTTTTTTCTAGTGCGCGAATCTACTAACGTTTACGGTAATCCTAATGAAACGGCACTGAAGAGCTGGGAGTGACTGTGAGGAGTTCAAGATTCATACTGCTGGACTGAGTAGTATCCAGCGGCAGCCCCAGAGAGCAACAACCGGCGTTATTTAGCAAGAAATATGCCAGAAAACTCAAAGAAGAAGAAGAAACAAAGAAAAAACTAGAAAGTAGTGAACTAAATACTTCCCAGACTACCTGCATGCATAATATGAAGTACTTCCACTGTGTACTTTTTGAGTAATCCTCTGTTGAGGACAAGATTAAGTCTATTTCGCCCTACTTCGACATGGAATAAAAAGCTATTTTACATAAGTAGTCCATGATTCACACACTATAGAACTGAGTACTTCCCAGACTACCTGTATAAATAATATGAAGTACTTTTACTGTGTACTTTTTGAGTAATGCTCTGCCAAAATCCTTAACAGAGTACATGATTAAGTCAATATTGTCCAATTTTGACATGGAATAAAAAACCTTATTTTCCATAAGTAGTCCAAGATTCATACACTACTAAACTTAGTACTTCCCAGACTACCTGCATGAATAATATGAAGTACTTTTACTGTGTACGTTTTGAGTAATCCTCTGCCAAAATCTTTAACCGAGTATATGATTAAGACAATATTGTCCAACTTTTACATGGAATAAAAAATCTTATTTTCCATAAGTAGTCCAAGATTCATACACTACTAAACTTAGTACTTCCCAGACTACCTGCATGAATAATATGAAGTACTTTTACTGTGTACTTTTTGAGTAATCCTCTGCCAAAATCCTTGAAAGAGGACATGATTAAATCAATTTCGCCCAACTTTGACATGGAATAAAAAGCTTATTTTACATAAGTAGTCCATGATTCACACACTATTGAACTTAGTACTTCCCAGACTACCTGCATGAATAATATGAAATACTTTTACTGTGTACTTTTTGAGTAATCCTCTGTCAAAATCCTTAACAGAGGACACGATTAAGTCAATTTTGTCCAACTTTGACATGGAATAAAAATATTCCCTGCTATATATTGTCAGCATTCAGATCAGTCTGTTATTGCTGCAGGAAATGAGGAATAAGTTATTCTTTAACTGAAAACAAGTTTTATCTTGTTGACGTTAATTGATCTGTGGTGGTTATGGGTTTGTCTTAGGTATGTTTCGGAGCTTTGAATAGGGCTATTTTACATGCTTTAGGCAATTATGATGTATTTGATTGTATAACTTTAAAACACATTCATCATTTCCATAACAACCATAACCATTAACTGTCTTTACTTAAAGAACAGTGAAAATATGAAGAGTAGGGGGAAAAACAAACCTGAACCACAGAGTATGGAAAGTGCAAATGTCCTCCTCTCAGAAGCCATTTTCTTTTTGGATGTCCCAAAGGACATCGCCGGCAACACAGGAAAGGCTTCCATCAATGCTCTTGCCATCTGTACCAACAACAAAATGAAATATGTCATCTGTGATGCACTGTTTTTGCACAGTACACCAGTAAAACATTTACATCATCATCATCATCATCATCCTCCGCTTATCCGGGGCCGGGTCGCGGGGGCAGCAGTTTCAGCAAGGGACCCCAAACTTCCTTTTCCTGAGCCGCATTGACCAGCTCCGACTGAGGGATCCCGAGGCGTTCCCAGGCCAGAGGGAGATGTAATCTCTCCACCTTGTCCTAGGTCTACCCCGAGGCCTCCTCCCAGCTGGACGTGCCTGATATACCTCCCTTGGGAGGCGCCCAGGAGGCATCCTCACCAGATGCCCGAACCACCTCAACTGGCTCCTTTCAACGTGAAGGAGCAGCGGTTCTACTCCGAGCTCCCCCCGGATGACCGAGCTTCTCACCCTATCTCTAAGGGAAAAGCCAGCCACTCTCCTGAGGAATCTCGTTCTTTCGGTCATGACCCAACCTTCATGACCATAGGTGAGGATAGGAACGAAGACTGACCGGTAGATCGAGAGCTTTGCCTTCTGGCTCAGCTCCCTTTTCGTCACAACTGTGCGGTAAAGCGAATGCAGTACCGCACCAGCCGCTCCGATTCTCCGGCCCATCTCCGGCTCCCTCGTCCCCTCACTCGTGAACAAGACCCCGAGATACTTGAACTCCTTCACCTGGGGCAAGGAGTCATTCCCTACCCGGAGAAGGCAATCCACTGGTTTCCTGCTAAGAGCCATGGCCTCAGACTTAGAGGTGCTGATCCTCATCCCGACCGCTTCACACTCGGCCACGAACCGATCCAGTGAGCGCTGAAGGTCGCAGGCCGACGAAGCCATGAGGACCACATCATCTGCAAAAAGCAGAGACGTGATCTCAAGCCCGTCAAACCACAACCCCTCTCCCCCACGACTACGCCTCGATATCCTGTCCATGAAAATCACAAACAGGATTGGTGATAAAGCGCAGCCCTGGCGAAGGCCAACACCCACAGGAAACAGGCCTGATTTAGTGCCGAGAACCCTGACACAGCTCATACTTTGGGCGTATAGGGATTGGATGGCCCTAAGTAGTGCCCCCCTCACCCCATACTCCCGCAGCACCTCCCACAGTATCTCCCTGGGAACCCGATCATACGCCTTCTCCAGGTCCACAAAACACATGTAGACCGGATGGGCGTACTCCCAGGCCCCCTCCAGGATCCCTGCAAGAGTAAAGAGCTGGTCCGTTGTCCCACGACCAGGACGGAATCCGCATTGTTCCTCTTGAATCCGAGGTTCGACTACCGGTCGAACCCTCTTTTCCAGTACCTTGGAGTAAACCTTACCAGGGAGGCTGAGAAGTGTGATGCCCCGGTAATTGGCACACACTCTCAGGTCCCCCTTTTTGAAAAGGGGGGCCACCACCCCAGTTTGCCACTCCTTCGGCACTGACCCCGACCTCCACGCAATGTTGAAGAGACGTGTCATCCAAGACAGCCCCTCCACACCCAGAGCCTTCAGCATTTCTGGGCGGATCTCATCAACCCCTGGGGCCTTGCCACTGCGGAGTTGTTTAACCACCTCAGTGCCCTCCCTCAGGGAGATTGACGATGATCCCCCATCAGCCTCCCTCTCTGCCTCCACCACAGAGGGTGCAGATGTCGGATTCAGGAGTTCCTCAAAGTGTTCCTTCCACCGTCCGGTTACCTCCTCAGTCGAGGTCAACAGTGTCTCATCCTTACTGTACACAGCTTGGATGGTCCCCCGCTTTCCCCTCCTGAGGCCCCGAATGGTTTTCCAGAAACGCCTTGGTGCAGACCGATAGTCCTTCTCCATGTCCTCTCCGAACTTCTCCCATACCCGCTGCTTTGCGTCTGCCACAGCAGAGGCTGCCGCCCTTCGGGCCTGTCGATACCTTGCAACTGCCTCAGGAGTCCTCCGGGATAACATATCCCGGAAACACTCCTTCTTCAGTCGGACAGCTTCCCTGACCACCGGTGTCCACCACGATGTTCGAGGGTTACCGCCCCTTGAGGCACCTAAAGCCCTGGAGCCACAGCTCTCCACTACAACTTTCACAATAGAGTCTTTGAACACTGCCCATTCAGGTTCAATGTCCCCAGCCTCCACAGGGATACAGGAAAAGCTCCGCCGGAGGTGAGAGTTGAAGGCCTCTCGGACAGGGGCATCCTCCAGACGTTCCCAGTTCATCCGCACTACACGTTTGGGTTTACCAGGTCTATCCAGAGTCCTCCCCCATCCTCTGACCCAACTCACCACCAGATGGTGATCAGTTGACAGCTCTGCCCCTCTCTTCACCCGAGTGTCCAGAACATGCGGCCTTAGATCAGATGAAACGATCACAAAATCGATCATCGACCTTCGGCCAAGGACACTCTGGTACCAAGTACACTTATGAGCGTCCTTATGCTCGAACATGGTGTTTGTTATGGATAGTCCATGACTTGCACAGAAATCCAATAACAAACGACCACTCTGATTTAGATCAGGTAGGCCGTTCTTCCCAATCACGCCTCTCCAGGTTTCCCCATCGCTGCCCACGTGCGCGTTGAAATCTCCCAGCAGAACTATGGAGTCCCCCGACGGAGCCCCTTGCAGGACTCCATCTAGGGCCTCCAAGAAGGCCGGGTACCCAGAGCTGCTGTTCGGTGCATAAGCACAAACAGCAGTCAGGGCTTTCCCCCCCGCAACCCTAAGGCGCAGGGAGGCGACCCTCTCGTCCACCGGGGTAAACTCCAACACAGCGGCGCTCAGCCGGGGGCTTGTGAGTATCCCCACACCCGCCCGGCGCCTTACACCCTGGGCAACTCCAGAGAAGAATAACTTCCAACCCCTATCCAGGAGTGTGGTTCCAGAGCCAAGGCTGTGCGTGGAGGTAAGCCCCACCAGATCTAATTGGTAGCGCTCCATCTCCCGCACAAGCTCCGGCTCTTTCCCCCACAGTGAGGTGACGTTCCATGTCCCCAGAACCAGCTTCTGCTGCCCAGGTCCAGTACGTCGAGATCCCCGACCTTCACCGCCACCCATGTGGCAGCGCACCCGACCCCAGTCGATCTCCCTGCAGGTGGTGGGTCCACAGGAGGACGATGAAGAGGCCACGGGACTTGTTCGGGCTGTGCCAGGCCGGGCCCCGTGGTAGACCCGGCCACCAGGCGTTCGCTCACGGGCCCTCCGTCTGGGCCTGGCTCCAGGCGGGGGCCCCGGGCTTCCTCCGGGCAGGGTCACTCTCTTCCTCTGTTGTTTTTTCATGAGGTCTTTGAACCATTCTTCGTCAGGCCCCTCCCCTGAGACCAATTTGCCTTGGGACCCTGCCAGGAGCACTAGGCTCCAGACAACACAGCTCTCAGAATCACAGGGGCACTCAAACCTCTCCACCACGGTAAGGTGATGGTTCCCGGAGAGGTTTTTGCACAGTACACCAGTAAAACATTTACTTGATATTTAAATAGAAAATGCCTAAATATTAATACTTTAACCAATACCTGTCATTAGGTAATTAATTGGAAGCAACCAGCCCTCTCTTCAATTACTTTTACAAAAATAATTGTACATTGATAATTCACACTATTAACTGATGATCTTTAGTATAAATCAAAACTAAAAAGTGTTGTGTGTAACTGTAATTTAAATTTATTTCATATCTTTGTCTTAGAATTATATACTCTGTGTACTTTGATGACTACATCATTTTTTTTAGAATTGTGGGTGTATATTGTGCAATACTTTCAATCAAGACAATGAAATTAAAACAGTCAACAGTCAATCCTAATACAATGACACTTTGAACATAGCCATGGCAGAACTCACAGAAATAGAGCAGTTAAAGTTTAACAATATGTTACCATGGTGACAATGACCCAACAGCTACTGCCATCATGTTGAACTGGATGTTCCATCATTGAGCCTCTCCATTTGATAGCCCCCCAATCCTCCTTGCTATAGCAGATCCTCCTCATTTTGAAGTATTCACTTGTTAGAACACATGGAGAAATAGTGTGTCTTATACACATGTGTTATACAAACAATCTCATATTGTTGTAAATAAAAACACATTAGCTGATCAGTAAAAAATAATTGAAAGATAAAGATAAAGTTGCCTATTGAGCTAGTTCATTTTAAATCCAGTATGTAGATACTGAGGGCGTGACAGTGAGAGATAAGAAACAATACAAAACATAACAGGTTAATTGTTTTGGGTTAGGTTACTTCTGCCCTTACAAGTACACACTTGTACTTTAATGTCAAACAGAAAACATTAAGTCTAGTAGTTTTCTTTGAAAATGTTTATTCTATATTATATACTGTGCTCTTTAGGCACATCTACAGTAGATTGTCAATGATAAGTTATATTTAGTTTGATGACTCACCTGACTCTTTTTGCAGCATCTTCAGAGTCTGCTTCCTCTGATGAACTTGCTGCTGGATCCAGCAAAAATACGGAAGCTATGGAAAAATGTGATGTTATTTAAAGAAACACATTAAACAGACCTACTTAAAATAATAGGATTTCTGAATTGAAAAATGCAATTAACAATCACTAACCAGCAACTTCCACTGGACTCTGCCAATATTGACAAAGAAGAGTAAAGCTTGGTAATTGCTGAAGTTGATCTGTAACCGGAATAAAAATAAGTTAAATAATGAAAGTTTCTTAGGTTTTTGTATCAATGTGATAACTTATAATGTGTGTTTCATTAAGCCAGTAATTCATAAAAGAAAACATATAAAACCCAAAGTATTGTAATACAAACTGTACTCATCCCAGTCAGCCACTTCAAACTCAAAGAAATAATTTTGGCTCTAAAAGGTGTAGCTACGTTACAGTCATGAAAATACACATTACCTTTGACAAGTCATGTCGCCTGAGCTGACTTCACTCCCCAAAAAGTATTACACCTGCTGTGTAATGATTGAGAATGTAAATATTGTTTCCCATGTTGAACTGGGTGGCAGAAAGATGGAAGAGGCCCTCGATAACCTAAATCCAAGAATTGAGATATAGACAGAAAAAAAGCACAACAAAGATAAAACACAAATAAAACATATTCAGCAATAACAACAATTAACTGAAATGTAAGACTTTGAAAAATTGCACAGCAAGTACAACCTCAGAGTCCTTCCTTTTCCACAGCGATGTCAGCTGCAAACACAAATGAAAGACTTGTTAATTCATCAAATTAACCATCAACGACAAACTTTGCAATATCTGCATTCCATACACTTACTGTCATGCTTTCAGACATTTCAGGTGACAATGTCTTGACTTGGTCTTCCATCCTTTTGTCTTCCACAACAGGGACATCGGCCATTCTCATGAAGTGAGCTCCTTCTGTGTCAAACTGTACACATGTTATGTATTAGTAAGTAAAATGTCAGTTTAATGGTTTAATTAGGTCAGAAGTAATATTATTCATAACATCTACAATTTACCTACAGTTTATATCTTTTTTAATTTTAAGACTTTAAGAACTTGATTGTAAAACTCACTTGTGATTGCACATGTTCTGAAGAGGGCTTCTGTTCATTTGTATCAGTGATGATGGATGTTGATTGGTGGGAGGCCTTAAGCTGTGAACAATGTGAGATAATTCCAGGAAATTGAAACATAACCCCATTTGACTCTTAAAAGATAAAGACATGGTTTGACACTGTCCTACCACGTAGTGGGCATTACAAACACTGTTTCTCAAACATTGCTGTTATCCTAGTTATGTACTTTACACGTAAAGGCTGACAGATGTTTAAAGATCACTTGTGATGTCACAACTTCTGGCGATGGATTGGTGATGCCTCCATGCTCCTCTGACAGAATGTGTGACGGGTCGGATGTCGTGCCCTGACAAAAAACATTCCAACTTTCATAAGTCAAGTGTTAAAAATACAATTTTGTCTACAACAACTACAATTGAAGTAGAGTTCAAAATAAATGCAGTGACATGTATGACAATAACTGAAAATGGTGTGTGATGTTGAAATATTGTGGCTAAACTGTCTGTGTCATCTTTCTGTACCTCTGGGATGACGTGGACAGAGATGGTTTGGGAAACCTGATAATCACAATTGTAAATGACATACAAATAGCAAGTGTCACTCTAACGAAATGACGATCCTTGAGCTAATCTGTACTTTACCTTCTTCTCTTGATGTTTCTTAAAATCAAAAGGCTCTGTGTTTCCTCTGTTTCCATTTTTCAACCTCGACCCTGTGAGTCTAGATTATAATGAACAGAGAGCAATAGGTATAGTTACTGTTAATGGAAGATAATATTTGCAAGTGAATCTTTGTCGGAATTATACTTTTCAAACAATTGCTATTTAATTCCTTATTAGTTGTCATAGATTAGTAGATATGTGACAAGATGAGTAAATTCTGTGATGTATTGATAAATGGCAATTTGATCAACAATGGTTTGTGGATGTTTGTAACAATAGCTTCAGTGCTGATGCCTGAAGCTATTGTCATATATATATATATATATATATATATATATATATATATATATATATATATATATATATATATATATATATATATATATATATAATCATTTCCAGGACTACATTAATTTTGTAGTCCTGGAAATGATTATTGTCTGTAATAGGATGTAATGCGCAATGAATAAAAGAAAGAAAACTCAATAAACTAAATGCTTAAAAATCAGCCCTTAATTTACTTAATTTACTATTATTAAATGCTAATTTCAGGAAAAGTCTCTCCTATGTAACAGAACGGACATAGCTTTAAATCAAGGTTATTATTTTGATGGTGTTATGATACTTAGAACAAAGACAGAGAAGACAAAAACATTAGTATAATTTTTTTTAAGAATATCATACCTTGTTCTTTGTTTTCAGAGAGTCTTGGTATTCTCTCAGAAGTGCATCATGCATGAGTGTGTATGTGTGCACAAAGTCATCAAGTCTTGTGAGCCTCTTGTGCTGAAAGCGAATCTTTTTCAGATCCCACTGGCTCTTCTCCATGATCCCCTGGGTTTTATTATCTGTAGTGTAATTCTGTCAAATAACAGATTTGTTAGTGAGTTAGTAAGTTTTCAGTTTGGCGAATGTTATGTGCCTATAATTGCATGTTTAATAGCTAGGTGTTAAAGTTGTGGTTTACTTTGATTTTAGTTTTTGGTAAATTTTACCTGATTTGATTTCTGGGCCAGTCTTTCAAACCTTTTTGACACCTTTGCATAAAGGGGTCCTCTTCCATGACGTCCAAGGTTACCTGTCACAGAAGCACAAACCTTTAAGAATCAGAAAACAAGCTAAAAATAAATGTAAACATGAAAAATAGTTAGTTCACTTACCAGTAGTAGGCCTGACCACAGGGCAGCCTGAGGCAGAAAGTACTTCTGAATGTTCAGTATGAAGTTTGGGCAGAAGTACGCATTTTGCTCTCCGTCTTTGTCCAATGCTGCCTGCTGGATTACCCTCTTAAAGTGGTTGTCAAACGGTGTTGGGCCCAAATCATTCTGCAAGTGACGCAATCACAGTCATATAATTTCTGTACATTTTGTTGTGCTTTGTGGTAGAAAAACACATGCAATTTACAAGATTATATTTCTGTGGTCCATGCAATTGTGTATTTCTTAATTTCAAGGACTACCGTGACAATAAATGAATATATGCAGACATCTCTCACACAGGAATTGTGTTCAATTAAAGAACATGTATTTAGGCATAAATAACAAAAGGAAATTCATGCAAGCATACTGAAAAACAAGAACATACACAAACAAAAAATTAAAACACTCAACAAAGAAAAACTAAATATGTAATTTATATATTCTCAAAAAGATTACCTACCACAAAGTCTTCCTCAGCAATGCTTGTGTGACAGGTCGTCTCCTTCCTTGCCACTATATGGCACTATGCCAACGCAAACGGCATACTGATTGAGGCACGGGGGAATGCGTCCTTATATATAGAGGTGCAGACACACCTGCCCCTCCTCTTTCTCTTCCGGTTCCCTCCGGTGATTGTGGCCTGTTCGGTGTGACCGGTGTGGGTGCTGGCGAGGCCGTTGTGGGCGCACAATCCTTGCCATTCAGGTAACGCACTTTGCCAGTTTGCCATCGTTCATGTGTGCATAAAGCGGGCGTTGGTGACGCGATCTCCGTTTTTATAGCGCGATCGGCTGCTGGGGCTGTGGGAAACGCATCGCTCCACCAGAAGCATTTCCTGGATGCGCTTGCCCGCTTTCTTTCGGTAGGTCCTCAATTGTTTGTGGTTTAGCGGCTTTGTCACTCGGTTCCCAGTTGATTATTTCTGATGTGTTTTGGTGTAGCTGGGTGATTGGCACGCAGCGCAAATTAATACTCCTCTGTCTCTCTGGCATTACTGCAGATTGGTATGTATAAGTTCATTGTTTAAAGATGTTGATGGTAATTGTATGTATTCGGGCACTAAATAATGTGTGCTATTCTCGTAAAGGCCGTGATAAATTGTTGGCCCGTATTCAGCCACTGTGCCCTGGATCTGCGCTGCTGTTTTGGCTCCGTTTAATTTATGGATGCTCCGGACTCGCTGTCAGGACTCGCAGTCGGGACTTCGATTCCTGTGATCTATTAATAGATACGTCCTGCCCTGAGCAACCGTGAATGGGGATGAGACTGACAGTGTTAAGGGGCATCAATTATTGAAATGTGCTTTATATAGTTTATTATTTTGTATCATTTTGTGTTTGTTTGTATTTTTGGTATTCTTAATTATTTTGGTTTTCTCCATACCAGTCCTGTGTAGAACCTTTGGCATGTTTTAACGTGTTTCTTGTTTTTGGTTAGGTGCTGTGGCCCAGAGGCGGCAGTCTCGTCCTTGGTGGTGGTCCCCTTCACGATTTCCTTTTGCTTTAATGTGTGAGTGCAGTGTTACGGGTGTTTTAAGTAACGGACCCTTCCACTTTTGATTTGTCCCTGCCGTCTGGTAAGCTCCAGCCCCTTTCCCTTGATTTTTATTCTTGCTTGGTGCTTATTTTATGTGATTAGTATTATTATTATTATTATTATTATTATTATTATTATTATTGTTACTGATGTGTTGGAACTTTTGTTAATTGCCGCTCTTTTCGTCGGCCAGCAGCAGCCAACATCCTCTCACGAGCACCCTCAAAAGCAACTCTGAGTCTGGCCTGGTGCTCAGCCACCCAGTCCTGCACCTGGCCTGGTACTGGGTCCTGGACACGTCCCAGGAGAAAGTCAATTGGAAGACGAGGTTCCTGGCCGAACATAAGCAAGAATAGCGACTCGCCTGTGCCCTGATGAGGGGTTGTGTTATAACAATAGAGCACCTGGCAAACAGGCAGCCCAATCCCGTTTCCGGGAGGCCGGAATGGTCCGAAGAAGGTTATGCAGAGTTCGATTAAACCGCTCGCACTGACCATTACCCGCTGGATGGTACGGGGTGGTACGGGATTTAACAACCCCATACAAAAGGCAAAGCTGGTGAATCAGCGAGCTCTCAAAACTCCTTCCTTGGTCTGAGTGCAAGCGGCTCGGGACACCAAACTTATAAAACCATTCAGAGATCAAGACCTGAGCCACGGTGGAAGCCCGTTGATCCCGAGTGGGGATGGCCATCGTAAATTTGCTGAACACGTCCGTCATGACCAGGACGTTCTCATACCCATTCCGAGAGGGCTCCAACAACGTGAAGTCAATCGCCATGATCTCGTTAGGTCGGGAAGCAAGCAAGTGGCCCATAAAGCTATGTGACCCGTGCCCAGAGTCCTTCCACAGAGGTAGGTAGAGCCTTCCGCCGCCAGAACACAAGTACATCTTTCAGGAGGGGGTCAGCCTCCTGCAATGAATGAAGGTCAGCCGCAGACTGGAGGGGGAGAACTGAGACCACAGACTGGGTAGCTGATGCCAAAAGAGCTGGAGGTGGATCCTGCTGGAGGCTGCTGGGGACCAAAGTACCCAGCAAAGAGTTCGAAAGTTGGTGGGAACCGGGTGCATACTGCTGCGACAGTGTATCCGCATTTCTGTTGCTGCGACCTGAACGATACTTGACATCAAAGTCAAAAGCGGCAAGTTGGGCAGCCCATCTTTGTTCAGTGGCTCCCAGTTTGGCAGACTGGAGATAGCTTAATGGGTTATTGTCAGTAAAGACAACACACTTATGCCCCAACAGATACTCTCTGAACTTTTCTGTCATGGCCCACTTGAGCGCGAGAAATTCCAGCTTCATAGAGCTGTAGTTGGACATATTGCGCTCAGTGGGCCGAAGACCTCTGCTGGCATAGGCCACCGGTCTCACACCGCTGTCCGTCTCCTGTGAGAGGACAGCCCATAGGCCACTATGGCTGGCATCAATTTCCAGAATAAAAGGCCGTGAAAAGTCAGCATAGGTTAGCACTGGAGCTGAGACCTTGATTTCAAAGCCTCAAAGCTCTCCTCACACTGAGGGATCCATGCAGCACCCAAAGCCGAGCCTGGCCCTTTCATTGACCTTGTGCCTACTAACTTAGCCACCAGCTGATGCAGAGGACCCGCCAACTTGGCAAAGCCACTTACAAAACGCCGGTAGTAGCTGGCAAAACCCAGAAAGGAACGCAACTCAGAAACGTGACTGGGACATCATCAAGGAGCGGTATATCGTGGGAAATTAGGTTGGTACAGCCCAAGTCACCATCATGGGCTGAAAAGACTGACTGGTACTTGTACAGCAGAGACTTTACGTCTGCCTGCTCTTGCTCAGGCAATGCGGACAAATCAAAAGACTCGATCCTACTTGGTACTGAAGGAGCAGCTGCTTGGGAAGAGATAGTCACCAAAGTAGGCTCCACTTCAGTCACACCAGCAGGTAGGCTGACGACTTGGGCAGTGCTCAGGATGCCAAGGCTGGTCCGTGGGTGAAGGAGGACCTCAGTTGTCCCAACATTGACCACAGGGACATATGCAGTACCCTGAGCAACCTGTACCAGGCAAGGAGAGACTAACAGCCCAGCTGGCAGACCTGACTCAGAGGGCTCGAATAACACACTCTGACCGGAAAACTGCTGGGAGCAGGTGCTAGTAACCAGCTTCATCACCCCACCAGGAATGCGCACAACCTGCTTTCCCCTCACCCTCACCCTGCCAGTAGGGCCCCCAGGACCATGAGTGGACGACTGGTGACACCTCTGTAAGGCTGCAACGACCGGACCAGGTGCTTGTGAAATGAAAGGAGAATCAAAAAGAGAAGGACCATATGCACCGAACAGTTCACGGTAGCATCGACGAATCACGTTCATCCCAAGGATCCCCGGGACAGAAGACTCAATGCCAGGGGGGTCCTTAACAACAAGGATCCCACAGTGGGGCATCACCTTCCCACAGAGTTCCACATCAAGCTCTACATAGCCGATATATGGAATCGCTAAGCCATTAGCCGCTCGCAGCTGTAGCCAGTGACAAGAACGAAGGCGATCATGGCCCCAAGGTGCAAACTGCTCCAAGAAGAAACTTTCCGTAATTGTGGACACCATGGAACCAGTGTCCACCAAGCATGACACAGAGACTCCCCCCACGGAGGCATCAATGTTCAGGCAAGGAGCAATTAAGCCAACTGCTGCACCTCCCTGTGAGCCTATGGACTCCCCAACTGAACTGTGGCTCAGCAGCTCAGTGGGCTTCAGTTTTCCGACGGGTGAGAAGAATGAGTGTTTGAGTTCAAACCAGCTGCTGAATTAGCACGGCGTCGATGGGAGGCCCGTACGCCATCACATTCTCGAGCAAAATGGCCAGGCTGCTGGCACCTTCTGCAGATTAAAGGGCCACTACGTGAATTTTGACCTTGGGAATGAGGGGCCTGCAGGGAGGCTACAGTATGAGTCAACTGATCAAGCTGCTCCTGCTGTCTCTTCAAGAGATTCATCAGATCACTGAGATCTGGTCCAAGTGGTTTGATATTAGCAGTAGGTTGGGTGTGGCCCTGTACCCTATACTGTAGGCCATAAGCTGCTGGCAGAGAAGCACTACGCCCCCTAGCACCCCCTGGAAGACCCTCCCTCTCCCATCGAATGGCCTCACTGCGTAGCTCCAACAGGGTGGCAGTCGGCCAGCGGCGGACATATTGTTTCAGCTCCCGCCGAAGAGAACAGTCAAGTACATGCTCAATAAATTGATCACGAAGGAGGACATCGGCATTTGGTACCCCATCAGGTGCACACTGCTTGACCTGTGCCATTAAAGCCATAAGGGCTAAGGAAAACTCATGCAATGTCTCCCCCTCAAGTTGGTGCCGAGAAAAGAAAGCCTGCTGCAGAGTTACATAAGGCTGAACACAGCCATACAGTTCCTGTAAGATCGCGAATACCCTACTTGGGTCTCCTCGCTCTGCAGCCGAGCGAAACTTGATCTCTTCTCTCGCTTCTCCCTCCAAATGATCAAAGATGAAAAGGGCCTGATCAGCAGCAAAAAGATGGCGGGAACGCACACATGCCTGTACTTCCTCTACCCAATCAGTTATCCCAATGCCAGTTTTACCATTGAACATCGGGCACCTACGGTCTCTTGGCACAACAACCAACCGCTCTGTGACAGCAGCGGCCGCACCTGCAGACGGGGCCTGACTAGGTGGAACAGAGTAAGCAGCCCCACCAGATCCCCCTGGAGAAACAGCCCGCTCCTGACGAAGTCGCTCATTGTCTGCCTTAAGCTGTAACACAAGCTCCTTAAGTTGCTGCACCTCCTCCTCCTCCATGCTGACTGAGGGAAAACTGCACCAAAGCCTCACAAGAGAGTAATAAATTAAGAACTAACACTGCTGTTTTGGCTCCGCAACTACACATACAAAAACTGATGAAAAGTTTAACACAACAAAAGAACCTATACATAAAAAACAAAAGAAAATTAAAGAAACCAAATCTCTGCCCCCTCTCTTTTTTTTTTTTTTTTTTTGTTAATGTGGCATCCTGCCGACAACGCCAGAATGTGGCATGGCGTGGTAGGGTGACTTCACGTTGTTGGAGCCCTCTCGGAATGGGTATGAGAACGTCCTGGTCATGACGGACGTGTTCAGCAAATTTACGATGGCCATCCCCACTCGGGATCAACGGGCTTCCACCGTGGCTCAGGTCTTGATCTCTGAATGGTTTTATAAGTTTGGTGTCCCGAGCCGCTTGCACTCAGACCAAGGAAGGAGTTTTGAGAGCTCGCTGATTCACCAGCTTTGCCTTTTGTATGGGGTTGTTAAATCCCGTACCACCCCGTACCATCCAGCGGGTAATGGTCAGTGCGAGCGGTTAAATCGAACTCTGCATAACCTTCTTCGGACCATTCCGGCCTCCCGGAAACGGGATTGGGCTGCCTGTTTGCCAGGTGCTCTATTGTTATAACACAACCCCTCATCAGGGCACAGGCGAGTCCCTATTCTTGCTTATGTTCGGCCAGGAACCTCGTCTTCCAATTGACTTTCTCCTGGGACGTGTCCAGGACCCAGTACCAGGCCATGTGCAGGACTGGGTGGCTGAGCACCAGGCCAGACTCAGAGTTGCTTTTGAGGGTGCTCGTGAGAGGATGTTGGCTGCTGCTGGCCGACGAAAAGAGCGGCAATTAACAAAAGTTCCAACACATCAGTAACAATAATAATAATAATAATAATAATAATAATAATAATAATACTAATCACATAAAATAAGCACCAAGCAAGAATAAAAATCAAGGGAAAGGGGCTGGAGCTTACCAGACGGCAGGGACAAATCAAAAGTGGAAGGGTCCGTTACTTAAAACACCCGTAACACTGCACTCACACATTAAAGCAAAAGGAAATCGTGAAGGGGACCACCACCAAGGACGAGACTGCCGCCTCTGGGCCACAGCACCTAACCAAAAACAAGAAACACGTTAAAACATGCCAAAGGTTCTACACAGGACTGGTATGGAGAAAACCAAAATAATTAAGAATACCAAAAATACAAACAAACACAAAATGATACAAAATAATAAACTATATAAAGCACATTTCAATAATTGATGCCCCTTAACACTGTCAGTCTCATCCCCATTCACGGTTGCTCAGGGCAGGACGTATCTATTAATAGATCACAGGAATCGAAGTCCCGACTGCGAGTCCTGACAGCGAGTCCGGAGCATCCATAAATTAAACGGAGCCAAAACAGCAGCGCAGATCCAGGGCACAGTGGCTGAATACGGGCCAACAATTTATCACGGCCTTTACGAGAATAGCACACATTATTTAGTGCCCGAATACATACAATTACCATCAACATCTTTAAACAATGAACTTATACATACCAATCTGCAGTAATGCCAGAGAGACAGAGGAGTATTAATTTGCGCTGCGTGCCAATCACCCAGCTACACCAAAACACATCAGAAATAATCAGCTGGGAACCGAGTGACAAAGCCGCTAAACCACAAACAATTGAGGACCTACCGAAAGAAAGCGGGCAAGCGCATCCAGGAAATGCTTCTGGTGGAGCGATGCGTTTCCCACAGCCCCAGCAGCCGATCGCGCTATAAAAACGGAGATCGCGTCACCAACGCCCGCTTTATGCACACATGAACGATGGCAGACTGGCAAAGTGCGTTACCTGAATGGCAAGGATTGTGCGCCCACAACGGCCTCGCCAGCACCCACACCGGTCACACCGAACAGGCCACAATCACCGGAGGGAACCGGAAGAGAAAGAGGAGGGGCAGGTGTGTCTGCACCTCTATATATAAGGACGCATTCCCCCGTGCCTCAATCAGTATGCCGTTTGCGTTGGCATAGTGCCATATAGTGGCAAGGAAGGAGACGACCTGTCACATCTGGGTCATCAATGACTGGCTGTGAAGCTGCTGTCAGAAGTGTCTGCAGGTTTTGAAAATGTTTCTCAACCTTTTCACCACTGCGTGGGCTTGAGAACAGCACAGTAGCACTTACTTCTACTACATCAAGCTGTTTCAGAGAAGTAGCCTGAGTCATCAGCCCGAAGACATGCATGCACAGAACATAGTGTTTTGCAGCACTATGAGGAAGAATTATACATACATTAGTTATTTGTATGCCACTGCATTGTAATATACCAAATATTATTCAGTCAAAAGCCCATACTCACTGTTTTTTGCAGAGGTCCTTGGCGTTTTTCATGACATGGCTGAGGCATCTGTGTAGGATAGGAAGTGCAAATGCATGCTCCTTTCCTTGTCCTGTCACAATGTCATAGTATTGTGATAACAGTTCATTCAGACTTAGGCCACATAGGTTGTGTGACATTGACTGCATCAGAACTGTGGAGCCATCACAAATGTACATGAGTGGCCTTTTTCGAATTTTGGGCCCATGTAATTTGACACAGTCTGTGATGAAGGAGCCAAGAAAGTATGACACAGATGCAGTGGTGTGGTCACATGTAACATATGTGGCAACAGGGACAGGGGAGCATCCTTTGACTGGATTTCTCACTACAAGTTCGTAGATATAAAAAGGTGCGCTGTTCCCTTTTGCCTTTTTAACGATGCTACCAGTGGCATCTAGGTACACAATGTCCTACTTTGATCTTTGGAGGAATAGCTGAATTGTTTTCTTAGACCACAGCATAACACCTTTAGGCTGCAGGATGAGCTTCTGGATCAACTGGTCATCACTGCCTTTGTTGTATTCTGACATCAATTGTAGACTGATCATGTCATTGTCGTGCCGCCTTAGTTTTTCCTTTCGCTCCATGACAAAGTCCTCATTACTCCGGTTGCTGGGACCTCATCTCTACAACCAGATTGCACAACAGTCTCGTCAAGCTTATTCAAATTCTGTAAATAGACACTTCTTGGGAGTTTTGAGGTCAAAGTGTCAGCAATCAGTTGTCTTTCTTCGCCTCTTATTGATCTACATCTCAACAGCACATCGCCCCGGTGGAAGTGAACAACAGCCTTGAGGGATGACTCATTTTCAACTTTCACATTTACCTGAACACAGCATTTACCTGAACACAGCAGTCTTCAGGTAAAAAGTGGGGTAGTTCTCTTAGAGCCTACTTTTTTAGTTTTTTAGAGTGCCACTTGAAAGCAAAGCTACACTGTAAAAAATGACCGTGAAATTTACATAACAACTATGTGAAATCCCTACAGAGAATTATTGTAAACCCGAAAACATATTTTTTGTGAAAATCACAGCATAATTTTATAAACTATAAAACAGAACGTTTTGTTATTTTTACAACAACATGTGATTACAATCAAATTTATTTGTGAAAACTACAAAAATTGGTAACACAAAGTGAGACATACTGTAATAATAATAACAAAAGTTATATATAGTCAGTTGTTTTTATAATTACAACAGAAATATGTAAGACACTTCAACAAGTTTATGCTGTACTTTAAACATGATTGATGAACAATGGAAAATTGAAAAAATATTGTCACAAAATAAATCATTGCGAACCTGAGAGGTTGCCTATATGCCTATAGAGGTTGCCTATAGAGGTTGCCTATATGCCTATAGAGGTTGCCTATAGTAGTATTAATACTACTTTGTGGCCATTTGAAATAAGTATAATTTGAGCACGAAATCCAAATTAATAATATTATCATTCCTGGACACCTGAGTAAGCAAATTGAGCGGTGTCATGTTGTTATTGTCGTACCTGCCCCGGTAAATAAACCTGCCTCTCAATATTCAGCTTAAATGCCTCAAAGTAATAATTGTTACTTGCAATGACAGGCTTTTCAGAATGTTTTTGTAGCTCAGTATTAATATTTTATGTGCACATTATACCTACTCGTTGCCATGAAACAAGTATAACGTGCGAATGTTATACTTATTTAATGGCCACGAAATAGTAATTTGTGCGCACATTATACTTATTTCGTGGTCACAAAATAGTATTTTGTACACACGTTATAGCTATTTCGTGGGTTCAATTTATTTTATTTTTTTTACCATGTCATGTCCGGAGCAATGTATGAACCTGAATTTCTTAGTGTAAAAGAAAAAATCGATTTTCTTTATTTACTCGGTTTGCGTTGGACCAACTTGTTGCTACTTCTGCCATGGCACATTTGTTTGGAAGATTTTTGTTTCCCTCCTCACCTTACAGCCCAGAGCAACGCCCCTTGATCTCCACATTCATTCACCACTTGATATTTAAGACCAGTAGCTATCTAGATATATGTGTGATAACTTAGTTTAGCTGAAAAGCACAGGCAAACGCTTGAAATCCTAAAAATGATCACCCGCCTCTTATGTAAAAAGAAATTGGATACATTAAGGGGTTATGTACTACATTGCAGAGCGCATAGGAATGAGCCTGTTTTTTAAATGTGTTGGCGCCAACTGTAGTCAAACATTTTCCACTTACTCAGCTTTCAAGGGCCATTTTTATCGTGTGCACAAAGTACCTGCACTGCAAGCTGCTACAGCTGTTGTTGCAGATTTAAAATGTGCAATTTCATTATGTGCCTGCTATTTTTACACGGTCAAAGAGCTAGAGTCTCACTTAATTGATCATATTGGAGAGGGCAGGTCTGTTGGTGTCCAGTAAGTGGTTGTAAGCACATGTTTACAAAAAAGTCATCATTTACTTCTCACATGTGTAGGAAGCATAAAGTATGCTCCCCTGAAAGTATTGATGACGTGCACAAGGATACTCGTCCTCAGCCCCCACATGTCATTGCCAGTACAGATGATTCATAAAACACACATAAAGCCATGCCAACAGCGAGTGCAGCCAGTGATATGCCAGAGAGTGATAGTCAGTCTTATCTCAGAAACATGTGTCTCTTTTACCTTAAACTGCAAGGACAGCTGCTTATTCCTGCCTCTACTATACAGATGTAGTGGTATGAGGCACCACTGATTTAGTTTGTTTGACTGCACCCCGGCCCTCTGACTTATTAGCCAATCACTGCGCTTACCGAGGGGAGAAAAGTAGGCTGTGTCCCTCCTCCTGATCTCTCGCTTCCGGGTCGTTGTATGTGCCGCTAGCATCCGAGCACAGATCCGGCGTCTTCACCGCGGTCGAGCCGATCAGTCGGGGCGGTGTTTATTGCCGCAACCAGAGCATTGTCTGCTGGTTGTGTGCTGCATGGTGGCTGTTTTCCCTGCCACGCCTGAATTCTTCACCCCTCTCCCTCTTTGGACGGGATGCCAATGCACCCTGACTTATAACTGGAACTTTAAAGCTAACGCTAGCGCTAAAGCTAACGCTAGCGCTAACGCTAATGTTAACGTCAACGCCAAGTGTAAATACAGCTGATTTACCACGGCTATTTGGCCGCTGCTTCGCCGCTGTTTCGCCGCTGCTTCGCCGCTGTTTCGCCGCTGTTCTGCCACTGTCCTGTTGCTGTCCTGTTGCTTGGTGACTGTTGCTCCGACGGCCTGGTTCCGATCCGGTCGGCCGCCTGTGGTCAGCCTGTTTACCGCTGCTACGTGTGATTGCATTGTGTGTGTGTGTGTGTGTGTGTGTGTGTGTGGCTGTAACTCGTACTGGATGCGACGAGTCTGCCCGAACTCTCAGCCACTCACTAAGATTGTGAACTGTGTGTGTGTGTGTGTGAGAGAGAGAGTGTTTTAAGTACAATCTGGCAAGGTTTGATTTAATTGTTTACTTATTTACTCTTTGTTTAATGGTTGAATTTATGTTGTTAATATGATCAATCTGATTTCAAACTGTTAAACTGGTTACTTGTTGAGTTGATATCTCTGGCCAGAGACTCTTTTGCTTCTTGTGTTTGGTTGATTTATTAATATAATTTAACATTTCTCAGTTTATCAATTGATCATTTATATTTGGTTCCTTAAATTTGAGCCCGTTTAATTGTGTTTTCCTCTCCCCTTAGTGCTGAACGCCGACGGTGGTGGTGGTGGTTCTCCTGGGTGGTGGTGGTCCTGTGTGCTGTGTGATCCCTTTTTAAGATTTTCTTTGTTTACACGTCACCTTTTGCTGTGTGTGTGTGGGGTGTCCTCCTTTTCCTTTTGGATGTCACTTCCCCTACCAAACCCCTCCTCCAGCCGGTAAGCCTCAGACTACATCCCCCTTTTAGTTGGGCTCTTTTCTTTTTTTGTGTTACAGTGTCAACCTCATGATTGTTTTAATAATAAATTGTTAGACATGATCATTGAACTCCGTCTCATTCCCTCCCTGAGTAAACAAACCTGAGTGTCTTTTGTCTGAAGGTACTAGTTGACCTTTACTACTGGTCCTTGGGCCATAACCCAAGGTGGCGTTGTCGGTATTTGGAGTAATAATAGTATTTAATAGTAATAACCCTCGTGTCGCCACAAACCTGGCGTCGTCGGCAGGATACACTCAGTGGAGGTAGAGACATGTGTTCCATGTTTTTTTTGTTTTTTTTTGCCTTTTGATTTTCAGATTGCCGTGTGTGTATGAATGGCAGCTTGACGAACCAGCGGTGAGCTTATTGTTTTTTTTCTCTTTGAAGTTGTGGCTCTAGCGTCCAGTTTAGCTGTAACTGTGTCAAAATGGAAGGAGAGCTACAAGAGTTGAGGGATTTAGATTAGATAGCTTTATTTATCTCACAGTGGAGAGAAAACGGCGTTACAGCAGCTCAACAATAGATAAAAAACAAACAATATACAAGTAAGTAGTGCAAGTATGAAGTTATTCACATATATATATATATATATATATATAAATATAAGTATAAATGTAAATATAGATATACATATGTAAATATACATATGTAATAAGGTGCAAGAATGTACAATGATTGTAAACATGTAGTTATGGCAGACCAAAAAAATGAAATATGAAATATGATAACAACAGGGACATAGACATTGTTATAATATCTACACACTGTTGTTGTAGAGACGTACTGCAGTTGGAATAAATGACATGCGGAGGCGCTCTGTCCTGCACTTAGGGTGTATCAGTCTCTGACTGAAGGAGCTGCATAAGGACCCAACAGTCTTGTGTAGAGGGTGTGAGGTGTTGTCCATGATGGCCGAAAGTTTGGCCAGGGCCCTCCTCTCATGGATGACCTGAATGGAGTCCAAAGGACAGCCACAGACCGAGCCGGCTTTCTTTATGATTCGGTTCAGTCTGTTTTTGTCCCGCACAGAACACCCCCCCCCCCCCAACACACCACAGCAAACAGGGCTACTGACGCGACCACAGTGTCATAGAATGTCCTCAGTAGTTTCCTGCACACCCCAAAGGAACGCAGTCTCCGCAGGAGATATAGACGGCACTGACCCCTCTTGTAGAGTGAGTCAGTGTTGTCAGACCAGTCCAGTTTGTTGTTTAGGTGAACACCCAGGTACTTGTATGTCCTCACCCTCTCGATATCTAGTCCCTGGATGTTCATCAGTGCTGGGATTTTGGGTTTCCTGCTGAAGTCGACCATCATTTCCTTCGTCTTGCTGGCGTTCACTTGAAGGTGATTTAGCTCGCACCAGCTGACAAAGTCCATAATGGTCTGCCTATACTCCAGATCGCCCCCCCCCGACACACGCCCCACGATAGCAGTGTCGTCTGAGAACTTTTGGAGATGGCAACTGTCTGTGGAGTACCTGAAGTCCGAGGTGTACAGGGTGAAGAGGAAGGGGGAGAGCACTGTGCCTTGGGGGGCTCCCGTACTGCAGACCACCATGTCGGACACACAGTCCTGCAGCCTAACAAATTGGGGTCTATCCGTGAGGTAATTGGTGATCCATGCAACCAGCCGGTCGCTGACACCTGCTCTCTCCATCTTCACCCTGAGTAGTGATGGTTGTATGGTATTAAAGGCACTGGAAAAGTCGAAGAAAGTAATCCTCACGCTGTTTCCAGTGCCCTCCAGGTGGGACAGCGATCTCTGCAGTAGGTAGATGATGGCATCATCCACCCCGATGCCAGGCTGGTAAGCAAACTGCAGAGGGTCCATGCTTGGGCTCACCAGAGGGCGGAGGTGATTGAGGATTATCCTCTCCAGTGCCTTCATCAGGTGTGATGTCAGGGCCACAGGTCTGAAGTGGTTGAGCTCCTTGGGGTGCGATATCTTGGGGACGGGGACCACACAAGAAGTCTTCCACAACGTGGGGACATTCTCCAGACTCAGACTCATGTTGAATAGGTAGCAGACGACCTTGCAGAGCTGGTCTGCACAGTCCCTGAGGAGTCTGGGGCTGATGCCATCAGGACCTGTGGCTTTCCTTGGGTTTATTTTCCTCAGCTGCACTCTCACCTCCTCCACTGTGACAGTGAAGGGAGGAGTGGGGGGTAGCTGAGGTGGAGGTGATGGTGAGGGGCCCAGAGGTGTTGGTGACAGGGAGGGGGGGAGGGGGGCAGGAAGACAAGGGGAGCTGGGTGTTTGCAGGTCAGTGCACAGGCCGGAGTGGGAGGGGGTGTGAGCGTCATCGAATCTATTGAAGAACAGATTCAGGTTGTTGGCCCAGTCTCTGTCTTCAGGAGCAGGGTCTCTCGTCCTGACCTTGCTCTGCCCTGACATGGCTTTAAGTCCCCTCCAGACCTCCTTGGCGTTGCTCTGCTGCAGGTGGTCTTCCATCTGCTTCCTGTAGTTGGCCTTGCACTCCCTGGTCTTCCTTCTCAGGTCCCTCTGCACTCTCCTCAGTTCCCCTCGGTCTCCAGATCTGAAGGCTCTCCTCTTTTCCAGCAGCAGAGCTCTCATTTCTGAAGTCACCCAGGGCTTGTGGTTGGCGTAACAACGCACCATCTTGGTGGGCACATAGGTCTCCTCACTGAAGTTTAGGTAATCTGTGAAGCGTCCCAGGACACCGTTGAAGCCACCATTACCCTGTGGGTCACAAACCACCTCCCATATTGTGGTGTCGAAACAGTCCCTGAGCACTTCACACGTCTCCTCAGACCACAGCTTCACACTTCTTTTGGTGGGGGGAAGTTGTTTCACCATGGGAGTGTAAACAGGACGGAGGTGGACGAGGTTGTGATCTGAACGACCCAGCGGGGGGAGGGGGGAGGAGGTGTAGGCACCCGCTGTGTTTGCATACAGCAGGTCCAGGGTTTTATTGTCTCTGGTGGGGCAGTCCACGTATTGATGAAAGTTGGGGAGAGTGGCAGACAGGGAAACGTGGTTAAAATCCCCAGAGATGATGAAAAAGGCTTGGGGGTTGGCTGTCTGTAGCTGCGACATGACACCGTGTAGAAGCTCACAGGCAGCAGCGGCATTGGCCGAGGGAGGGATGTACACAGTCAAAGCAATAACATGTGAAAACTCCCTCGGCAGATAGTACGGCCGCATGCTAACTGCTAATAGCTCAATGTCCCTTGTACACCGCTGCTCCTTCACGTGAATGTGTCCAGGGTGGCACCACTTGTTGTTGACAAACATCGCCAATCCCCCGCCCTTCTTCTTACCACTCTCCCGTGTGTCTCTGTCGGCTCTCACGAGTTCAAAACAATCCAGCTGTACCAGTGAGTCCGGGATGAGATCGGTCAGCCAGGTCTCCGTGAAATGAATGAGACTGCACTCACGGTACTCCCGCTGTAGCCTCGTTAGCGCCGCCAGCTCTTCCGACTTGTTCCGACTTGTTGTTTGGTGGCACAGTTGAGGGCAGAGAATGACAGATTGCAGCAGGAGCAGGCTGCTCCCGTGCCTGGTCCTAGTGCTGCACCTGCAATTCCTGCTGAACCTCTCCTCAGATCGTCCACGTCCACCGCTCCTGTAACCGAGCGACTGGTCCTTGTACCCAGAGATAGAAAGTGCCCAGCGTTTAGGGGTAGATCAGGTATAGGGCTAGATGAGTGGATTGAGGAAGCTCAGGCTTGCATGAGGGCTCGCCACCTGTCCACACTTGATCAGGCATTCTTTCTTTTTGACCATTTAGAGGGAGAGGCGCGTGAAGAAATAAAATATCGCTCGACTGCTGATAGAAGTGACCCAGCCAAAATTATCGTAGTATTGCGAGAGCTGTATGGTTGTACGGATTCGTACGTTGCCTTACAGGAGGCGTTTTTCTCGAGGCGACAACAAGATGGGGAGACTCTGCAAGAGTTCTCCCTCGCGTTAATGAGTTTGATGTCTGTGGTGAAGCAAAGTGCTCCAAGCGAGATGTTAAATGCAGATGTTCTGCTGCGCGATCAGTTTATCGAAAACGTCATTGATGGTTCCCTTCGTCGAGAATTAAAACAATTAGTACGACGGCAGCCTACTGTCTCTCTGCTGGATGCTAGGGCAGAGGCAATTAGGTGGGAGCGAGAGGGAGTGCCAGGGGGTGTGCGCGGCCGGAGTCACTCAGTTCCTTTGTTGATGGGCTTGCAGTGTGGTGTACAGACCGCTCCTTTAGTGGCTAGTTCACCCCAGGCTTCAGAGCTGCAGGAGGTGAAACAAATGTTGAAGCTCCAACAGGAACAGCTTAAACATCTTACAGAAACTCTTGCTCAGCTGCAGATCAGTCAGCAGCGTAACTATTCTTACCGTGACCCGGTCATCTGCCGGCGATGTCAACAGCCTGGCCACTTTGCCAGGGAGTGCAGAGGAGAGCGTGTCCCTCCTCAACCTTCAGTGTCTGCTTTCAGCCGACCAGGCTCTCGGTGGGATCCAGCTCAGCATTCGGGAAACTAGCGCCCGTCGAACTGCGGAGTCAAAGTTCGAGGGGAGTTGCCACTGGCTCACCTGTCTTGTGGGGGGATCGGAGAGAAGCTAAGCTAATCAGCACTTGTCCACACCTGGATGTGGTTATGGGGGGAGTAACAGTTCCTTGTTTAGTGGACACCGGGTCCATGGTGTCCACGGTCAGAGAAAGCTTTTTCCGGCAACACTTTGAGACTTGGGACCAAGAGAAACTTAAATCTTGCCATTGGCTTAAGCTTCAAGCCGCCAATGGATTGCCCATCCCATACCTTGGTTACTTGGAACTCGAAGTCAAGCTCTGTGGTAGGGTTTTGCCAGGGTAAGGTTATTGGTGGTCAAGGACCCTCCAGCTGATGCATCTCTTCCTGCCCCTGGTGTCTTGGGGATGAACATTTTACGAAGGTGCTACAGCACCTTGTTTGGGCAACATGGCTCTGCCCTGTTTAAGCTAGCCACTGTCACTGAAGCACCAAAGTCAGTGGTGCAGGCATTGCAGAGATGCCATCAAGCCTCTCTGACTTCTTCTTTTGATGCTATTGGCAAGGTTAAGCTGCGAGGCAAGAAAGCTTTCCGTATCTTTGGTGGCACCATGCAGCTCGTTCCAGCCACCTGTTCTGCACAGCATTCTGGGACAACTGTGCTCTTTGAGCCCTCAGATCGGGGTCTCCCCGCTGGACTGCTTGCATCTCCAGCACTGGTTCGAGTTGAGGGAGGTACTGTGTATATACCTGTTGTGAATGTGGGAACATGTGATGTGCTGCTTTACCCTCGTACAGAGGTCGGTGCATTGCGTGAAGTTTGTGTGGTGAGCTTACCTTCTGGTATTAAGGAGGTTCCATCTTATCTGGCCACCGTTGCATCCCAAGCTGTGGTTTCTACACTGCAAGACCAAATAGATGTGGTTGATCTATCTGCTTTGTCAGCTGAAGAACAGAAGGAAGCCAGACATCTTCTTTGGAAATATGCTTCTGTCTTTTCCACTCACGACGGCGACCTGGGGTGCACCAACCTGATAGCACATGAAATCCCGCTTCTTGACGACACTCCCATCCGTCAACGCTATCGACGTATTCCGCCATCAGAATACGAAGTGGTCAAGGAGCACATTAATCAGTTGCTTGGTGCGCAAGTTATCAGGGAAAGTTGTAGTCCGTTTGCTTCACCAATCGTGCTGGTTAAAAAGAAGGATGGTAGTCTGCGCTTGTGCGTAGACTATCGGCAGCTTAACCACCGGACCCGAAAAGATGCATTTCCTCTCCCTCGGATCGAGGAGTCGTTGGGTGCACTCACAGGAGCCCAATGGTTTTCCACTCTGGATTTAGCCAGTGGCTACAATCAGGTCCCGGTGGCAGAGGCTGACCGACCCAAAACAGCGTTTTGCACTCCTTTCGGACTCTTTGAGTGGAATCGCATGCCCTTCGAGTTGTGTAATGCGCCCAGCACTTTCCAGCGACTTATGCAGCGTGTTTTTGGAGATCAGCAATGTCAGTCGCTGCTTTTGTATCTGGATGACATTGTTGTTTTCTCATCCTCCTTTCAACAACATCTTGAGAGACTGGAAGTGGTACTGCAGCGCTTACAACACGAGGGCCTGAAGGCCAAGTTGTCAAAGTGCTCCTTTTTCCAACAGGAGGTGCGTTACTTGGGCCACATCATCTCAGCCGAAGGTGTTTCCACCGACCCGAACAAGCTTGAGGTGGTAGCCAACTGGCAGCCTCCCACCACCATCTTGGCGCTGCGGTCCTTTCTCGGGTTCGCAAGCTACTATCGTCGCTTTGTAGAAGGCTTTGCCAAGTTGGCTGCCCCTCTCCATCGCCTTGTAGCTGAACTTGTGGGGTCCAAGTCCAGACGTTCTGAACCAGTTGTGGAAAAATGGACAGGAGAACATCAGCGTGAACATCAGGAGTTTTGAGGCCCTAAAATCTAAGCTCACAACCGCACCTGTGCTGGCATACGCTGACTTCTCCCTTCCTTTTATCTTGGAGGTCGACGCAAGCCATGGGGGCCTGGGTGCAGTGCTCTCCCAAGAGCGAGAAGGAAAAGTGCGGCCCATAGCCTTTGCCAGTCGTAGCTTAAGGCCGACTGAACGCAATCCTGTCAATTATAGCTCCATGAAGCTGGAGTTTCTGGCACTAAAATGGGCTATGACTGATAAATTTCGTGAATACTTGCTTGGCCACAAATGTCTTGTTTTCACAGACAATAACCCACTTAGCCATCTATCATCAGCGAAGCTTGGAGCCCTGGAGCATCGTTGGGCAACCCAACTCGCGTCATTTAACTTCGAGATCCGTTACCGTTCTGGCAAGAGTAACACAAATGCAGATGCTCTGTCTCGCTTGCATCCTCCCAGAACCACGGACCTTGAGACCCTTGTCTCCGGCACATCACTTCCTCAGCCCTTGCAACAGGTTCTCCAGGCCAGTGGGCCTACAGCCTGTCAGGCTGCTGTTCAGGCTTTGCCTCAGCATCTGCCTGCAGACATTGGAGAACTTCAACAAGCTGATCCTGTGACCCAGGAAGTTCTTGTGTTTTGGCGGCAGAAACGATACCCGAATTATGACAATCGGAAGCAGTTATCCCCACCAGCTTTGGTGCTTCTTAAGCAGTGGGAGCGATTAGTTGAACGGGCCGGAGTGCTGTACCGGCAAGTCTCTCGCTCTGACGGGGGAGAACTGGTTCTCCAGGTGCTTTTGCCAGCTGCTCTGAGGGACAAAGTCCTCATGGAGGTCCACCAAAATCACGGACACCAGGGGGTGGGCAGGACTTTGGAATTGCTCCGGCAGCGGTGCTATTGGCCGGGGATGTCTCTGATGTGAAGCGCTGGTGTCAAACCTGTGAGCGGTGTCAAGTGGCTAAAGACTCTGGGCCACCTGTTCGTAGCTTCATGGGACATCTGCTTGCTTCAGAGCCTAATGAAATCCTGGCAATGGATTTCACCATGCTTGAACCAACCCATAACGGGCTGGAGAACGTCCTTGTGCTGACCGATGTTTTCAGCAAATACACACTTGCCATTCCCACTCGTGACCAGCGTGCCTCTACTGTGGCACAAGTTCTCGTCACAGAGTGGTTTTCGAAGTTTGGTGTTCCAGCACGCATTCATTCCGATCAGGGTCGCAATTTCGAAAGTGCACTCATTCGACAGCTGTGCGGTCTTTACAACATCGAAAAATCTCGCACCACACCGTACCATCCGGCAGGTAACGGTCAGTGTGAGCGTTTTAATCGCACTCTTCATGACTTGCTGCGTACTTTGCCTCCCTCTAGAAAGCGTGACTGGCACTCCTGTCTACCTCAGATACTGTACGCCTATAACACCACACCGCATCAATCTACTGGGGAATCTCCGTTTTTCCTCATGTTTGGTCGTGAGGCAAGGCTCCCTGTTGACTTCTTGCTGGGAAGAGTGCAGGATCCTGTTGATGGGACGGTGAATGACTGGGTCCGAGAGCATCAGACCCGGTTACATGTGGCTTTTTGATGGCGTCCGAGACCGGCTGAGGGAGGCCGCCCAGCGCCGGAAAGAAAACCATGACCAATCTGTCCGGTCAGAACCACTAGTGGTGGGCCAGTCAGTGATTCTAAAGGAGTTTGGTTGGAAGGGTCGTCATAAGATCCAGGACAGGTGGAATCCGGTGGTGCATCGAGTGATTAGAGCTCCCCCCGGCAATGGTGCGGTGTATACAGTTGCACCAGAGGACGACCCTGCCAAAATCAAACGGGTACATCGAACACTGCTTAAAGCCATAGTTGGGAGGGCTGCTTTAGGCGACAACCCCGCTCCTCTTCCTATCCCACTTGGCTGACGATGAGGACTTGATGGCTGTGGTAAGGGATCCCCTTCTTCCACCAGCTGAACACTCTGCTGGAGGAGCCCAACCGGCTCCTGCACCAGCGACACTCGTAGCTTCGACAGTCCCATTGCACCCCGTTCTTTTGACTTCTTCAGTCGCTCCCTTGGCTGTCCCTCATTCAGGGAATGATGAAGTTGTCCGGCGACGGACCACCCGATCTACCGCTGGACACCACTCAAACCTTCATCACTTACCCAGGCCTGCCAATGAGGTTGCTCAGGCGGGGCCTTCAGCCGTTCAATCAAGTGCTGTGTCTGCTTTCTTTAGACCATGGTCTTAGAGTTGAGATCTTGTGCATCGTCGGGTCGACGATGAAAATGGGGAGGGTGGATTGTAGTGGTATGAGGCACCACTGATTTAGTTTGTTTGACTGCACCCCGGCCCTCTGACTTATTAGCCAATCACTGCGCTTACCGAGGGGAGAAAAGTAGGCTGTGTCCCTCCTCCTGATCTCTCGCTTCCGGGTCGTTGTATGTGCCGCTAGCATCCGAGCACAGATCCGGCGTCTTCACCGCGGTCGAGCCGATCAGTCGGGGCAGTGTTTATTGCCGCAACCAGAGCATTGTCTGCTTGTTGTGTGCTGCATGGTGGCTGTTTTCCCTGCCACGCCTGAATTCTTCACCCCTCTCCCTCTTTGGACGGGATGCCAATGCACCCTGACTTATAACTGGAACTTTAAAGCTAACGCTAGCGCTAAAGCTAACGCTAAGGTTAACGTCAACGCCAAGTGTAAATACAGCTGATTTACCACGGCTATTTGGCACGTTTTACACGTCACCTTTTGCTGTGTGTGTGTGGGGTGTCCTCCTTTTCCTTTTGGATGTCACTTCCCCTACCAAACCCCTCCTCCAGCCAGTAAGCCTCAGACTACATCCCCCTTTTAGTTGGGCTCTTTTCTTTTTTTGTGTTACAGTGTCAACCTCATGATTGTTTTAATAATAAATTGTTAGACATGATCATTGAACTCCGTCTCATTCCCTCCCTGAGTAAACGAACCTGAGTGTCTTTTGTCTGAAGGTACTAGTTGACCTTTACTACTGGTCCTTGGGCCATAACCCAAGGTGGCGTTGTCGGTATTTGGAGTAATAATAGTATTTAATAGTAATAACCCTCGTGTCGCCACACAGACTATTGTTGAGGAAATGAAAAATGTGCATGAGTTAGGTCAAGCCTACACAATAACTAAAGTAAGTAATTTATTAAAAAATGATATGAACCTATCAAATGAAGCAGTCGCTAAAATCTCTGACTGTATTAAAGAGTCAGATTTGTTTTCTGCCTGTCAGTTAAGTACAACATACTCCAGAAATCAGACATTCACAAAAATGTTTAAATATACGGAACCCCACTACATACCAGTGGCAGAAACTCTGAAGAGCTTTTTGCAGTCAAATTTAGGGAGGAATACACAGTCACAACAGTTTGGAGATCCGGATGTAGAGGTTTTTACGGATATATATGATGGACACAATTTCAAATTTCACCAGTTCTTTAATGAAAACCCTGAAAGCCTCAAGCTGATTTTGTACCGAGATTCATTTGAAATTGTGAATCTCCTGGGTTCTGCGAAAAAGACACATAAAGACCATGCAGTCTATCTTTCATTAGCAAATTTACCCGTTCATTTGCGTTCAAATACCCGTGGCGAGAGTAAGAAAGAAACCTAACTAAATAATAATTGTTAAGAGTAAGGAGCCGACAACGCCACTTTGGGACTTTCACCCAAAGATTATATTATCCCAGGTAAAGGCCACGCAAGTAAGTACTACTCAATGAATGCAGGAGACGTGATTACAAATGTTAAAATAATACACACTTTAATAAATTGTTTAAAAGCACAATGTGTTCACTCAAAACCAAAAGAAATAAATCTGTGCAGACTTAGGCTTGTGGTGAAATGAAGCTAGTGAGAGGAGGAGTCTAAATCAAAATACTCAATCACCAGGTTATGTGACAGGCACACACGCACACACACACACACACACAGTGAATACCCAAATCCCAGGGGACACAGCACGCAGGGAAAACGGACACCTCCACCCAGGTCACCAGCACCACCACCAGCCTTGGCACTAAAAACCAGATACAGAAATTAATAGCATGAATAAACAGGATTATAATAATAATAATAATAATAATGATAATAATAATAATAATAATAATACTGGGCAAATTATGTTACTAAACTAAATATAAATTGCCCAGAAGAAAAGAAAATATCACTAATCACTCAAAGAAAATAACCAAATCAAACACAATAAACCAAAGAATTACAACCGGGCAAATTATACTACCAAAAATAATTTACATATAATTCCCCAAAATAATAAACATATAACACTATATAAAACACACTAATATGCCCCAAAAATATATGTAATACGGCAGTTAATGAAAACAAAATAACCAAGATCAATCTCAGAAATCAAAACAAACAAAAAGGACAGGTGAAATAACAAAATCAAAATCGAAGTGAACCTAAACTAAAACATCAAAATAAAACGGCAAGCACAGAACAGCGGCCACGGGAGAAGCCGTGAAGCGACACGTTATGACGTCAAGGCAGGCAGAATCAGAGCGAGACAAAGCAGCAGGGGACAGCTGATCGTGACGTCATTCAGTTCACGTCTTACTCAGCCAGGTGGCCAACATTCATCTTAAAAAATATACAAAATTAGCACTTGAATTATGGCGCTAACAATATTTTAGATGAGGCAATTAAACAAGAAAACAAACCTTGTTGCCGAGTATGATGCCCGCACAACCATAGGGGGAGAGTGAGAGAGAGAGAGACTCATGCCGCTACCGGCATTAACCTGCAACCACACGGTGTTAGCCGTGAGGCACCAAACAGTATGATGCAGAGGGGGAGGACACTTACCACCGCAGCTTGGAGAGACAGCGCACCTTGAGCGTGGCGTGTAAGCCCAGCCGCTCTGCAGTACAACAACAAAACACTCCGATCAGCACACAGGTGAATGGGCATGAGAGACGTGAAGCAGCGCACAGTCCTACTCACTGAGAGCCAAACACTCCGACTGGAAGTGACGCGTTTACAGGAGTGCAGAGAACGAGAACCGATAGAATATGCCGCATTTATAGTCCCGTCCACCTAGAATGCATAGCTACCATTGGTGTTCAAATCAGGGCCATCATAATGCATGAGATAGCGCACATCCATGCTGCTACATACTGATAATATGTTTTTAGTCTTGTTGTGTGTTGAGAATGACCTTAAGCGTTTTGGAGTAGCCAAAGTTTTTGCAGAGTTATTGGCAGATCTGAAATCCTTGGAGACAGATGGCATAAATGTAGATAGAGAAACTGTAAATGGGGGTCTTTACTGCATTGCTGGGGATAACTTGGGTTCTCATTGCATAGGTGGGTTTACTGAGAACTTCAGCTGCTCTCAATATTTTTGCAGGTACTGTGAAATTTGGATTTGTGAATTATGCAAGGCTTCAGAGAATGCGGGGACCGCAGAGTGGCTGCTCAGATGATGTAGAAGAGATGATCCTGCTTCTGCTCAGCTACTTCGATGAGAAGGAGGAGTCCATGTTCTTCCATGTCGAAGATACATGTCTGGCAGAAGAGGTCCAATTGGAGCAAGTGCCTCTGACACCCACTTTGATTGTCTGTGGTAAGTCAGTTTCATATCTCTCTTTTTTTTTTACCTTGATGGCGGCGCGCATGAGTGCAGCAGCCGGACAGCTCTCCGTGTGCTGTGACTCTTTTTCTCCTCTTTCCGTACCTTCTGGTGTTACTTCGGTGAGCAGTAAGAAGTACAGTAGAGAGGAATTACTAGGGACTGGAATTCGCTATGGAAAGTCAAATCCCAAGCGGAGACTTGACCATAATATTCCACCGGAGATCGCACGACCGGTAAACAGCCCGTGCCGGGCCGGCATCCAAGCTCGGCTACGAAGAGACCCGCACAGACCAGTGCTTCCCAGCATTTTCCACACTAACGCCAGGTCACTGAACAACAAGTTCGACGAGCTATCGGCCACCATCGAGGCGCAGAAAACCATACAGGACAGCTGTATCATCGCCGTGACGGAGACCTGGCTTCACTCTGGGGTAGCTAACAATGCTAGCGGGACGCCCAGCACATCGAGCCGACCGGACGAGCGACTCGGGGGAAAGCAGAGGAGGAGGACTGATCATCTACTCCGACAACAGGTGGTGTACCAACGCTGTGACAGAAACACACTGTTCCCCTGAATTGGAGTACTTAACACTCAGATGTCTTCCCTTCTATCTGGCCCGAGAGCACACGGTTGTTATGGTTACGGCCGTATACACACCGCCAAGTGCTAATGCTAACGCAGCTAGCAAGGCCCTGCTAGCCACGCTCAACAGACAACAGTCTGCCCACCCGGATGGTATCTTCATTATGGCTGGAGACTTTAACCATGTGGATTTAAGAACTGTGCTCCCTAAGTTTTACCAGCATGTTACATGTGCAACGAGAGGTCGTAACTTGCTGAATAAGGTTTATAGCAACATCAAGGCAGCATACAAAGTCTCCCCCCACCCACATCTCGGACAATCGGATCATCTGTCCCTGTTTCTCACCCCATCATACAGACCTCTCATCCAAAGAACAATGCCTGAGGTGAGACCCATACGGGTTCGGTCCGGAAATACCATCCCACAGCTCCAGGACTGCTTTAACACCACCAATTGGGACATTTTTGCCCAGGACAACCTCACAGACTTCTCATCCACGGTTCTGTTTTACATTAAAACGTGCACGGATAATGTCACAGAGGAGGAGCTCATCAGACATTATTCAAATAAAAAACAGTGGATGAACTGTGAGGTGAAACAGCTGCTGAGGGACAGGGACTCTGCGTTCAGGTCTGGTGACAAGGAGCTGTACAGTTCATGTAGCGCCAACCTGAGAAGGGGCATTAAGCGGGCGAAAGCAGCGTACGCCAGGAAAATCGAGGGGCACTTCGCAGAGGGGAACCCCCGACGTGTTTTGCAGGGCATCCGGGACCTTGTAAACATGAACAGCTCCAGTGCTCCCACCACTAGCACCAGCACTGACCTTGCAGAGGAGCTGAATCAGTTTTTCGCAAGGTTCGAGGTCAGAGAGGAGGAGGAGGATGCCCCCACACTGCTGCCCACTGACAGCCTGGCCCTCACAGTGACAATGGAGGAGGTAAGGAAGGTGCTCCGGAGTGTGAACCCGTCTAAGGCTGCTGGACCTGATGGCGTCCAGGGGAGGGTACTGAGGGGCTGTGCAGACCAGCTAGTGGGGGTTTTTACCACCATTTTTAACCTCTTGCTGGCTGCCTGCACAGTCCCCAGCTGCCTGAAAACCGCCACCAACTACCACCAACTACCACGCGCAAGCAGGCACGCGATTTAAGTCCATGTGGACCAGGAGGAAGGTGTGCGACTGTGCGTTTAGGCCACAGGTGAACTGTTCATATTCCAATGCAATATGAACAATGCAATTGAATATGTCATTATTATCATTTAAAGTGACCGGTAAAAATTGATTTTGACGGGATTTTTAGGACCCTGTCAGTCAAAATGACAGACAACAAAAAGTCAAGCGCGACCTCTGGTGCTCAGTCCAATGCTGTACACCCTGTACACCCATGACTGCGCACCAATCCACAGCAGCAACGTCCTCGTGAAATTTGTGGATGACACCACTGTGGTGGGGCTGATTGAAAACGGTGACGAGACAGCCTATAGGGAGGAGGTCCTGAACCTCGCTGCCAGGTGCTCCCTCAATAACCTGGCACTCAACTCCTCAAAAACAAAGGAGTTGGTGCTGGACTTCAGGAGAGGGAAGGAGGTTCTTGCTCCTCTTCTCATTTGGGGAGACCTGGTAGAGAGGGTCAGTGACTTCAGGTTTCTGGGAACGTACATCTCTCAGGACCTCACATGGGGGACAAACACCAATGCCCTCGTGAAAAATGCACAGCAGCGCCTGTACTTTTTGAGGTCACTGAGCAGGGTCAATGTGTCTGCTGTCCTTCTACAGGTGCACTGTGGAGAGCATCCTCACCCACAACATCTTGGTGTGGTTCAGGAGCAGGCTGACAAGAAGGCCCTGGAAAGGGTCAGAAAGTCAGCACAGGGCTCCATAGGAGTGCAGCTGTCCTCTCTGTCAGACATCTACGACACCAGGTGTTTGCGCAGAGCCACCAGCTTCACCTGTGACAGTTCACACCCTGGGCACAGCCTGTTCTCACTGTTGCCCTCAGGGAAGAGGTACAGGCCCATCCAGGCTCGCACCTCTAGGTTTGCAAACACCTTTTATCCAAGTGCAATAAGAGTGCTTAACACTAAGTAACTCTTCCAATCTGTAAGTGCAATATTCTTACACTTCTTATCAGTGCACTATACACACCTCACATACATCTACCGTTGTACAGTATGTATTGTATATACTGTATTGTAAACGTGCAACTTTCCTCTCCTTGTGCAATATATAAAATAACAGCCATCCACTCTGCTGTACAATGTACAATGTACTGTATGCACTATCATATACTGCATATTTCCGTTACTGGCTCCCACTGTAAATACTTTGAAATACTTTTTTACATATCCTTTACATATTTTTATCGAAGGTATTGGTGCACTGTTTTGTTGTTTCTTCTTTTCTTCTTTTATCTCTTCACTTGCACTACTAGAGCTGTCCTTTAATCTCGTTGTACACTGTATAATGACAATAAAGGTGATTCTGATTCTGATTCTGATTTTTGTTGCATGGTTTACAGAATTTGTTAATAGGACAGTCCTTCTATTCCTCAACGAGGTACATGCTGAGTCTGGATCGGAACCTTACCAACACAAACATCTTTGTACAAGGAATTACAAGAAGAAAATGTTTAATATGCTTTTATTGTATAGGTGTTTTTTCTTGATAAACCCAGAAAAAGGAACCAAAGTAGAGAATAAAAACTCCAAGCGTCGTCTCAACGTGAACCCACGAGTCCTCACCCTGATACAGGAACTCTCCGATCACGAGTGGCGTTAAGCCTAAATATGGACTCTTTCTGTGGACTCTCGCTGTTTGTTTGAGAAGAGGTAGTGTTTTCACTTTGTGTAATGATGTTGTGTAATGTTTTCACAATGTGTATTATGGCAATTAAGGCACAATATATTATTTTTGTTTTAAAGTCTTAATGGTGCACTTTGTAACTTTTTCTGGTAGAGGGTCCACCACCTGCTTGTTTCATGACAATGTTCGTTCTTTGTAGGAATGTTCCACAGTATGGTATATGCCAGGGGTGGGCAATTAATTTTTACCGGGGGGCGCATGGACAACCCGAGCACTGCTGGAGGGCAATATTTCAATTAAATTTTGCTCAATATTATTTTTGATAAAAATAAAATAAAAATAAAAATAAAAAAAATAATAATAATAATAATAATAATAATTTCATTTAACCTAACTTAACTTTATACAAAAGCAGATTGCTTTTGATGGTTTTATTTAAACTCTTAATCCTTAAATATTTATATTAGGCTATGTGAAATTGAAATAAGAAAACAAAAACAATCATTGAATCACTGCAATTTATTTTTAACTTGTTCACACTTTAACTTTGTTCCACAAACAAGGAAAAACAACAAACAACTTAACAAGTTTATAGAAATACTGCAATACAACAAACAATAACTTGTTATGTTTTCCACCTCATTTTACCTCTTCAGTGCGAATAATCCAGTCTGTTCTGGGCTTGAACAAGGGCATTGAAATCTGGCTGAATGTCTGAGGTGGCTATGCGAAGGACAGCTGAGAGGTGCTCATCAGTGATAGAGGATCTGTGTTTGGATTTGTTGAACTTCATCACAGAAAATGTCTGTTCACATACATAGGTGGATCCAAAGAGGACCAGAATCCTCTGAGCATGCCTCCTCAGGTGTGGAAAGTTCTCCTCTTTGAGGGAGGAGTAAAAGTCCAGCAGTGAGACTGACCTGAAGTGCTCTGCCAGAAGTAGGTCAGACTGCAGGTCAATGAGCTCCATCTGAACATCGCTTGGTGCATTGTCCACACTGCAGTTGAAGGGAGAAGAAACCATGTGCATTTCACTCTCAAGAGTTTTGAAATCTTGAAATCGCCTCGAAAACTCTCCATGCAGTGCTTCTAACTTGCTTGAGTACTTGTGGAGGTGATCGGCTGATCTTGTGGCTTCCTTTAGTGTTGGCAAGTGGGTCAGAAGCTGCAACTTTCTCATGAAAGCCGTCACTGCACTGTACATCTCATGCACAAAAAGGCCCTTGCGCTGCAGTTTGACATTCAGTTCGTTCATGAGTGCAGTCACATCCACAGCGAATCCGCGGTCTGCCACCCAGTCTTCATCTGAAAGTTCTGGGATGTCATGTCCTTTCTTCCCACAGAAATTCTGAATCTCGTCTCTCAGGTCCCAGACACTTTTCAGTACTTTGCCCAGGCTGAGCCACCTGACGTTGCTGTGGTAGCTTATGTCACCATGTTCACTCTCATTTTCCTCCAAAAGTGCAACAAATTGTCTATGATTTAACGCTCTCGCTCTGATAAAGTTAACTGTTTTACTTACAGCATCAACAACATGGTTAATTTTTAACACTGTCTTACACAACACTTCCTGATGTATAAATACAATGCAAAAATGTCAATTTCTGTCACTTTATCCTGCATCCTCTTTAAAAGTCCAACATTTTTCCCCGTCAGATTTGGACAACCATCTGTTGTCACACCTGCCAGCTTGTCCCATTCATTTACCTCTGTGAACAAGTCATTACCTGTGGTTGTCCCTTTAATTGACTGCATGGCTGCCAGCTCCTCCGTGATTTGAAAGTTTGCCGTTATCCCGCGTAAGAAGATGAGCAGCTGGGCAGTGTCACGTACATCGCAGCTCTCATCCAAAGCCAGCGAAAAACAGTAAAAGTCGGCCGCTCTGTTCTTCAGCTGAAGCTCCAAGTTTCCAGCGATGGTCTCAACCCGCCTCGTTACAGTGCGTCGGGAGAGTGACACGTTCTCAAATGCGCCCCTCTTCTCCGGGCATATCAGCGCAACAGAGTCCAATAAGCACTCCTTAATAAACTCTCCGTCAGAAAACGCCTTACTTTTTCTGGCGATTTTGTGAGAAATTACGAAACTTGTCCTGACGGCTGCATCTCTGGGGGTGTGAAATTTGGCAAAAAGTCCTTGTTGGGTTTGCAGTTTTACCATCAACGCATCAGCCTCCCTTGCGCGCTCTTCATCAGACAGATTCCGGTATTTTTCCACGTGCTTCGTCGTGTAGTGGCGATCCAAATTATATTCTTTAAACACAGCAACCTGTGTACCACAAATTAAGCACACGGCTTTACCTTTAATTTCTGTAAAGAAATACTTGGCAGTCCATGTCTTGTTGAAAACACGGCATTCGTCATCAACTTTTCTTTTTTTAGCGTGAGCTGACATCTCGGTGGTAACCGGGCATCACTTGTCGCTGTGCACCTTCACTCACAGGTTACACACGGACATACGTCCATAAATAACACTTTTCAAAAAAAAAAAGCAGCACAGTTGTATTGCACGCACGTCATAGATGTTTTTTTTAATTTATTTTGTAATTTGTGATTGCCGCTGTTCACATTCACGCACGCGCATACGTCCACACGGAAGTAATACAAATAACGCTTTTCAAAACAAAAGCAGCACCGTTGTATTGCACACTCGACATAGATACTTTTTAAAATTTATTTTGTAATTTATGATTGGCCTCACGCAGGCCGGACAGGGACGCACAAAGGGCCGGATGTGGCCCATGGGCCGCAAAATGCCCAGGTCTGGTATATGCTATACTATTTTGCATGTATTCAATTAGAACTGTTTTTATTGCAAACAAATACTGTAACAAACGTTCTTACATTGAGAAGGGCTCACCTCTCCACAGATCTGACCTGTAACTTGGCCTGTTGGCATGACCTGATTGTTTGGGGGGGGGAAAAAACAACCAATTGTTTGCAAGTATGTTGATGGCTGTTAAATAAATGTCCCAAAAGTGATATTTCCCTCTCTTGTCTTTTCTTGAGATGTATTTTTGCATGTTTTGGTGTAGGCGTAGTAATTATGCAGATTTAAGTAAATTTTACACAATAACTCGATTATTAAAACAGAAAAATACAGCATATTTTGAATAGATTTTATGTATAATATACAGAACAGCTCAATTTAAAATGCAAAGTTTTACTCTTGTTCTACCACTTTAAATTAGTTTTTTGCAGGATATTTCCCTGGTAACTTTATCATTTATTTGTGCACAATAAGAAATTATTACATGTAAAAAATAAAGGAAATGGTCTCTTTATATACAACACTGTTATGCGAAACTAACACCTTTTTTTTTGTAGACATAACAGTTTTTTTTATGTAATTCAGACGTAATTTTATTCAATGTAAATCAATTTACATATTTCGTCAGTAAAGTTATTTACTGTGCTGCTGTATTTTTTACAGGAATTCTCTGGTAACCACAGCTGCCAGGGTTTTCCTGTAAAAAACAACAGTTTTTTTCTAACAGTGTACAGTATGGATGTAAACTTTTTGCTATCACATTTGTCCAATGCAGACTTTTGAACTGGTGGTTCTGTTGGGTTTTTCGAAGTTCTGCCCATTCCTTGTGTGGAATGAAGAAAAAACATGGCTGCTCAGGCAATTTGTGGGTGAATTAATTTTCGTCAGACTCTTCATCTACTGTAGATGAACCGGTTGAGGCACTGCACGTCTTCTGCCAACACAAATTGAAATTAAACGTAGATTAGACTTGGAAGACATAACACTCTACATATAAAATAATGCATTCATGCCACTCACTTCAAATCGGTCTACAAAAAGAAAAGGTTGTTTAAAACACCAACGTATAACCAACAAAACTAATTACTACATCAATGATATCCATTTAAAAAATTCCCTAGCAAATTTAATTATATAATGTGAGCAAAAAATATGAATTGACTGTTTTCTGAAATAGGACATCCCTGATAAATTGATAATGTCATTAAGGACTTCAGAGTACTCCCTTAATGTTGAAAAGAATAGTTATGAAATCATTTCAGATTATAACAATTCAACCTAACCTACTTAAATTCACTAAAATTTAAGAGTTTCTTTCCTTACATTACAAAGCTTTTTGAATCCATTGTCATTTTACCTCAAGGCTGTCACAGAGGATGATTCAGTGTCATGCTGTGACAAGAGGGTCACAGAGCCTGGTGAGTCCAACACTGTCTCAGGTTGTGGCACCACTGTTGTTGCATCGGGTCGATCACCCACTGGGGACACAGAGCCTGGCGAGTCCAACTCCGTCTCAGGTTGTAGCACCACTGTTGTTGCATCGGGTCGATCACCCACTGGGGACAAAGAGCCTGGTGAGTCCAACACTGTCTCAGGTTGTAGCACCGCTGTTGTTGCATCAGGTCGATCACCCACTGGGGACACAGAGCCTGGCGAGTCCAACACTGTCTCAGGTTGTAGTACCGCTGTTGTTGCATCGGGTCGATCACCCACTGGGGACACAGAGCCTGGCGAGTCCAACTCTGTCTCAGCATCTGATGTATGGCTCTACACATACACACAAACCCCAGAACCAACAGAAGTTAAAATTTATAGAAATGCAAAGGTCTTAGAATGTGCATTTAATCATTCCTTCATAATATTATAGTCACAATACATTTATACAATTTATAGATGAAATACTGAGTTAAGATACCACAGACGTATAATCCAAAAGCAAGAAAATTCTAAATTGTGGAATATACAATGGAAAAAAATCTTTCATGATTACCTTGTGATGTTGTAAGTAGGCATTTTTTATTCTTGTCCTATTACTTAGGAGATTGGGGATTCCTAGGTCCTTGCACACAGTGCCCCAGAAACTGTCCTCTGGATAAGCACTTACTGTGCCGAGTGCAACATCTGTCTTGACCTGAAGCCTCTCGATGCATGACAGAATTTCTGTTGCATTTATTGACTTATTTCTGGACTATTCAAGCAAGGAAATAACATTAATATGTTAGGTTTATATTTTTATTTGTATAAGCAATCAGTACATTTGCAAATAAAATTAACACTTACCCTCCCAAATGTTGAGAAAGAAAACAATCTGTAAAGACATTTATGAATAGAAGTTACAGAAATTATACAGAAAATGATGCAAAAAACAGTATGCTGGGCCATTAATTTTCTATGTATACAGACAAGTAGTAGCATATAAAAATTCCAATGATAGGAAAGCCTAGGCCAGGGCTCTCAAGCTTAGAAGTCAGTTCAGAGTGAGATTTCTTTGGGAATTTGACAATCATAACAAAGGGCAGGGGTAGGTGCCCCTCACCTACCCCTGCCCTTTGTTATCTCTCAGATCAGAGGTGATGGTTCCCGCAGAGAATATTATTATCATTACTATCATTATTATTATTATTGTTGATTTTAAAACTATAGTACACTTAAGAACGTCATAGGTGGCTTTAGATACTTACCCATGTGTCAATGTCATCTGACATGCCAGGCCAGTAAAACTGCCTGCCAATTGCGTCCTGGGTTTTCTTTTGTGTGCCCCAGTGCTGCTGGCATGAATGTTTTTGAATATTTCTTCAGCTTTATTGGGCCCACATACCACCTCAGTGACATTACCCTACTTTTGTAGAAGAGTTTTTCATCTTTGGGAATGAAACAGGCTACATTAGTATAGATTATTAAATAAAAGCATCAGCTGAGAAACAGACCAAGACACGCCCCTAAATACATCCTATTCCACATCTAAACAAAGGGTCAAAAACAAAAAGAGCAGTCCAAAACCAGGTAGATGCACAGACAAAAGGAAAACAGATGGCAAAATCCAAACAGGTAGGGTGACTAATCTAAACCTCATCCCTCCCTCTAGAGTGACAGTCTATCACTCCTGCATCACCTGGTTCTCCACAATACTACTTATTGTTGGGAGCTTTTGTTAGTGAAACATACACACATACATACAACTGATAAGAGTCTTTTGTGATGAAACTGGTATTCTCCAAAAGAAAATTAGAGCAGCTAATCTCCCATATCTGCTCAAGAGAAAGACCTGCTCAGTGCAAAAGGTCACCCTCAATACTTTTCACTTGAGCCTATTTTTCCATTAATATTATATTAATATTAATATTATTTACAAATTTCCTTTATTATCTGGTTGTCTTGGCTACTAACAATGAGACTGATAATTAGCCTACCAGAGGCAGGTAGAGTAGACAAAAATTGTACTTAAATAAGACTATTTTTTACTTTAGAACAATATTAGGCTCCTCAAGTATCAATAAAAAGTAATCATCCAAATAATTACTTGGATATGAGTAAAAAAGTATTTGGTGAAAAAACTAAAACTCAAAAACTGAAGTATTTATTTGTCAAATAAGAACATGAATGTAATCAATCAATCAAAGTAATGATCTGCAAATACATGTTTTTAAAACAATACCCCTTTTACTAAAACAAAACACTGAGTATTGTTACCGTCATGATCTTCATGATCCCTCCTCATCAGCCACTCCCTCCTCATCAGCTCAACTCCACTCACCTGTTCACAGCAGCTGCACCTGATAACTAATCAGCCCACTATATATACTCCTCTCCACCATGCAGTCACTGCCAGATTGTTCTATGTCGTTCGCATTAGTCTCTCCAGCGTTTCTCGGACAGATTCCCTGGTTTCAACCCTGCCTGTCCCTGACCTGTCTGCTCTGTTTCTGTTCCGGTGATGGAATCTGCCTTCTGTCCCCGACAATGGATTCTACAAGCTCCCTCCCAGCTTCCCCTTGCAAGGTTTTGTCTGAACTTTCGCTGAACTTTGTGGTAAATAAAAGTCATTACTAACTGTCTGCCTGCATCCGTGTACTGCATTTGGGTCTTTCCCTGACTCATTACAGTACAATCTGGCCAGACATGGACCCAGCACACACCGTCAAGCAGCTGGCAGGCCTGGGTCTAGTTGAGGAACAACTCCAACGCCATGAGGCAATCTTAGCCTCCACCGCAGCTGAGGTTCGACACGCAGCGGCGAATCAAGAGCAAGGCGTCGCCGCACTAGCCGCTCAGGTCCAGCAGCTCACCACCGCCCTAGCTCAGAACTTCGCTCCACCAGTCTCCCCGGATCCATCCGTCTTGGAGCCTTGGGTCGGTATCCCCAAGCGCTATGTATTCCGTTCCTCACACACTGTTCCATTCTCTTGGTGTTCACCATAAATCATCTGACGGGTCGCACACGACTGTGGGGAACGGCCGAGTGGGAACGACGCACGCCAGCCTGCTCTTCCTTCCAGACCTTTGCCACCGATCTTCGTAAGGTGTTCGGGGTGGCATCGCGAGGTCCCAACACCTCAAGTGGCCTCCTGGGGCTCAGCCAGGGGTCTCGATCCGTGGTCGATTACGCCATCGATTTCTGCACCCAGGCTCAGCTGAGCGAGTAGAACCAACCAGCCCAGGTCAACGCTTTCCTTCTGGGACTGGCTGACTATGTCAAGGACGAGCTGGTTTCTCACGACCTGCCCTCCTCACTGGACAGCATCATCAAGCTGATTTCCCGCATTGACAGACGCATCCTAGCCAGACATCAGGAGAGGCGCTCGGATCGACATCCGGTTCCCGTCAAGGCCTTAGACGGCCGCCTTCTAAAGACCGTCACCCACCAGACTGTGCCCATTTGCATGCTCCTCTCTGGCAACCATCATGAGACTGTGCAGTTCCACATCCTGCAGTCTCCTCACCATCCGCTTCTCCTGGGGTTCCCCTGGCTCTGTCGTCATAACCCCCACCTCGACTGGGCCACTGGGGCTATCCTAGGCTGGAGCTCATCCTGTCATCAGGTTTGCCTAAAGCAAGCAGCTGCACCAGAGCCGGCCACCAGTTCCAGTTCCGCACCTGACGTGTTGGGGGTCCCTGCTGAATATCTGGACTTCAGGGAGGTGTTTAGCAAGGCTACCTCTCTTCCACCGCATAGACCTTATGACTGCGGCATTGACCTCCAACCCGGTGTTGTTCCACCTAGGGGCCGCCTGTATTCCTTATCCGCCCCTGAGAGAGGAGTGATGCACAAATATATTAATGACTCCGGTGGCTTCAAGTGCTCTCGTCGTCTTAGTCGAGGTAGAGTCGAAAGAGGTGTGTTTTTAGTCGACGGCGGAAGATGTGGAGACTTTCTGCTGTACGGATTTCGATGGGGAGCTTGTACCCCCATTTGGGAGCTAGGACAGCGAACAGTCTCGAGTTCGGTGAATGCCTCTGTGATCCTCTCAGTGAGGGGACAGCAAGCCGGTTTGCCTGAGTGGGTGGGTGTGTGGGAGAAAGAGTGGGCAGAGGAGAGAGCCGCAGGGGTGGATGTGTTGGAGGGTGTTATCCAAGTCTCATTGAGAGCAAGGAATTCCAGACATTGCTCTGTAATGCAAAGCCTGAGATGAACTCAGTCTTGCGGGTAGCAGTTCCACAGGCCTCCTGCGACCAGGTGTTGGATGTGTGTGCTAGGGGTTACATTCTCTGTTTCTCTTGTCTTTTCAGCAGGAACAGTAGAGCAGATGCATGTATAGTGAATTTGGTCAATATCACTCCTTGCAATAAAGACTCATACACTTACACTGCCGAAAAGTGACTGCACCCTATAACTCTTTATTGCAAGGAGTGATATTGACCAAATTCCCTGTACATGCATCTGGCAAACACAGAGAATGTTATGCAGAATGTAAAGGCAATCTGTTACAGTTACAGTTCTATATATACTGCATTATTGTATTCATAATTATACTCTTAAAAGTACTCTTAAGTTATCCAAGAAGTTACTTAAGTAAATGTATGAAGTAAATGTAACTCGTTATTACCCACCTCTGATAGCACTTACTGATTTCTCATTATGTGTTATATGATTGCTATCTAATATGACGTTAAAACTTTCTACATTGTTTTCTGCATTTATTTCCTAATCTTCGTAAAATCATTGAAATTGAGGTATTGAAATATAACTTTATTTATAGATCAAAGTGATGTAAAATCCCATTGCAACAACGATAACAACAACAATAAAAGTGGCAAGGGAAAGCATCTACCCTCATCAATTGTTGACACCTAGCCTACATTATGAAAACGTCAGGTTACTTTTTTTTTATCTGCGCCGTTGTTTTTCCGTAGCCTCTTCACTTGGGCTACAGGACATATGTATTGCACAGTAAAAAAACATTTCTCTCGGTGCTGCGCCTGCCAGCTGACCCGTATATTATATCTACGAGTAGACCTATGCTCACTTCCTCTGAACTGATGCGCAGTCCCGTCGGGGGCAGTCGTTTTTCGGCAAGCAGTCTCTTTTTGCTTCTTTTTTACGATACATTTCAAAAACATCCCCCAGTTCTCAGAGAGAAAGAAAGAAAGAAAGAGAATGGAAGAAAGAAGGAGAGAGAAGGGACAGTAAAAAAAGAAATCAATAAAGGACGGAGGAGAAGGAAAGAATGAACATGAAGAGGCGACTGATAGAAGGACAAAAATGAAAGAAAGATGGGTTCAGTCACCTATGAGGTTTACCAACCCGCCAAGAAGAAGGTGAAGCAAACCTACCATGTTAATCTGTTGAAGGAATTGAGGGAGAGTCCAGACCAGATCCCAGTGAAGGTTCTGCTGGGCAGAAAGGTCAATGATGAAGAGGAGCCGGACACGGAATAGAGACCTTTAGGGCATCCTCAGATCCTGAACTGGGACATCTTAGACCTGAAAGTACTAGGGCTGTAATCAACCAAAGAAATTCTTGGTCGACTGAAGCCCTGAAATTTCGACTAATCAGGGGGTCAACAGAGTCTGACTGCTCTGAAAGCGTTTTGCATTATGTGCATCTGCACAATATCATAGCCCATGATTTCTGAAAATATGCTATGTCAACTAATGATATCAGCACAAGAACTGTAGAGGAATATTTAGAATTTAGCAAGACTGAACATAGGAGCTCAGCTTTGCGGCTGAGACAAATAGACTGGGGGATGCTGCCGTTGTTGTGGGCGGATTTGCCTGTATTTACAAACAAATCAACGATTATTAGCAACATTGAAATATGCCAATTCTGATATGTTCATATATTAAAAACGGACAGAGCAACCTAAAGCAGACAAGTTAGCTTACCGTTACTATATGATATGCCATGTTTTTAGTCGATCTGTGATATGCAAACTGTTGCTTGCAAACTTTGCATTCGACTTTTTTCCCACCATCTATTTTTATAAAATGCTGCCACACTGCTGATGTCTTTTACATAGATGCCTAAAATGAAAAGCTCAAAATAAAATAAAACCACCGGGCATTGTCTGTCTCTAGTGGGTTGGGCTAATCCACAATAGTGAAAACAAGGGGGGGGGTTCTCTGAAGACACGCTGTTACCTGTGAAACAGGGGTGCTCTGAAAACACCCCCATAGCACTTGGTAATTTCCTCCTGGTGAAATTAACCATAGACTGTATGAAATGAACACAGCAAAAAATCAATCACAATTTTGGTCAAACCAGAATGTAATGACCAATAAATCGAGCAGTCGACTAGGAGTTTACAGCCCTAGAACGGACGGCACAGCTCCCTCAGGTGTCCAGTGAGTTCCCCTCCCTATTCGCTGTCAATCGGGGCCGGATCACCTTGGCATCTGATTCGCCTAAAGGATGGACGGCCAATCTGTCAACGCCCATATTGTGTCCCATAACAACTGGTGGGAAAGCTGCGGACTGAGGTGGAAGAGATGCTGAAGCTCGGGGTAATCAAGCCATCGAACATGAAGTGGTGCAACCCGGTGGTGATTGTCTTCAAGAAGGATGGTTCCCTCCGGATATGCCTCGACTTCCGGAAGCTCAATGCCATCTCAGAATTAAAAATCTGACAGAGTTGACAATCTGTAACGTACAGAACTGAACCCAGATTCAGGACGGTGGTAAGTAACAGTCTTTATTAGAACAGATGTAGCACTTAGACAGGCAAATAGGAACGAGGATCCTCAAATGGGTGTGAAACACGCAGGCGCTGGATCAACGTGGAACTGGACACTGACTGGAAAAGGTAAAAAGAGTTTAACAGAGGCACTGAAGCACTCAGATGCATTATTCACTGACTGGTTAATCAGACAACAACAAAACGGAGAGGAGAGCTCAAAAAGACGTGCTCACGACAAGACAAAGGAAGAGGGTGTGGTTATATACACAGAGGAGATGAGGGTAAGGACGAACAGCTGCGACAAACTAGACACACGTGAAACAGGCTGGCATAATCAAGGAGGGGAAATAAAGTGGCAGGTGCCACTGGACCCTACACCGTGATCCAGACACCAGCAGGACTTTATCAATTCAAAATGATGCCAGTTGGCTTGCATGGAGCTCCTGCTACTTTCCAAGAGGCTGATGACAGAGTTCTCCAGGGTTGTGACCACTGCAGTGACGCTTACCTGGATGATTGTTATGGCCCTCAGTCCTTCCTGTCTGTGTGTGTGTGTGTGTGTGTGTGTTGCAGGTTGCTGTGATTGCTGATTGGGAGCTCCTGTGACCAGCTTCCCACCTGATAAAAGCCTGCTGGTTTGGTCTCCCTCTCTCTTTTCCCCTGTGATCGTCAGCCTGCCGCCCCTCATTTTGTTTTGTTTTACACTAGACAACATGCACCACATATTGGACATTGCACCCAAGCACCCTCATACACCACTGACACTCACTTCCACACTTCATTGTACATTTACTTTGTCAGTCAGTCATCATCTACCGCTTTATCCTCCGCCAGAGGGTCGCGGGGGGTGCTGTGCCAATCTCTATCACACACATTTGTCTCTATCACACACACACAGATAGAGACAAATAACCATTCACTCCCACACTCACTCCTATGGTCAATTTAGAGTGTCCAATTTACCTAATCCCCACATTGCATGTTTTTGGACTGTGGGAGGAAGCCGGAGAACCCGGAGAGAACCCACGCACACACGGGGAGAACATGCAAACTCCATGCAGAAAGGCCCTTGTTCCAACTGGGGCTCGAACCCGGGTCTTCTCGCTGCAAGGCGAGAGTGCTAACCACTACACCACCGTGTGACCCCATTTATTTTGTTTAAAGGGGACATATTATGCAAAATCAACTTTTTAACCATTTTAATACTTATATTTGGGACTCTGGAGGCCCTACCAGTCACCAAAGTGTGGAAAAAGAATACGCCATCATGTTTTCGTGGTCCCCCTTAGTGTAAGTATAGGCGATAAAACACTCGATGTTGAATTCCCTGCGCTTATGACGGCAGCATGCGCATTTCACCGCGAATGTTACCGCCCCACCAGTAAGTTTACTTCGAGAGCTCCACCTTAGCTCCACCCTGCGAGAGTGCAGGCGAGGGAGGAAGAGAGGTATTATGTCAACGCGGAGGGACAAGTGTGCTGTTGGTGGCTGCACAGTGGAGCACAGTGTTTTACACAAACTTCCAGCCTCAGAGGATTTTATATATGAAGCTAATGTTCCGGATAAAGTCAGCAAACGTGTGTTCGCACCACTTCGCATCAGACTGCGGCCAGCGGTCGCCGTATTTAGTCAGCGAACATATTTCACCGACGTACAAACACACACATTTTTAAGAAAAGGTCAAATGGAGCTCATAACTAACCATTCTGACACGTCCTAATTAAAAATATTTGTTCAGTACGTCCTCCATGACCGGAGCACAGACTCAGTCTGATACAGTCACATACAGCGGCCGTTTATGCCGCTCGCCACTGACGATCAGCGGTAGCGATCATCGGTGCTGCACTCTCAGTGAAAATCAGATAAAAAGACTGCACCGCTGATCGCCAGCGGCGAACGGTGAGCTGCCTAAACTGGCGCTGTATGTGTGAGTGCCGTCACAGGAACAGACCTCCGACACATGGATACATAGGGACAGCACAGCTGATCGCCAGCTCCGGAGCATACAGTCACCGGTCTGATACAGCGCCAGTTTATTCAGCTCACCGTGCGCTGCTGGCGATCAGCGGTGGCGATCAGCTGTGCTGTCCCTAAGTGTTTTTAACTGATTTACAGTTCGGCACTGTTCAGCTCGATCCTTATGTAGGACGTCTCTTCCTGTGACGGCACTCTCGCTGTTTTCTGCGCATGCTGCCATGTTGATATTGTCAGAGAACTAGTGGAGGGAGGGGGAGACGAGAAGCAGCTGAGCGAGTGAGCGCTGTAAAGAGGACAAATCAGAAACCCCCTGGAAGAAGTGGGTGTGTGTTTGCCTGTGTCTCATTTGCATATAAAGGGACCATGCACGAAAACCGAGCGTTCTGAAAGGGGCGGGTTTAGCAGGGTTATTGAACTGCTATTGTGCTTCATCCTTATGGTATTTTGACCAAGGCATGTCACTGACATGTTCATTAGGACACCAGGGAACTATTTTAATGGGGGAAATAAGGTATAATATGTCCCCTTTAAATAAATTTGGCTTATTTTCATGTCACATGTCCCATTACCTGTGCTTTGTTGCGTCCCTAGAGCCAGTCGTAACAAAGTTGGGGGCTCGTCCGGTGCTTTTTTTGGTAGGCTATTTAAGCCCGTCTGTGACGTTTGTGGTGTGACCGCATTTAGTCTGTGTGTGCGCAGTAATTTGGCTTCTCAGTTTGGGTAAGTGGCGGCGCGTGACGGTGATTAAATGGTTAAATGAAACGTTGAGTGGAAGGTAAGGGACGTCAGGGATGCAGGGTTCCCTTGGTGGGATTCCCTCAGATAATGACGTGTGTCTCCATTTATGGTGTTTGTGCTCGGACGTGTGGAGTCTTGGTGCAGGGGATTTGAGGTGAGCAGGTGTGTCTGTTTATTCGCTGTTTTCGTACATTTCTTTATGGAGCGGTATAATGTGAGTATTGATCAAGAGGTGTGCATTGTTTTGTCTGAGTTTTTCCTCATAGGTTTAGCGGCGTCTCCCCTTTGGGATTCGTTGGCGGGGGGTTGTTAGTGTTGGGGTACGGTGGTTGAAAGCACCCCTTTTCCTCAATTTTGCTCGGGAGCACTGCCCGTGGTTTCGAGGTGGTCGCCAGTTTACTGGTTGCTTTTTGGACCACCGGGCTCTAGGTGCATAATTACCTGCCACTACGCCTCATGAAGACTAGGGGGAAGTTATTTTAGTTAGATTTTGGTTAGGCAGATAGCTAGTGGAGAAACTCGGACCTGAGGCTGTATGGCATAAAGCACACAGGTGGGTTTAGCCCTTTGTATTTTTCTATGCTCCTGTCGCAAGTGTTGATATGGAGGAAACTGTTGAAGCATTTTTGGAGAGGCCGTCTGAGCAGCTTTTGGACGGGTGTTCAAGGGATCATTTACTTAAGTTGGTCAACTATTATAAGGTTGATGTTGGTGACCGACGAGTTAAGGAGACCATTAGGGCGAATTTGAAAGTGCATCTTTTTAAGATGACGGTTTTGGGCACTGTAAAAGCAGTTTGTGCTGCTGCGAGGGATGATCCGGTTCCGCCTGTCACAGGTCTTGGTTTTGGGAGTTGCTGGCATTGTGCATGTTAGAGACAGAGAAGAAGTTGTCTTTAGAGAAGTTGAAGCAGGAAACTGAGTTGGTGAGATCAGAGCTGCAGAGACAGAAGGTGCAGTTGGTTCGTGAAGGAAGAGCAACGGCTGATCTGTTAACTGATGGTCCCTCTGTGTCCAAGGGGAATCAGGTACTGGTAATGATTTGAGGGATTTGAGGCTTGTCCCCAGATTTAATGAGTGAGGTCCGGAGACATTTTTCTTAATGTTTGAGCGTCTGGCAGATGCATCCAGTCCTGTTGTCAAACATGTTCACTTTGACAACTCAGCCAAAGTGAACATGTTTTTTGTTATTTTAGTATGTTTAATTTGTGCAAATTATTCACACGTTTGAAATATTTTTCAAACTTGTGTCCAATCAATGAAGCATTCACATCAGCCGCGTAGTTTCGTGGTGGAAACTGAGAGTTTTATTCTTTCAGGGGTCATGGACAAATTGCTGTGGTGTGTGCTGTGGTGAACTCATCTTGGTCACCACCCTCATTGGCCCATGCTAACTTGCTTATCTCAACTTGATTTTCTAGGGCAGTCAGTACCTTGCTCTTGATGTTTTTCCAGCCTTTCCCATTTAATAAACATTGCCCAGTCAACTGGAATACGTTTCTGTCTCACCTTTATATTGAAACTCTGTGTTATTTTTTTTCTTCTTTTTTTAGAGCTGTTTCTTAATAAAGACATTGAAAAATAAATATGGACTTAATGAAAGAATATTATTAACAATCTTTGTAGAGTCAATGTTACGTCATAAATCTTGCATAACTTGCATAAATCTATACCTCAATGCTGGGCAGACTATGCAGCTCATTATTCACCTTGTTCCTTCCACTTGTTTGTACAGTAGCAGAGAAAGGACAAAACAAACACATACTCTATGACAATGATTCCCTAAAATAGATCGCAAGAGATTTTTTGAAATGATTAATTGAACAATTACATTTTATACTTATATACACCATTTATATTATTTTGGTTACAATACTTTGCCGTCTTTAAAAAGTGGGTCACTATATAGAAAATTTGGGAAACACTGCTCAGAGTTGAGTAGAACTCTGAGATACTTTTTTGCTTGTGATCAGCAATGTTCATGTTTTTACATCATTGGCCTTCATGAACAGGTTGTTTTTACTAGTGTACCTGCTGAGCAAGCAGACCCAGGTTAATAGAGGTGGCTGTTATTGATAAGCCTTGTTTGGCCTTGATTTAGATACCAGACATCCACAACATGTCCACTTCACATGGTGAATTCAAATCTACTGTACGTTTTTAATTCTTAGAATGTACAGGGGGTGGAGTGGCTCAGGGGTTAAGACCGATACCCTGTGTCCAAAAGACTTCATGGTCGCAAGTTCAACTCAGGTTGTACTCAACTCCATTGTAAGTCGCTTTGGATAAAAGTGTCTGTTAAATGACATGTAATGTAATGTAGTCTGGAAAAGTCCCAAGGCACCAATAGCTTTGTTATTTCAATGTCTGTCAACTGTTAACTGATACAACATGTCAATGTAATGCACAAGCATTTCTTGAATAAACCTGGCATAATAGACCTTTTTCACACCAGATATTTGTTGAAATGAAAAACACAAACACAGGTTTTACCAGTAACATTAATTAGGGTTCCACTCCACAGTTTTAAGAGAGCCAGGGTTATGTTATTTTTATAGTATAACAGAAGTTTGCTCTAAATAAATTACACTTTAACCTGTAGAAGCTGTTTTTTTTTTCTCCTGAAAATGTGTTATTTTAAAACTGAATGCATTTTCCAATAAAGTGATGGAGAAAGAATTACATTTTATGGTCATGATAGCAATACTAAAACAACAAATCTAATGGTGGCCTAAGACTTTTGCACAAAATAACTTATGCTTCATGTGAAGTATTGCAGTGTAATCGAGGTCCTCTCAATCCCCATTACACTGCTGCTGAATTTTTTTTTTTAAAGCTGTTTTACAAAAGACTGTATTGTTTTGTCTTTCACATAAAGAGTTGTTTATTTAATGGCTATTATGCCACGTTGTAGTTGCTTGTAAAAGACAATGTTAGTTTATGAACAAATAAGTTGTTTCAACACTCACTGTGTTCATAGATTGTAATACAGTCCACGCAAATTACTTTCACCAACTTTTCCACTTCCACTTGTAAAGTATGATGGAAAACTCAACACATGCAACACACATCCCCTTTCCCACCCTTTGTGTCTGTATATTTAAATGATAAGCCTGCCAGTTTAGCTGCTTCTTTGGGTTTTGCAGCGTTCAGATAATCCATATTTAGTCTTGCTGACGTGACACAACTGAAAGTATAAAAAACCTAGAGTCATGCCTTGGTTGCACACATAGGATCACAGGTAAGTTCAGCAGCAGAGGTGTGGACCTTCTCTCAGTGTATGAAGTTTGCCTCTGGTTGTGGTTCAAGCACTGTTCTCTTCCTTTTGAGAAAAAGTTGACAGTGAATTGTGTCTTTTTCCTGCAGGTTTGCTGAGATGGTTCACTGGTCTATTTTCAGGTTTTCAGCACTGGCTCTGCTGCTTCTGTCTGCCTCCTGTTGGGCAGACAATGAGGTAAGCATCATCATTCACATAATCATTTAAAATAATTTGACATAGGGTTTATTGCATCTTTATAATCATTCAGCTTCTATCATACTGGAAGTTCCTGTGGTAGCCCCTTGTTATTGTAAATTTGATATTTTTAATTTGAACATTTCTTTGTAAGACTCAGTATTTGGGTCTTTATTTGAGGATGTCTGTTAACACTTGTTTGTTTCTTACATGTGTGTCTCTTCTCTCCATTTTTAAGGCAGGTATGTACAATCAGACCTATTGCACTGACATACATAGTACAGGAACTGGTGTGTTTTTTATGTAAAGTCAAATTGCATTGTTTTTGTTTTTGATGTTGTTTGCAGAGGAAGTTGCAGAGGTGGACTTGGGGGAGCTTTCAGTCTCTGAACTTCTGGAAAGAGCCAACAGTAATCTGAGTAAGTGTGAATGCTGCAGTCACCCTGTTGTTGCCTGAACTCATTTGTTTCCCCTAATTTTCTCCAGTGACACTACAGCAGTTTGTAAAAGTAGCTCTTTGATGCTGTATGATTGTTTTAGTCCGCTCCGCTGGTGAACCCACTCTGATTGAAGGAGACATTGCCATTGACAATGAGGCTGAGAGAAATGCTGATCCCTGCACCAGCCGAGGCTGCACGTGGGGCAAATGGACTGATGGAAAGGTCTACATTCCTTATTACATCACAAATCACTTCTGTGAGTATCAGTTGGAACCACAAGCTCACAAGTTCTACGTGAAGGCAGAATATATCTTCAGACCAAATGACACACTGAAAATGCAAATATAGCTATAGATCTGCAAAACTACCCAACCATTCCATTACTTGAACAGTCTTATTCCATATACTGGGGTACATTCATGTGATCTGGGGGGAATATTTATCCATGTGTCGATCATTGTTTGTGTTGTGAGATAATACAAAAACAAAACTTACGGTATCATGTTTGCCAGCCTCCCGTGAAAAGTCCATCATCACCCGTGGACTGGAATCTTTCTCCTCCTTCTCCTGCATCCGCTTCAGGCCCACCAGAAGTACTGACCGTGACTGGCTGAACATTGAATCTCAGAATGGGTAAGAAAACTGAAGAAATTAAGAGAGCTCGTGTTAAAAGATGTTGTCAAACTTCAATCTTCAACTTATATTTCATTCTGTCCAGCTGCTGGTCTTACGTTGGCCGTCGTGGTGGTAAGCAGGTGGTGTCTCTGGCCCGTAGTGGATGTCTTTACCATGGCACCGTTCAGCATGAGCTGCTCCATGCTCTGGGATTCAACCATGAACAAACCCGCTCTGACAGGGACAACCACATCAGAGTCGTGCTGGGCAATGTCCAGTCTGGTAATATAAATATTTGTTTTCCCCACAGGAATATTAGAATGGAAACCACTGTAATAATGTCAGTTTCTCCCTTCCTTCCTTTTTGCTCTTCTTAGGAATGGAGCACAACTTCAGGAAGATAGCCACCCTCAACCAGGGCACTTCCTATGATTACAACTCTGTCATGCAGTACCACAAGTAAGAACTGACTACACATCAGCCCTCCTGTGTGTCTTCATATATGTGTGTGTGCATCTGTTGCCATTTACATGTTCTATGTCCTGTTGTAGATATGCCTTCTCTAAGAACAACCAGCCCACCATGGTTCCAATCCCTAACGCCAATGTGTCCTTCGGCACTGCTAAAGAGATGAGCCGCCTCGATATTGCAAGGCTCAACACACTCTACAAATGCTGTGAGTTCATCATGAATAAACATACAAATAATATCACCAACACACTTCTAATCCACTATGTACTTTTCTCTTTTACACAGAAATCCAGTCAGAAGACCTGATCGCCTCGATCAAATAAAGTAATTGAAACTATGATACGGCAGTCTTCTTTCATTCTCTCATTACATCCTTTTTGTCTCATTTCTGGGAAACATTTCAACAAAAATCTATCATAATTATTTTACTGTTATACTGACCAATAAGATTCACTATCGTTTGCCCATTGTCAGCATTTCTCCTACTTTGGCTGTTTCTTTAGCCTCTGCTGTGGGACAGATCACAGGTCCAAGTGCACATGTGCAACGCTTTGTACGACACAGGCACACAGCACGTAAACGAGGGTGCCAACAGTAGAGATCACGGCGATGCTAACAAAACCAAAGCGGATACTTTCAAAAGAGGCAAAGACAGTCGATTATGACATGTGCTTCAAGGAGTCACCAAGTTTGGATTCTCTCTTCTGGATTAGTAGAGTTATAAGTAAATAAGTAAATTTGTAATGCTTAAACTTTAACTGGAAGCTTAACTAGTTCTTATCTCCAGCGACGATCGCTTGTTTTTAACTTTACTAGCTGGTGTTGCATCAAAGCTGACCATCCGAATTCTGTCTTGTTGATACGGTCCTTCATTTGGTTTAGGCAAGAAAATGTAACTTGAGTTTTGGTTAACATTGGTAGAGAAGTGCAGCTGCTTCCAGTGATATTCACGGTGCCGAGTGAAAGCACAAGATAGTTGTTTTGGTCTTGTGAGTACTGTTAGATATAATCCTGCTGTCGCTGCTTTTGGTAAAGAATCAGAGACTTTAGGTTTAGGTGGTGAGATAATCTGATGGTCACATTTGCTGCTATAAAACAAGCTTGCTACATCTTCAAAGTATAGGGTGCTCTCTCAAGTTTATGATACATTTTAGGCTTGTGATAAAAGATAATCATAACAGAAGTTAACTCAGCTAAAACTAACTGAGAACTTCAAACTGTTCACAGTTTCTAATTTGAAAAATAAAGTGTAAATAAAGAGTAAATAGTGGGTACATTTATGACTCAATCTGCTTTAGTGTTCTATGTTCTGTTCCTTGAATTTCATACTGTAACTACTGTTGGTAACAAATTATCCTATAATGCCTCTAATTTTTAATCATTCTCATATGAGGGTTTTTTAACTGGGATAGAAGCAAAGCCTCTGAATGTTCTTTCATATATTTCAGACTGTTTACCACTATGTACCAAATTCATTTTCCACGTACCACTTGCTTCTGTAGATACAGCAGTCATTGTTTTTGGGGGGTTACAGTGTCCCTAGCAAAAGAGGGATAACAACAGGTAAGGGAATAGCATGTATGTCCATGTTCTTCCACTGAATAATTCTGAATATGTTCTTTTGTTGCCAATTAAAGACTGCAAACAATACCTAAATAAATTAGTACTGGCCGACGGCAATAGTCTGCCTGACCCAGCTTCCATAAAAGATTGGGTAGATGATAGTATTAGCAAGTGGCCGGATATCCAGTGGTCAGCTATTCACTCTTACCTTATAGATAAACCTAGCGTGTACATGCGAGAAAGTTTATGTGCATACAAGGAAAGTTTTAGCACACCATGTTTACTTGTAAACGCGCTAGCCGGCCAGCAGCTAACTACAAGCTAGCTACGTACCACAACATAACTTTCTCTGATTTCAGAGAAGTCTAAGATGCCTACTACGTTAAAAGTAGGCATCTTGTGTGTTTTCTGACCCCAAACTGCGTGCACACATTTCTGTGACGTAGCTTTTGAAAGGGTCTATACATTTACTGGCTATATCTTCTTCTTCTTCTTTTCCTTTCGGCTGCTCCCTTCAGGGGTCGCCACAGCGAATCAACCTCCTCCATCTAACCCTGTTCTCTGTATCCCCCTCTCTCACACCAACTAACTGTATGTCCTCTTTCACTACATCCACAAACCTTCTCTTTGGTCTTCCTCGAGACCTCCTGCCTGGCAGTTCCAACCCCAGCATCCTTCTACCAATATACTCACTATCCCTCCTCTGTACATGACCAAACTATCTCATTCTGGCCTCTCTGACCTTATCTCCAAAACATCCAACATGTGCTGTTCCTCTGATTGACTCATTCCTGATCCTATCCATCTTTGTCACTCCCAAAGAGAACCTCAACATCTTCATTTCTGCTACCTCCAGCTCTGCTTCCTGTCTTTTTCTCAGTGCCAATGTCTCTAGACCATACAGCATCGCTGGTCTCACCACTGTCTTGTATATCTTTCCTTTCATTCTGGCTGATCTCTCCTCCTCCTTAGTGTCCCACTTTTTCTTTGCTAACCTCTTTCTCTTTATATACTCCTGCACTTCCCCATTCCACCACTAAGTCTCCTTATCTACTTTCCTTCCAGACGACACACCAAGTACTCTCCTACCTGTCTCCCTGATTACATTAGCTGTAGTTGTCCAGTCATCTGGGAGCTCTCCCTGACCACCCAGATTCTATACAAGATGTAGTCTACCTGTGTGCTCCTACCTCCCCTCTTATAAGTCACCCTATGCTCATGCCTCTTCTGGAAAAAAGTATTCACTACAGCCTTTTCCATCCTTTTTGCAAAGTCTACCACCAGTGCCGGCCCTGAGTAATTTGGTGCCCTAGGCAAGATTTTAGCTGGCGCCCCCTTGCATCGCAGCAGTCAATTTCACAATCAACTTTCATACAATCACACAGAAACTGCATGTGTGTATTCAAGATTTTATTTCTTTGAGTAAAAAATATCACACCAAATAAAAACAGTGCAAGCTATCATTCTTTTTGGAGTACATCAGCCAGCTCCTTGATTTTTTCCCCATTAACTAAGACTCTTTTAAAAAAGTCATGTTGACACCTTCTCCCATCGTTGTTTTGGGGAAATGTGTAACTGTTTTTTGTTTGAAATGGTCCTCTGTGAACTAACTCTCTTCTTACTTTGTCTGTAAGAAGAGATGGCCAGTCAGCAGGGTCTATAGGTGCAGCCTTTAGTCCTGATGCTGTGTCACTGGGCTGTGCAGAGGTAGACGGGACAGCAGCACCTGATGCTGTGTCACTGGTGGTGGTACTGAAATATTTGAAGTGCATCTGAAGAGAGAAGAGAAGTATATGTGACGACTGCATGTTACATTTTAATAAAAAAACAGATGCTTGGTGTGCTATACATGAGACTAATATAGACTAATAATGAAAATGTGATGAGATTCATTCAACTTTATTGCCATTGCAATGCAATTCAGTCTAACCAGAGTGCAAAAACCAGTAAAGTGCAGTGAAATGAATATATATGTATATATAGCCTATGAATGATATGGGAAAGCTATGGTATGAAATATTAACAGTAATACACTTTAACTGCACTTTAACACTGATGTAAACTTTAACAAACATAAACTGTGACACATAAAACCAAAGGCTTACAACCACCCTATTACAAAGGGGATGGACAACTAAAAGCATTTTAACTGACATACAAGCAGGAAAGACACCTGTAAAATAACACCTGAACAGGCCAAACGTTACGTTTCCAAACGTCCCTGATGAATTTAAGGTGGAGTAACATTAACACACGTCGACTCAGCTATTTATTGATTATTAAACAATGTTGCTATCGTCCGAAGTAAGCTAGCAAGCTAACACTCTGCTCCAACAACGGTAACTACGATGCATTAAACTATTAATTTCATGCAATTCATCACATTGACATTACTGTACCTCTATCTTTTTCACGTTTTTCTTCCTCTTCTTTCCTTCTTTTCCTTCCTTGGGCAGCGGATGGCTTCAGTCTTTTGGACATAATTCCGATACAGTGTCATTAATCTTTTTCTTCGTCTCTGGGTCACGGTCCGGTCAGATTCAGGCAGCTGGCCTCTTGACCCCGCCCCCCTCACAGAGGGCAGGTACAGAGCAACGGCTCGTTACACCCAGAAAAAAGGCTTCTGCCTTATTTAATAGTCTTTGCTATGACTTTATGTTGCTGTGGGCTTATATAATATTTCGAAATAATAGTAATAATGGCAGAAGACAAAAGTAGTATTTATATATATATATATATATACATACATATACATACATACACATTTTTATTTTTTTCGTTTTCGGCGCCCCCTGCGGATGTCGGCGCCCCTAGCATTTGCCTATACTGCCTATGCCCAGGGCCGGCTCTGTCTACCACCATATGTCCCTCTGTGTTCCTGTCTTGGATACCAAACCTGCCAATCACTTCTTCATCCCCTCCATTTCCTGCACCAACATGTCCATTGAAGTCTGCGTCAATTACCACTCTCTCACCTCTGGGGATATTCTGCATCACTTCATCTAACTCACTCGAGAATGTTTCCTTCTCCTCTAATTCACATCCCACCTGTGGGGCATAGCCACTAATAACATTTAACATCACACCTTCAATTTCAAGCTTCAGACTCATCAGTCTATCTGACACTCTTTTCACTTCCAGGACATTCCTAACAAACTCCTCCTTTAGGATAACCCCTACTCCATTTCTCTTCCTATCAATACCATAGCAGTATAACTTAAAACCTGCACCTAAGCTTCTCGCCTTGCTACCTTTCCACCTGGTCTCCTGGACACACAGGCCGTTTCTCAATACTCAAGTAAGCAAGTATGTACTTGCGTACTTGGGAAGTATATACTTGAGAAGTACGCTGGGAGTATATACTTGCCAAGTACGGGAGTACACAAGTATGTGGTTGTTTCTCAATACTCAAGTATGCAAGTATGTATGTATTGTTCTGCTGTTTGAATGGTGGCTGGCGCCAAGTGCTGCAGCCTCATTACCGCCACCTACAGTGTTGATAAATGAACATATGAAATACTTTTAATAAATGCATATATATGTTGTTATTATTTTTACATTTTAAATATTTAACTTCATTTATTAATGTATTTCTATTAAAATATACAATACAAATAATACAATGTGGAAAATAGATATATTACAGCATTGTAGAGTAGTATATATGTATATATATGTATGTATGACATATATGTACGTGTACAAATATATACTACTCTACATACTATACTATACATATCTAATATTTACATATTATATTTAAATATAAATCTCGACTTTAATATAAATCTAAAATTCAAAGTTAAAATAAATAAAACATTAACAATATACAAACCTTCAAACTGTCAGGTCAAAACGTTTCCATTAAAAACAAAATAACCCGTCAACAACAAATCTATGGATCACACCGAGCATCTAATGACAGCGACGTCTGAGCCAGCGGGTCATTTCATCAGGACAGGCCGAGGTAACGCTGCTCTGTGCCAGGCACAGTGAGCGCCGAGCGACCGCAGAGGCGGAGCTGATCACCTCCGACAAACGCCGCTGCCAAACTATAAATACGTCATATCTTCATACACAAACCACATGTTTGAATTCTAAATGACTAATTTCTCGCCTCAAATGATGTTAAAACTTTGTTCCGGGACACAGAAAAATATTTATTTCAGATTTATATTTCTATTATCTGCTGCTATGCTCCGCCGAAATGTATTCTGGGATACATGGCCATCGCAAGTACGCTTAAGTCACCTCCGATGCATACTTGGTAAAAATGGGCGGAGCGAGAACATTTCCGGGTTTGAGAACCGTCCTCGCTGTTCGCTTACTTGAGAATTGGAACAGCACTTGGACTGAGGCTGATGACGTTTTCACAAGTACGGGAGTACGCAAGTACGCTCAAGTACGCACAAGTATGGATATTGAGAAACGGCCACAGTATATCCACCTTCCTTCTCTGCATCATGTCAATCAACTCTCTAGCTTTTCCTGTCATCGTCCCACTATTCAAAGTCCCTACTCTCAGTCCCAGACTCTTGCCTTTCCTCTTTTCTCTCTGTTTCTGAACCCGCCTTCCTCCTCTCCTCCTTCGACTTCGACCCACAGTAGCCCAATTTCCACTGTTACCCTGTAGGTTATCGGTACCAATGGCGGTCGTTGTTAACCTGGGCCTCGACCGATCCGGGATGGAAGTTATAGGTTCGATTTGCATATTTGTTTTACGCTGGATGCCCTTCCTGACGCAATCCTCTGCATTTATCCGGGCTTGGGACCAGCTCAAAAAGACACTGGCTTGTGACATTTACTGCATTACTGGCTATATAAGAGTTTTATTTTTTCTACATTGTCAGTGCAGCCTGAAGTCAGTGAACGTGTCCCTTGGCTCAGAATATTTATGCTTTATTTTCCAAACACAGCAGCTTGACCACCTTCACCCAGGTGACCATGCTGTCAGTAAACAAAGAAAAACTGTACTGCTGCTGCTTGAATCCAGGTTCAGGGTTGTGGTCGTTGTCTCTGCCTCTAAAGAGCTTATGAAGAGAGGTGAAGAGTAATCCTGTGATAAAGTCATGAAAAAGAAAAAATTGTTGTGAAAGATTCCAACCACTAGTACACTATAAGGTATTTACTTTGAATAAACTGCAAATTATAATTTAACACAAGCTCATTTACAAACTAAACTCAACTGACATAATCTGTGTCAGTTGTGATCTGTGATGCGACTCCATAAAACCACAATAACTCATGCGGTGCATCATGTATAGTGAACGTGATGTACATGATCGTTCACATCAGCACATATTCAGTCCTCTCGTCACTTTTTTCATTATTTAACAACAGCATAGACCTGCAGCCATAGCTTCTATGAACTCACCTCTAAACCCGTTCACTTTCGCTGTGGTGAAATTACATGATTTCAGTGATTCCATGACTCTCAGCTGATTTATAGTATTATACTTCTGTGTCACCTCCACAGCTACGTACAGCAAAAGCTACAGGTCTGGTAAATGACGCGCTAGTGGGAAACTTCCCGTAGTGTCACGGCGGGAGTCAGGATTCTTGGACTCAATTGCAGGAGAACAGAAGCAGGTTTCAAAAAGGTTTATTTGCTTGGATAAGCAAAATGAAAAGTTGACCAGAGGTCAAAACAAAACTCAGGGAGGGAGCCTACAGGCTCAAAAAACTCCTCAAAAACACAGAAAATAAAACTACAGACTTGCTGCGAAAAACTGAAAACAAAACGACAGCCTTGCTGCTATACTACCATGAACGGGGAAACTACAAGATGCAAACGCTTGAACCGATAACTTGGTCTTCTCTGAATACTCATCTGTGACGCACTGACAACTGACAGGGGGAGAGTGAAGCATGTAAAGGTGCAGGGGTAATTATCCTCATGGTGCAAGTGGTTACTAATCAACGGGGCGTGGTGAAGACAGAGACAGTGAACACAGACAGAGGAAACCCATCACCAAAATAAAACAAGTGACATAACAAAACCGAAAAACCTAACCCACACCAACTAAACTAACATAACCGCCGCTTCGTGACACGTAGCTACTGCGTGGAGGCATCAAAGTATAAACCTGACTTGTTCCAACTTTATTTTATGTGACAAAATGACTACAATTGTGTATGAAAAATGACTGCGCCTTGAAGCTGCAACTAACGATTATTTTCATATTGGATTAATCTATCGATTATTTTCACAATTAATTGAGTAATCGCTCGGTCCTTAAAATAACAGAAAACGTTAAAAAATGTTGATCAGTGTCTGTCAAACCGGGAAATAATAATGTTCTCGAATGTATTGTTTTGTCCACAAAGCAAAATAAGTCACTTTTAATGATTTCTTTGTTATATGGAGGATAGAAATTAAGACAGTATTCACATTTATGAAGCTAAAACAATCAAAAAACTTGTTTTAATCATGAAAAAAGCTTCAAACCGATTAATTGATTATCAAAATAGTTGCCAATTAATTTAGTAATCGATTAATTGAGTAATTGTTTAAGCTCGAGTACCTTGGCCTCATCTCCCTCTTGTCCTTTATCTCCCCCCTTTCTGTCCCACCTTTCCTCTGTCCTCTGTCCTCTTGTCTTACACTTGTTGTACAGTATGATGAAAAACAACACATGCAACACACATGCCCTTTCCCACCCATAATGCTATGGAAAAGTGTCTATCTATATTTGCGTCTGTATATTGAACTGATAAGCCTGCCAGTATAGCTGATTCTTTGGGTTTTGTCAGATAATCCATATTTAGTCTTGCTGACGTGACACAACTGAAAGTATAAAAAACCTAGAGTCATGCCTTGGTTGCACACATAGGATCACAGGTAAGTTCAGCAGCAGAGGTGTGGACCTTCTCTCAGTGTATGAAGTTTGCCTCTGGTTGTGGTTCAAGCACTGTTCTCTTCCTTTTGAGAAAAAGTTGACATTGAATTGTGTCTTTTTCCTGCAGGTTTGCTGAGATGGTTCACATGTCTATTTTCAGGTTTTCAGCACTGGCTCTGCTGCTTCTGTCTGCCTCCTGTTGGGCAGACAATGAGGTAAGCATCATCATTTACATAATCATTTAAAATAATTTGACATAGGGTTTATTGCATCTTTATAATCATTCAGCTTCTATCATACTGGAAGTTCCTGTGGTAGCCCCTTGTTATTGTAAATTTGACATTTTTAATTTGAACATTTCTTTGTAAGACTCAGTATTTGGGTCTTTATTTGAGGATGTCTGTTAACACTTGTTTGTTTCTTACATGTGTGTCTCTTCTCTCCATTTTTCAGGCAGGTATGTACAATCAGACCTATTCCACTGACATACATAGTTCAGGAACTGGTGTGTTTTTTATGTAAAGTCAAATTGCATCGTTTTTGTTTTTGATGTTGTTTGCAGAGGAAGTTGCAGAGGTGAACTTGGGGGAGCTTTCAGTCTCTGAACTTCTGGAAAGAGCCAACAGTAATCTGAGTAAGTGTGAATGAACTCATTTTTTTCCCTAATTTTTTCCAGTGACACTACAGCAGTTTTTTAAAGTAGCTGTTTGATGCTGTATGATTGTTTTAGTCCGCTCCACTGGTGAACCCACTCTGATTGGAGGAGACATTGCCATTGACAATGAGGCTGAGAGAAATGCTGATCCCTGCACCAGCCGAGGCTGCACGTGGGGCAAATGGACTGATGGAAAGGTCTACATTCCTTATTACATCACTAATCACTTCTGTGAGTATCAGTTGGAACCACAAGCTCACAAGTTCTACGTGAAGGCAGAATATATCTTCAACTGACACACCGAAAATGCATATATAGCTATAGATCTGTAGTTCAACATGTTACTGCAAAACTACCCAACTATTCCAGTACTTGAACAGTCTGATTCCATATACTGGGGTATATTCATGTGATCTTGGGGGAATATTTATCCATGTGTTGATCATTTTGTATGAGTGTTGTGAGATAATACAAAAACAAAACTTATGGTATCATGTTTGCCAGCCTCCCGTGAAAGGTCCATCATCACCCGTGGACTGGAATCTTTCTCCTCCTTCTCCTGCATCCGCTTCAGGCCCACCAGAAGTTCTGACCGTGACTGGCTGAACATTGAATCTCAGAATGGGTAAGAAAACTGAAGAAATTAAGAGAGCTCGTGTTAAAAGATGTTGTCAAACTTCAATCTTCAACTTATATTTCATTCTGTCCAGCTGCTGGTCTTACGTTGGCCGTCGTGGTGGTAAGCAGGTGGTGTCTCTGGCCCGTAGTGGATGTCTTTACCATGGCACCGTTCAGCATGAGCTGCTCCATGCTCTGGGATTCAACCATGAACAAACCCGCTCTGACAGGGACAACCACATCAGAGTCGTGCTGGGCAATGTCCAGTCTGGTAATATAAATATTTGTTTTCCCCACAGGAATATTAGAATGGAAACCACTACAATAATGTCAGTTTCTCTAACATGAGGACAGTTACACCAACTGTCCACATTACACCAACCTTCTCTGGTTTCTATTTTCCTCCTGCCTGGCAGCTCCATCTTCAACATCTTTTTTCCAATATAATCACTATCCTTCCTCTGCACGTGACTAAACCATCTCAACCTTGACTCCCTTACTTTATTTCCAAACTGTTCAACCAGAGCTGTCCCTTGAATATGCTCATTTCTAATCCTGTCCATTCTGGTCACTCCCAACAAAAATCTCAGCATCTTCAGTTCTGTCACCTCCAGCTCCACTGTCTCCAAGCCATACACCATAACAGGTCTCACTACCATCTTGTAGACCTTTGCTGCTATCCTTCTGTCACGCATCACCCCTGATACTTGTCTCCACCCACTCCATCCTGCCTGCACTGTCTTCTTCACCTCTCTTGTACACTGTCCTTTGCTTTGGGGGGTTGACCATTATTGTTAATAATTGTTTTAACCTTTAATTGGTTTTGCAATTGAGACCTAGCCAATGACTTTGGTCAAACAGAAGTGTGATGGCTCACAGCCTCACAACAAGGCCCTGGGTTAGAATCCCAGTTAGAGAAAGAAATGGAAATTGATATCTACACTGTACCATAGGTTTAGGTGTTTTGTCTGAGGGCTTTTCTGAATTGAGTTTGCATGTTTTACCCATGTGTGCTTAGGTTCTTCAGGTACTCCATCTTCCTCCCACAGTCCAAAGACATGCAGATTGTGCTTTGGTTGATTAGACACAAATGCCCATAGGTGTGAATGTGAGAGAAGAGTTGTCTGTGTATATTGGCCCTGTGATGGAGTGTCCATGTTGTACCCTTCCTTTCACCCTATGTCAGGTTGGATTGGCTCTAGCTCCCCCTGTGACCCTCAAGAGGATTTATTTGTTAAAAAATGAATAGAAAATATAATAATTTTTTACCACTTTTTGCTCTTCTTAGGAATGGAGCACAACTTCAATAAGATAGCCACCCTCAACCAGGGCACTTCCTATGATTACAACTCTGTCATGCAGTACCACAAGTAAGAACTGACTACACATCAGCCCTCCTGTGTGTCTTCATATGTGTGCATCTGTTGCCATTTACATGCTCTATGTCCTGTTGTAGATATGCCTTCTCTAAGAACAACCAGCCCACCATGATTCCAATCCCTAACGCCAATGTGTCCTTCGGCAATGCTAAAGAGATGAGCCGCCTCGATATTGCAAGGCTCAACACACTCTACAAATGCTGTGAGTTCATCATGAATAAACATACACATAATATCACCAACACACTTATAATCCACTGTGTACTTTTCTCTTTTACACAGGAATCCAGTCAGAAGACCTGATCGCCTCTGTATATCACTTATTGATCAATCAATAAAGTAATTGAAACTATGATACAGCAGCCTTCTTTCATTCTCTCATTACATCCTTTTTGTCTCATTTGTGGGCAACATTTTAACAAAAATCCATCCTAACTATTTTACTCTTATAGTGACTGCTAATAAGATGAATGATTGCTCTATTGTTTCCACATTGTCAGCATTTTTCCTACTTTGGCTGTTTCTTTAGCGATCACAGATCCAAGTGCACATGTGTAACGCTTTACGGCACAGCTACTGCTTCCAGTGATATTCACTGCTCCGTCTGAAAGTGCAAGATAGTTTTTTGGTCTTGTGAGTACTGTAAAATACAATCCTGCTGTTGCTGCTTTTGGTAAAGAATTAGCGACTTTAGGTTTAGGTGGTGAGATATTCTGATGGTCACATTTGCTGATATAATGATGACAACATCACTTTAGGTTAGCTGCTGGTTTTAAGGTGATCTCTGTTAACGCTATCATCAGATAAACATTTAGGTAGGCTATAATAGAATTTAATGCACAAAACAAACAAGTTTAAGGAGAAGAAAACATCCTGCTACATCCAGAACTACAGAGTGGAAAAATACTTCAGGAGTGCTGTTCAAAGACCTGACGACCAAAGACACTTGTGTCCACTATCTACTGTCACACTGACACCACACACAGCTAAACGTGGTCAGCTGTGGGTGGTCTCTAAAGTTTATGATACATTTTAGGTATGTGATTCAAAGATAATCATAACAGAACTTAACTCAGCTAAAACTCATTACAAAAACTCATCAGCCCCAGTTGAAACAAGAGCCTTTCTGCATGGAGCTTGCATGTTCTCCCTGTGTGTGTGTGGGTTTTCTCCGGGTTCTCCTCCCACAGTCTCGAAAAATGCCATGTGGGGCTTAGGTAAATTGGACACTCTACATTGACTGTAGATGTGAGAGTGAGAGTGAATGGTTGAATGGTAGATAGATAGATAGATGGATAAGGGCATTGCACGGGTATTGCTGCAAGATGAGGACACAGAGAGAGACAGTGAGAGAGAGGGGAAAGGAAAGACACAAACGGGAGAGAAAGAACAAGGTTAATGACATACAATAAAGTCATATTCATACCCTGAGTGGTCAACAAGTTAGGGTTAGGGTTAGGGTTATCAACTGATGGGTGCCGGTCACCGTGCTGGTACAACCAGGCAGGTTGTGGGCCTTCGCAGCTCCTCAGCGATGTCTTCACCTGTTGTGACTGGATGCACTGGCTACTGGTTGGGTGGCAGCTGCAGGAACGGAGGTAAAATGGATCCAACGATTCTTTCCTGAGAGATCCTGCAGTTATTTTCCCCGGGTGAGGTCGTCCACTGGGTTCTCTGACGTCTCCACATAGCGCGAAGCCTGGCTATCAGTCAGCTCTTGAATTTTCTGTGATACGGGTTCCTGCAAACACCTTAAAGCGGCAAGAGTCTGATTGAATCCAGGCAAGAACAGTTGTGGAGTCCACAACTATAACTGCTCTCGATACCTCCACTGTGAGCTCTCGGGTTAGCATGTCTGCAAGCTGAGCGCCCGTGAGTGCAGCACACAGCTTCATCCATGGCATGGAGAGTTGCTGCTTGGGGGCCACTCTGGACCGGGCAGAAGATGTGAACCTCCCACTTACTGGTTGTCCATGGCTGGACTCGTGTAGCAGCGAGGCAGTCTGATGTTGTCCAAATATAGCAGCTCATTTTCCCAGTCCTCCCACGCCGTGAACCGGGCAGCAGAGGGTCGTCCCACTCCCCCTTCTTTTCTTATAACTGTTGAACAAGCACTTTGGCCCTCGTAGTATCGGGTATGAGGAACCCTATGGGGTCATATTGGCTGGCCAATACCTTATAGATGTTCCTCATGGTGGGTGGGAGGCGCTCCATCAGCCGTGACTTATACAGCAGCGTATCTGAGTGGCATAACCAATGCAGTCCCAGGGCAGGTTCTTGTGGGTCCATGTTTGTGTGATTTAGCAACTGTTCACTACTCTCTGACCTGATCTCCTTGGGCAGGTGGCCGATAACGTTTGGCATGCTGCTGGCCCACTGTCGCAGTTCAAAGCCTCCCTCCATTAACAGCTCCCTCACCTTGTCTGTGACATCTTTGGCCATATCTGGAGTGAGGAAGCTCTGTAGTCAGTTGTCCACATAGAAGTAGTTCTCAATGGACTCACAAACTGCAACCCCTGGGTGGGTGTGATCGTGTACATGCCTCTGTAGTGCGTATATGACACAGCATGGGGAACAAGTAGTTCCGAAGGGCCACTCATATACACTAGATTGGGAGTCTCTCTGTAGATCACGCCTTCGGGCAGCAACCTCACCTTGTGTAACATTCCCTTTATGTCACTACTGACAGCAATGTTATGTTCCCTGGACCACAGTAGGACACCCAGGAGAGATGCACCCAGGTTTGGGCCAGACAGCAGAGGCTCGTTGAGGTTTTTATCCTTATAGGTGTAAGAACAGTTGAACACGATACCAGTGTCACAGCTACGCCGACGACACCCAACTCATTCTCTCTTTTCCCAGCTCCGACACACATGTAGCAAAACGGATCTCCGCTTGTCTGACCAACATCTCTCAGTGGATGTCTGACCATCACCTGAAACTCAATCTCAACAAGACTGAGTTTCTTTTTCTCCCAGGAAAGGGCTCTCCCACCACAGACCTAACCATCACCCTCGACAACTCTGTGGTAACTCCGTCTCATACCGTAAGGAACCTGGGTGTGACACTTGATGACCATCTCTCCCTCACTGCCAACATTGCTGCAACAGCTCTTGCAGATACATGTTGTACAACATCAGAAGGATACGGCCTCTTCTAACCCAGAAGGCGGCACAGGTTCTGGTCCAGGCTCTTGTCATCTCACGCTTGGATTACTGCAACTCCCTCCTGGCTGGTCTCCCTGCGTGTGCCATACGACCCCTGCAACTCATCCAGAATGCAGCAGCTCGACTGGTCTTCAACCTACCAAAATTCTCCCACACTACACCTCTCCTCCGCTCCCTTCACTGGCTTCCTGTAGCTGCTCGCATCCGCTTCAAGACTCTAGTGCTTGCGTTCCATGCTACAAACGGATCCGGTCCAGCCTACATCCAGGATATGATCAAAACCTACACCCCAGCCCGCCCACTTCGCTCTGCATCGGCAAACCGGCTTGCTGCCCCCTCACTGAGAGGATCGCAGAGGCATTTACAGAACTCGAGACTGTTCACTGTCCTCGCTCCCAAATGGTGGAACGAGCTCCCCATCGACATCCGGACAGCGGAAAGCCTCCACATCTTCCGCCGCCGACTAAAAACACATTTCTTCCGACTCTACCTCGACTAAGACAATGACGACAAAAAAAAATATATATATATATACATCGCACTTACGACTAGCCCTTCATAGTTTGGTTTACTTGAAGCGCTTACTTACTTCGAGCTCTTATTTGTACCCAAATGTTTAAATGCACTTATTGTAAGTCGCTTTGGATAAAAGCGTCTGCTAAATGACATGTAATGTAATGTGTCACCAGGTGATGGGGAATAAACCATGACTCCTTGGTAGTCTTCACTGCTCCTGACTAATTCTGGAGGCATAGCATGCTTGGTTCAGCTGTGTGATCTCTGCCTGATATGCCTGTGCCTTCACTAGGTCTCTGACGAGACACTTCTCCGTGCTGCGAAGGCTGGGGAGTACCGCTTCAGGCAGTGCTGTGAGTGTAGGTATGTTACTCACCCGTAACAATGGGGTGGCGTATCTGAGGACTCCATCTACCTTTTCCCTCCTCATCTTCATCTCTAGAAGGTTCATGGCCTCTTGGTCTCTCCGGGACCTAATCACCAGCTTTTCATTTCTGTATGGCAGGGTATCCAGCCAAGCCTGGTCTTCACCGCCACTGGACCCCAGGTTCAATCGGCGTCAGAACCTATCAAAAGGAGTGGGTGAACGTCTGTAAACGGCTGCAGGGGGAGTGTCTTGAGGTACTTATATCTGTGCTGAAGTCCCTTCACTGGGTAAGAGTGTTCAGCTGGACCTAGCGTGCCTGCAGTGAAGGCTCTCTCAATCGTAAACGTCTTTGTTGGCTGTACAGTCGGAGAGATTTTGAAGGTCACTGATGAGCCATGTAATGTTCTTGCATCTTGCTGAACTGTTTTCAGGGTGAGGCTCTCTGGAGTTCCCTGAAGCTGCAGCCTCTGGACAGCCTCTTGGAGGAGGATCGTCCTCTCTGAACCATCATCTAAGATTGTGTATGTCTCCAGGGTATGGTCGCCATTATGCAGTAGCACCTTACTGACCTTCAAAAGGACCTGATTGCAGCCAGCACGCCAACCCAGGTACAAACATCTGTCGCTGACCTTAACTCTGCACCAGTGGCTGGATCTGCTTAAATCACATGCTCTGTCATACAATCTTCAGAACACTGATTCATAAGAAAAATGTTGACTTCCCAGCACTACCTTATGTAGATATATTCTACATATCATGTTTTACCTAAAAGTATATAATTTAGATGTGACCTCATTTATTTACCAACATTTTAATGAGTAATTTCATTTTTTTTTTTTTTTTAATTCTCAGGTACTGTAACCAATTATGTTTACATTTATTTGGTAATTTAATTATGTAACTTAGTTATATGTAACTTGTTACTCCCCAACACTGCTTATAGCATGATAATTTATTAATTATTGGTCCTTATGTCAATCTTTAACATTTGCCTTATTGACCAGCTAGGGATAAATTACTGTATGTTAGTTAAATGTATAAAACAATACATACTACACTTGATCTGAGACAGTAACATTGTAGACCCTTTGTTGAATTGCCCTTCGTCCTAGGGTTGGTAGGGAAGGTTCCAGGGATCATTTTGAATTGAAAATTCCAAGCTTCTTTCTTCAGACTACCCTCCGAAGCTACGCCTCCAGAGCACAGGAATATGCACTGCAGGCCATAGTACGCAGGCCCAAGGACTTAGCTGAAAATATGGCTGTCGACGCCTATGAAATATAGCCTATGGATAAACTGTATACAAACATTAGACAGTCCTACAGGGCTAAACCACTAGCTCACCTTGGACAGTCTGAGCATACATCCCTGCTACTTATCCCTGCATACACCCCCCTACGGAAACAAGCTCCGATCAAGTCCCGGATTATCACCACTTGGCCCAAGGATGCTTCCCACCAGCTGCAGGACTGCTTCCAGAGAACCGACTGGGAGGTTTTTGATCACCAGGACCTGGAGAATCACACTTCAGTGGTTCTGGATTACATCAGGTTCTGCACAGACAATGTCACCAGGGACCGATGTATAAGGATTTATCCCAACCGAAAGCCATGGATGACAGAGGAGGTGCAGAGCCTGTTGACAGCCAGGAACACTGCTTTCAGGTCTGGGGACAAGGTACTCTACAGTGCCGCCAAAGCCAACCTAGGCCAAGGTAGCATACAGAAGGAAGATGGAGGACCACATCAGGAGTAACGACACCAGACAGGAGTGGCAGGGTGTCCAGCACATCACCAGCTATAAACCCAGCAACTCCTCGGCTGCCGAGGGGGACTCTTCTCTGGCAGAGGAGCTTAACATCTTCTTTGCCCGTTTTGAGGTGACACCTACATCAGCCCCACCTCAGCCGCATGCTCACAGCAGCCTCACATTCACGGCTGGAAGGCTGCAGGAAGGCTGCAGGCTCGAATTTTCACCAGAATCTTCAACCAGTCCCTGTCACAGGCCACTGTCGGGCCACACCGCCCTGCCTAAAGTCCTCCACCATAGTCCCACTGCCAAAGAAACCCTGCATTACCACCCTAAATGACTACCGCCCAGTGGCACTTACACCAGTCATCATGAAGTGCTTTGAGAAACTGGTGCGGAGTCAAATCATCTCCTGCCTGCCAGCTGACCTGGACCCCTTTCAATTTGCTTACAAAGCAAAGAGATCCACGGAGGATGCTGTTTCCACAGCACTTCACACCGCACTGACCCACCTGGAACAACAAGGGAGCTATGTAAGAATGCTCTTTGTGGACTTCAGCTTGATGTTCAACACCATCCTTCCAGAGAGGAAGGCGCTATTCACACCCTGGTCATTGTCACTTCCAGCTTCAGTCAAGAGATACAGAACAATGAAAACCAGGACAAACCGTCTAAAAAAAACAGTTTTTACCCAAAGGCAATCATGGCCCTTAACTTATATATATCTCATATATATTTTATATGTATATTTTTTTTACTATTTATTGTTCTTAAAATCCATCGGATTTGCTGGCCGCGGTACTCCAGCTTCCCTCTACGGCGGGCCTCGCGGATCAGAAGGTCCTTGACCTGATAGCGGTGCAGGGCCCTGTCAATCTCTGAGATGGGAGAGTCTCCTTTCCAAAAACCTTGCACAGCAAATCAGAGAGAAAGCCTGTAGGTTTACCACCTTCAATAGACTCTGCTAGACCCAAGATGCGAATTTTTGGCTTCTGCTGCGACCCTCTAAGTCGATAACTTTAGCCGTTAGCTTGGAGTTGCTTTCCTGTAGGTTAGCGCAGACACTTTCCAGCTCACCGACACGCTGACTCAGGTCATCCGCAGCGAGCTCTAACGACGAAAGGTGCTGCACATGCTCGTCAACTGTGGAGCGAACCTCGTCAAATTTATTTTCCAGCTGGTTGAAAGACGTTTTAAAGTTGTCGGCTAGCGACTGCCTGTGCTGCTCGAGTAGCTCAGAAATAGCCTCCATGGTCAAGGCTTGGTCGTCTCTTTTCCCCGACTTGCCGCGATGTGAAGTCATTTCGAAGCAAGCGTATGTTAAACCGAAGTTAATAGCTCAATATAAATTGTACATTTGCAAAATAAAGGAGCGAATAAGTGAGGAAAAACGCCGAGCAAGCAGGAGTGCTCGCGCGTCTACTCCATGCGGCAGCCAACCGGAAGTCCTTGTTAAGTCAAACGCTGTCACTTCAGCGTTTGGCGCTGTTCGGCTTGATTTGTGTGGGATGTGGGATTTTTACAAAAATCCCAGTGTTCCCCTTCAAATTAATTGACAAGTTGTGTGTTACCTGAAGGAAATGGATGGGAAGGAAATTGTCCTCAGCCTGGGACAATGTGTCCATTTCAGCCTTGCTCTCCTTCAGCTCCAAGATCTCCCTCTGGATCTTGCCCAGCAGCTGCTCAGCCTGGCTGACAGCCATCTTCTCCTGGGCTTCGATCGTGTCACTCAATTCAAAGTGATTCAGCTCCACTGACCGAATCAGTTCCCTCAGGACCAGCCCCGGCTCCAGAACCATATTGTGAGGGGGGCATGTGATGATCACGGGGGGGCAGTGTTGATTTTACCACAGATCTGCACATATAAACATACATACTGTACTTAATTTATATGGTCTATTATTACCGGGACAAGCACAAATTTCCCTTCATATGCACATGAAAACCAGTTGTACAACCAACAGCAATCACAATATCACACCCCCTTTAAATAAATATCTTCTCTACTCACCACTTAGTAGAGCTGCAGTCGGCGTCTCCCAGAGTTGAACCTCTTCATTACTGCTTCCTTCCATTCAGTAGCAAATCTTTTAGTTAAGTCTCTTTCAAAGGCCAGTTGCACTAAATGTGCTTTTCGTTGGTGCAGCATGCTGAGTCTATTGTCTGTGAGAACACTTTTTAAAGTAGAAAAAGAATTGTCACACATGGCTGTTGATGCTCCAAACGTCAGAGCATGTTTAAAGGCCGTCATCACACTTGGCATAGCCTCCAGTGCGCTGTGGAATGTCTTGATAATCCGTGACATTGTCCAGGTTTCATCGTCGGCGGTCATGTTTGTTTTGAGGAAGTGGCGAGCAACCACAAACTCTGCTTCAAAGATTTCAGTGCTTGATAAAGTCAGAATGGGCTTTTGTGAAAGAAATTCTTGAGTCATCAGTGTTGAGTAAATCATATCTTTACTGCATGCATGGATTTCTGCATGGAGGAGAGACACTGTCACCAAGGACGGTCTAAAATGGTCTCTCTCCTTCCTCCAAAAAGCTTCACCACTTATACAGAAACATCAAAGTAAAACAACAACAGACACAAGAAACAACGTTTATGACCCCCTGAGATGTCACCTAATGTTTACGATGAATAACAGATGCCATTTGTTGAAACCCTAAGTTGACCCTTCCTTATCATACACTTTCCCGAGCCTCCATTCACAGCTTGACTGTTAGTTGTTGTCTTTAGAACATTACAGGACGCAAGAAGAAAACCAGTTATTTCCCACATTCCTCCCTTTTGACACAAAGTGTCAACATATATTTGGGAAATCACATGGTCTCATCAACTAACTCCTTCTATGACTACACATGGCAAACATATTAGTATAGGTTAACTATTAATTCTCAGTACGTAACAAGAAAAAATAAAACAACACCAAAAAAAACCAAAACAAAACAAAACATCAAAACAAAACAATTCTATTCATACTATCTCTTAATCTGAATGATCTCACTATATGGGTTCCCTGCGGCCTATTCTGAAATGTGACACACATTCAATTCACAATCCTTACTTTGTTCACAAGGTACTTTCACATACAATGGTGTTCTGTCACCTCCAAGTACTCCCCCTATACACCTATACACAGAAGCTTGCATACAAGTGAGTGCACACAAAAAAGTACAACAACAACAAAAAGTTATACCAAACACAATTAGCACAGGGATACACACATGAACAATCATTTCATCCCAGGGACCAAATTGTTTATTTAACGATCTGTTGAAAGTAAAACCTTATTTCGTTCAGCGTGCAGAACGTGTGTCCAAATATTCGCTATTGTCCAGTTTCCCATCCACCACATGTAACCATGACACGATCCTTGAGGCTAAGATGATCGTATGCCTCATTTTCTGCGTCGATGCCAGAGTGAGCTGCAAAAACAGTTTCCATACGAGTGCGGTAGTCAGCTGCTAACTCACCCTCCTTTTGTTTTGTGTTGTGGATCTCTGACCAACACATTCTTAAGGGGAAAGCAGCACGCACAGTTTCAGCCAGGTTGACCATCATGTCGTTGAACCGCACTGATTCAATGGCTGGGGATGTCGACCAGTTGGCCGGTCGGATGTTGGCCCATCTGAGTTTAAAACACCTCCGACACACAGCTTCTACCTCCTCTTCACCCGTTGGCCGTGGCTGTGGATTTGGGAATGTCAACATAGGCATCTGGTGCACGTTTCCTTTGTCCCCTTGACTCCTGAGCCAGTAGTCAAAAGAAGCTGCTAATGGAGAGGAGACATGTCTGGGAAAAGCAATGTTAGCTGGTTGAGTCGTAATATCAGTCCCTTTGTTTTTTCTCATAGATGTTGGAAGGGTTTACAGATCAGGGTACAGCTTTGGCTTCTTCTCCTTCTCCCCTTCAGAGTCCTTTTGGGATTCAGCTGTAGGTGATTGTCCTGCTGTTTTTGTCTTTGAGGGAGGAGGGGGTGCAGACACGGGGGGGGGAACATATGGAGGAGGCAGATTCACTTCTCTGGCCCTACGTCTCTGTCTTTCCTTCTTTTTTCCACCTTCTTCTTTACTTTCTTTTCCTTTCTCTCTTCTAACAATACCCTACACCTTTTCAAACAATCAGTACTTAATGTGCCTATTATAAGAAACACTTCCTCGGTCAAATGGTGCCAGAGTGGAACATCTCCAACAACATTTTTACCCCATTTCTCTTTTTTATTTACTTAATATGTTAATAGCCTAAACTCTCATGCTATAATAACTTCAACTAAAAAATAAAAAACTCAAACAAATTTCACAGCCTGCAATGACCCCATATCAAAAATAGCTTTTCCTCTTCAACACAAGCTCTAAAAACTGATCTTATGTCCACACATACATAAAACAACACAAAACAATACAAGACAACACATAAACCAAATTTCTAAATTTTACTCAGTCCCAATTTTAAATTAATATGTCAAATTTAAAATAAATCCTAATCTTAACACCTTTTTTCTTAAAAAAACATTTCCTCTTCTTCTCACAGAACAACACAAAACAATACAAGACAACACATAGTCCAAATTTAAATTTTACTAAGTCCCAATTGTAAAAATATATGTCGACTTTAAAAGAAATCTTAAATTTAACACTTTTCCCTTCTTTTTTTTTCTTTTTTAACGTTTGCTTAATTTTTTTATAATTTCTATGCTCAATTTTCACTTAGTAGAAGAATACCATGTCTTACAGTTTCTTTCGAAATCTGGCACCGTATATTCAACTTACTGTTGTTACTTATTGGCTGAATTTTTTAATTTATTTTTTTTATTTTAATTCAGAGCTTCAATACCACACAGGAATTAAATGAAGCTAGTCTCCAAATCACACAGGAATTATATGTAGACGGTCTCGGTTAACACAAAGGAATTACACCGGACCTCGATATTCAACCACACAGGAATTATAGAATATCTCGACAGTCTACCACAAAGGAATTACAACTGTCTACCTAGGTTTCTAGTCTTCAAAACCACACAGGAATTATATGAAGACGGTCTCGGTTACCACAAAGGAATTACACCGGACCTCGATATTCAACCACACAGGAATTATAGAATATCTCGACAGTCTACCACAAAGGAATTATAACTGTCTACCTGAAAATGATTTAAAAAACACCGTACTCACTTTTTAAATAGATGGAGCGTCCGCTGGTCAGCACCCGTTTCTGACATCAAGCAAATTCCTGTCCTCCTTTGTGGAGCGGAATTTTTCCTTACCAGTAATAACCTTCAGTCAGAACCCAGGCCCTGAGCATTGGAGCGTCCATCCCATCCTCGTCGCCAAAATGTGAAAGAAATTCTTGAGTCATCAGTGTTGAGTAAATCATATCTTTACTGCATGCATGGATTTCTGCATGGAGGAGAGACACTGTCACCAAGGACGGTCTAAAATGGTCTCTCTCCTTCCTCCAAAAAGCTTCACCACTTATACAGAAACATCAAAGTAAAACAACAACAGACACAAGAAACAACGTTTATGACCCCCTGAGATGTCACCTAATGTTTACGATGAATAACAGATGCCATTTGTTGAAACCCTAAGTTGACCCTTCCTTATCATACACTTTCCCGAGCCTCCATTCACAGCTTGACTGTTAGTTGTTGTCTTTAGAACATTACAGGACGCAAGAAGAAAACCAGTTTACATGTTTGACATCAAGGAAAGTTTCACTGTTTGGGTCCAGAGTGCGGTCATTAGCTCACTGTTGCGTTCACTGAAACGCTTGCTTATTTCTTCCCCCACCGCATCCAGGGTGCAGTAGAATAATCTCCGCAGTTCAGTGTCATCCTCGTCAGTATCACCCTGCTGCTGGCCAACAGTCTCTTCAACGACATATCCTTGGAGACTTTTGTTAACCGTCCTCTTCCTCTTTTGCGGCCTTTCTGTCTCTTTACACTGTCCCATGATGTTGGTAAACTCACTTTCTGAGCGCAGTTGTGCAACACATTCAGATGCACTTTTCACTAACCGCACCCCAGAGAGCAAATCCATTTGTTCTGACTGAAGCCTTTTGTTGGGGGCATCAAGCAGCTGCAAGATCTTCTGCACAAAGCGTCCAATGAATTCAAAGCTTGGCTCTGAAACAGCCCGAATCAGACCTGCTGCCTCAATTCGTAAGTCAGTTCCAAAGGCACGATTGCTGTCAATCTCTGACAACAGAGAGAAAATGTCATCAAATGACTTGAGCACAACTGTGACAGTAGCTAGATGGCCAGTCCAGCGCTGTTCGAGCAGACGTTTTAGTGTGTCTCCTTTATAGTGGACTGCAACAGTGGGTTTCTTAATGAATTTGTAGAGAGACCCACAAACTCCAAAAAAGTCCTTTACTGCTCCCTCGCTCGACATTGCATTTATCACCACTAGGTGGAGTTGATGATTGAAACAATGGACGTAGGGTATCTCTCTGGCGAGCCTGTCCTGCAGTATCTTCTGAACCCCACCATGCTTCCCGGACATGACAGATGCTCCGTCATACACCTGACTCAGAATTTTAGATGTACTTAAACCAACTCTGTGCAGCTCTGTGATTATAGTGTTTGCAAGAGTTTTGGCATCTCCCACATCTGCACTAGCAATAGTTAGTAAACGCTCCCTAACTTCCAAATCTTCTGCTACAAAGCGGATCACGATGGAAATGTTTTCACAGCCTGTGGGGTCTCGGGTGCCATCAACTTTAATGGTAAACCATGAATCACTGACTTCATGTACAATTTCTTCAGTAAAAATATCACTCATTATCTTAATTAGTTCATTTTGTATGTCATGCGATGTATATCTGGCATTTTGTGGGATTATTTGCAGTATCTTCACAAGCTCTGGGTCTTTTCTCACAGAGTACTCAAACAATGACAAAAAAAGTCCACAGCTTGCATCACCTTGGGAATTAAATGCTTCCACACTCCCTCTGAGAGGCAATCGGCTTATGGCCAGGAACTGTAACATGTCGATAATAGCACCGATGTAGTACCGATTTCTGGCTAGCTGGCCTTCATTCACAAGGGTAGAAATCTCCTGTCCTGAATCAGCCCTCTTCACTCTCTCTCGCCACTTTGCCACACTTTCCATGTGTTCTTTACACTCTCCATGCTTGCGCAATCCTCTCTCTGCTGCGTGTTTCCAGTCACAATAGCCAGTTTTCGTGAACACAGAATCTACAGTCCCAAACTTTCTACATGCAAAACAAAATGCAGCGTCAGCTTTAACACTGTATTCTAACCAGTCTCTATGGTTGTACCACAGGGCAACAAAGGAGCGTTTCTGACCCTTGAAAAGGCGAGAGGGAAACTTCTTCAAAATGACGTGAGCGGGCTTGTCCTCACCTAAATCGCCCGGAGGACCACTGTGACCATGGCCTCGTGTTTGGGAGAGCCCGCTGCAGCTGGGATCGGCGCTATAATCGTCGCGCTCCGGCTCCGCGGTGTTGCTACCGCTAGCTAGCTGCGGCTGCTCACTAGCTGTTGGCTCCTCTAGCTCCTTCTCCGCCGCGGGGATACGGTCCTCCTGCTCAGCTGTCGCTTGTGCAGTTTTAATTTTAGTTTGTGATGGCAGCGGTCAGAAGAATTTCCTTATGTCCATTGTTTGTTTGTGATATTCCTTTTTTTGTGATATCCGTTTCCTAACGTAAACAGACGTCGGCGTGTCACTTGCGGCAGCGCGCACGCATCACATGACACAAGCCGATTAAAATATAAATAAATAAATAAATAAAATATATATTAATAAATATTAAAATATTTATTTTGTATTTTAAACTTTACTGATTTCAGTTAACTGAATATGAATTAATACAATGTGACACACAAAACAAATTATGACTCCTCCCAACAAAACAAAAAAATCAGCAGGAAAAAAAAAAAAATCATTACCCCTCTGACAGCCAATGGGGGGGCAAGGAGGCACGGGCGGGGGGGCATTGCCCCCCTAATTGACCCCCTGACGCCGGGGCTGCTCAGGACGGTGTCGATTTCATCGGCTGCCGCCGAGTGGAGCGCTAGTGGGCAGATGTTTTTAGTCACAAAAGACATGCTCCAAGAAAATGGAACACTCAAACCCACAAAATATCAAACGATTCACTTAGTTCAGTAATTCAGTTATATAGAAGAAAAGGGCATGTTGCTGCTGTGTCTAAAACCGACAGTGTTACCACTTACAGTGAGAGAGAACATGGCTTGTCTCAGCTCCTGAGCCTCCTTTTCTCTGAGCTGAATCAGCAGCAGGGAGTTTTTCTTCATGTCACTAAAAAAAGGAGAAAACACTTGTTCCAAAGCATCTTTAAATAAAAATGCTAATACATAATGAACAAACACAATGAATTAAGTCTGATACAGCAATCAATTTTAACACTTCATAAATAAGGAATAATAATAAATACATGAATGAATGACAACGTATATATCTTAAGAATTAGATATGACTTTTGTGCATTTTTAAAACGTTATAGTTTCCCTTTCATACAGAACAAATACATTACAGTGGTCACAAAGTAAAGCTTTGATGCAATAAAGGAAAGGGGTCGACATTTCTACAGTGTCACAGCTAAAAACAGAGCGTCATCCAAACCTTCAGTGTGCGTTGCCAGCAGCTTCAGATTCTGAATAAAATTGTTTGTCACATCTGCCAGTCCAATTTTTAGCACTTTCACCTATGATCACACACAAATCCAATGACGATGCCCACCCTTTAAATGGATGTATAGTGAATTTGGTGAAAAACAATATTCACCATAGGAAAAACAAACATTTATTCTCAGAAGTTCAGTTTGCATACTCACTAGGGTTACCTTGAGCAAAATAATAATGTGAAGACAAAAACTTAACTGTTATTACATGTTAATGTATGTCCAAGCACATTTCTTGACACCTACTGTTTGTTACTTTCATAAAATTAATATTCCTATAAATATTATAACTGTAAACTATGACTAATCAAGAGAACCAGGCACAAAAAATGACGCGGTCTGTTTGAAATCATGCATTAATATCAGTGGAAGATTAACTCTTGCTCTACATGCTTATTTGAAATGAGAGGAATTTCACAGTCCACTACTTCATACGCTGCAACTGTAAAGCTATGTCATTGTTTCCTTTGAACCCAGTAAATGAGTGCAATTTAAAACATATAATACCCCATAATTCAAATTGTCAGATTTAGCTGATGTAAGTCCATTACTTCCATTCACTTGATTAAAATATATACAGCAGGTAGGCATGACCCCTATCAGATGGACTCTTCTAAGTCAAGTAAAACTGAATGTTTGCAAATGTTTGCATGTACTGTATGTGGATGTGCGAATATTGTACATGTGCATGCAATGCAAATGATGTGTCGGAAAATGTTGATCAGTGTTTCCTACTGATGTTCTCAAATGTCTTGTTTAAAGGGGACATATTATGCAAAATCTACTTTTTAATCATTTTAATAATTATATTTGGAGGCCCTATTAGTCGCCAAAGTGTGGAAAAAGAATACTCAGTCCTTTTATTGAGTAACCCTTAGTGTAAGTATAGGCGATAAAACACGCGATATTGAATTCCCTGTGCATTATGACGGCAGCATGTGCATTTCACTGCAAATGTTGCCACCCCACCAGTAAGTTAACTTCGAGAGCTCCACCTTGTCCCTATAAAATGCGAGAGGTGAGGGAGGAAGAGCGGTATTATGTCAACGCGGAGGGACAAGTGTGCTGTTCCTTGCTGCACAGTGGAGCACAGTGTTTTACACAAACTTCCAGCCTCAGAGGGTTTGTGTGTCCAGTGGATACATTTTATATATGAAGCTAATGTGCCGGATAAAGTAAGCAAACGTGTGTTTCGCCACCGCTGATCGCCAGTGGCGAGCTGCATAAACTGCCGCTGTATGTGACTGTATCAGACTGAGTCTGTGCTCCGGAGTCCTCCGACACAAGGATCAAGCTGAACACAGCTCGCCGCGCGCCGCTAGGATCAGCAGTGGCGATCAGCGGTGGCGATCAGCGGTGCTGTCCCTAAGTGTTTTTGGGTGGGATTTGAACCGGCGACAAGCCAAGTTCCCTTTCCACTTGACCACGGGCTGCCCGTATACACTGTTTGTCTCACTCTCAGCCTCCAAGTCACCGTCTACCACAGTTGTTTCAAGCTTTGGAACGTTCTCCTTGCTGTCCATTAATGTAAAACATGTCATGTCCAACTCTTCATTGACATGAAGAGTTGATTTCATTATTTCAGCATGACGAACTACCCTATTTGAAGATGAGTATTTTGGAGGCAACGTTGGTAGATCATGCTTGGTTGTTGGTCTTCTTCCTTTTTCTTTTTTTGGGGCTTCTGAGTGTGAGATGATGTGGTGTGTGTTCCATCATTTCCTCCAACATGCTTGATAGCTCGTCCTTCACAGACTTGAGGTAGATTTCGTCCTGGAGGCTGTACGTTACGTTTGTCATTTCGTGCAGAAGGCTGGCACATTCTCTGCGCAGTTTTCTCATTCTTGTCTGCTTCTTTTCTGGGAGATCACTATATACCGGTGGTGATGGAGATGGTGATGGTGGATCTGCTGTGGATGTTGTGGAGGGGCTGCTGCTGTCTTCCCTCGACCTCTCACTTGAACTACTTGAAGTTGAAGACAGAAATGTGTTATCTAGGGATAAGAGGGGATTATCCATATATGCTGGTGACAGCTTCTTCCAGCCCCATTCTTGTTCCAGGTTGAAAACTGTACAGAAATACTTACAAGGCAACTTGTGCTTTGGCCAGTTTCTGTCGTGAACTATGGCTGAGCAGATCAAGGGACTCAAATGCAGGACTCAGAACACGAATCAGTCAGTAACAGAGTTTAATTCCAGGCAGAGGTTCGGTACACGGGAGGTCAACAAGAGATCAGGCAGAGGTACAAAAACGTCAGGCAAAAAGGCAAGGTCAAAAAAGGCAGGCAAGGTTCAAAAACACGAGAAGACAAGACTATGGCTGTGAAAGAGAGTGCTGGGACGTGAGCTATGAACTACAGCGAACTGGCGACGAGACAAGACACAGAGGGGAATATGAGCAGTGCTTGATTAGGGAGTGATAGGATGCAGGTGTGGTAGACACAATCAGGGATCAGGTGCACGCCATCAAGGAAGGGGGCGGGGTAGACAGGAACCTGAAACAGAGACAAGGGTGAGTGATTTCCAAAAAAAAACAGGAAGACAAGACATGGAACATGAAGGGAGAAACAAAGCAAGATACTTAACAGAGGTGACCGATCATGACAGTACCCCCCCCTCAAGGGCCAGCTCCTGAAGGCCCAGGCGTGTCAGGGTGGGCGGCATGAAAGTCCCGGATGAGGGAAGGGTCCAAGATGAACCTGGAAGGAACCCAGGAGTGCTCCTCGGCCCATAGCCCTCCCAGTCCACTAGGTACTGGAGCCCCCGGCCCCGACAGCGAGAAGACAGGAGCTTCTTGACGGTAAACACTGGGTCGTTGTCGATGAATCGGGTGGGAGGAGGGGGCTTGGCCGGAGGGACGAGAGGACTGGTCTTGACGGGTTTGATGTGGCTGACGTGGAAGGTGGGGTGCACCCGCATTGACCTTGGTAGTTTGAGCTGGACAGAGACAGGGTTGATCACCTTGGCGATGGGAAATGGACCGACGAACCTGGGAGCGAGCTTCTTGGATTCCACCCGAAGAGGCAGGTTCTTGGTGGATAACCACACTCTTTGGCCGCTGCGATAGTGTGGGGCAGGGGTCCTTTTGCGATCCGCGGCTGCCTTGTAGGACTTGGACTGCCGAAGGAGGTTCTGGCGGGCCCGCTCCCAGGTTCTCCTGCAGCGTCTCACCAAGGCCAATGCGGAGGGCACAGAGGACTCACGGTCTGTGGAGGGGAAGAGAGATGGTTGGTAACCGTGGACAACGTGGAAGGGGGACAGACCAGTGGATGAACAGGGGAGCGAGTTGTGGGCAAACTCGACCCAAACCAGTCTTTGGGACCAGGTTTCAGGGTCCTGGGAGGCGGTGATGCGGAGGCCAGTCTCCAACTGCTGGTTTAGGCACTCCGATTGGCCATTAGTCTGAGGATGGAAGCCTGAGGAGAGGCTGACTGTGGCCCCAAGAAGACTGCAGAACTCCTTCCAAAAGTGTGAGATGAACTGGGGACCTCGGTCTGAAACAATGTCTACAGGGAAACCATGTATCCTAAAAATGTTATTCAACATGACCTCCGCCGTTTCCTTGGCGGAGGGAAGCTTTTGCAGGGGAACAAAGTGAACCATTTTAGAGAATCTGTCCACCACCGTCAAAACCACAGTGTTACCGTACGAAGGTGGGAGTCCTGTGACAAAGTCCATGGAGATGTGGGACCAGGGGCGTTGAGGGATTGGCAAGGGCCTGAGTTCTCCCGACGGTTTCTGATGAGAGGTTTTGTTAGTAGCACAAACAGCGCAGGCATTGACATAATTGGTAACATCGGAGACCATTTTAGGCCACCAAAAACGTTGTTGTAAAACAAGGTCTTTTTTATACCCGGATGACAGACAGTCTTGTTGGTGTGAGCCCAGTGAATCACTTCCCCCCTGAGAGCCTGGACAACAAAAAGCTTGTCCGCAGGAAATCTGGGGGGGCAGCGACGCCTTCGGCTGCCGCTTTAACCTTACCCTCTATCTCCCATGAGAGAACTGATATAAAGCATGTTGGGGGTAGGATCGTTTTGGATTCTGGGTTTACTTGGTCATGGGCGAAAATTCGGGACAGGGAGTCAGGCTTAAGATTCTTGGAACCAGGTCTGTAGGAGAGGGTAAAGTTAAAGCGGCTAAAGAAAATAGCCCATCTAGCCTGCCTTGCGTTAAGCCTCTTAGTGGATTTGAGGTATTCAAAATTCTTGTGATCAGTCCAAACCTGAAATGGTTGGGAGGCTCCCTCCAGCCAGTGTCTCCACTCCTCCAGGGCCACCTTGACTGCCAGCAGTTCGCGGTCTCCAATGTCGTAATTGCGTTCGGCCGAGGAGAGTTTCTTAGAAAGATAGGCACAAGGGTGAAGTTTGCCGTCTTTGGGGCTGAATTGGGAGAGGATTGCTCCAATGCCAACGTCCGAAGCGTCTACCTCTACCACGAACTGCTGACTGGGGTCCGGGAGGATGAAGACAGGGGCGGAGGTGAAGCTTCTTTTAAGGCTCTTAAAGGCAGTTTCGCACTCTTGGCTCCAGACAAATGGTCTGTGTGGAGAAGTGAGATTGTGCAGGGGTGAGGCAATGGTGCTGTAATTGCGAATGAATTTTCTGTAAAAGTTAGCAAAACCCAGAAACCTCTGAACCTCTTTACGTGAAGTGGGAGTGGCCCAATCCGCCACAGCCGAAACCTTTTCAGGGTCCATCCTGACCTCCCCCTCAGCAAGCACAAACCCAAGGAACGAGACCGAGGGCTTGTGGAACTCACACTTTTCTGCTTTCACAAACAGCTGGTTCTGGAGTAACCGCTGAAGCACAGCGTGGACGTGGTGGGTGTGAGTCTCCACATCGGGGGAAAAGATCAGGATGTCGTCTAAATACACGAAGACAAAAACATTAAGCATATCTCGAAGTACATCGTTAACCAGATTTTGAAAAACTGCTGGTGCATTAGTTAAACCAAAAGGCATGACCAGATACTCATAATGTCCTGTTGGGGTGTTGAAAGCGGTCTTCCACTCGTCGCCCTCTCTGATCCTGACAAGGTGGTAAGCATTGCGTAGGTCTAACTTGGTGAAGATCTTAGCCCCCTCCAACAGTTCAAAGGCCGTGGAGATGAGGGGAAGGGGGTACCTGTTCTTGACAGTTATGGCATTGAGACCACGGTAGTCTATGCAGGGCCGGAGGGTCTTGTCCTTCTCCACAAAGAAGAATCCAGCTCCAGCAGGGGGGAGGAGGGACGGATGAGACCGGCGGCGAGGGACTCCCTAACATATTCCTCCATGGCCCTACGCTCAGGGGCCGAAAGGGAATAAAGTTTACCCCTAGGAGGGGTGCTGCCTGGTAACAGGTCTATGGCACAGTCATAAGGGCGATGAGGTGGCAAGGAGGTGGCTTTTGCCTTACTGAAGACCTCGGCTAGGTCGTGGTAGCATGGCGGTACGTTGGTGAGGTCAGGGTTAGTGGGAAGGGAGCTGTGGGCTTTTGGCAGACAGATGTTGGCACATTTCGGGCCCCAGCCAGTTATTTTTCCACCAACCCTGGATTTCCACTGGACGCGGAACGGCCGCGGAACGGTAGCCGTTGCAAATCGCTTCCATTCTAATCAATGTGAGCATTCCCACCGGCCGCGCTGCGGCGCGGATCAGCAGCGGCCCAGAAGCGGCTCGCCGCGCCGCAGCGCTATCGATAGGAATCAGTTCTATTTTTTCCGTTGCCGCTGCTGAACCTCGTAAATTTCAACGAAGCAGATCGCACAAGACAGGAAGTCCGACACAGTATCAAAGTAAAACACTTCCGCCCCCCTTTCAAAATAAAACACAATACGCAGGTCACAACTTCACCTCAACATTGCGGTGCTCCCAGGTCAACAGTCATTTGATCCGAGGGTCTCGGAGACAATGGACGACGAGAGACTGATTATGGAAGTGGAGAAATGAAAGAAGCTGTGTTGTTGTTGTTTCCTTTATACACACAGTCTATCGCGGGATCTCGCGTCCGTTCGAGATTATCGCGCGATCTTCCGTGAATACCGCTGGCTCCCAAGGCTCCGCGCCGCTGCCGTAACGCACCCGGTGGGGATTGACGTTTGGGAGAGGACGAAGCAGAACCGCGCCGCGGCCGTTCCGCGGCCGTTCCGCGTCCAGTGGAAATCCAGGGTAACCCAGTCAAAATTAGGATTGTGGGTGACCAGCCACGGGTGCCCTAAAATAATCTGGTGAGCCATTGAGTCAAGGACGTGGAAGCTTAGCCTTTCCGTGTGAGAGTCCGGGAAGACTAAGGTCACTGACTGGGTGTGGTGGGTAATCTTACCCAGAGGGCTGCCATCAACGGCTCTCACCTCAAGGGGGCATGGGAGTGCGAAAACTCTTAGTCCGAGTCTTCTGACCAGGGAAGAATTCATTATGCTAGCATCTGCACCAGAGTCAATGAATACAGGCAAGAACATAGAACCAGAGTCAGAAATAATCTTTACCTGAGGCTGGTGCAGGGCTGGGTTACTGATTACCAGGCTTCGACTCACTGTGAGCAGTTCTTTTGGCTTTGCTCAGCCCCCCTTGATGTGGCAGGCGCTCACTAAGTGTCCCAGTTGACCACAGTAAAAGCATCTTCCCTCTCTATGTCGACGATGGCGCTCTTCAGCAGAAAGATGAGCGCGTCCCAGATGCATTGGTTCCTGTGGGGGAGGGGGAGAGGGAGGCAGACTGACTGCTGGTTGGCGGACGTGGCTTGGCCGATCCTCAGAGCTGCTCCTCCATCCTCGGTGAGGCGACGAACGAGCCCGAAGTCGTCCCCGCTCCTGGTCCCGCTCGGTGAGGCGCTTGTCGATCTTAACTGCCAGCATGATGAGGGAATCTAGATCCTCCGGAAGATCGACGTTGATCAGCTGACCCTTCACAGACTCCGAGAGTCCTTGAAAAAATGTGTCCGATAGGGCGACAGGGTTCCACCCACTCTCAATGGCGAGGGTGCGAAAGTCTATAGCATAGTCTGTTACCTTGCGCCTTCCTTGCCTTAGCATGAGCAGAGATCTAGCAGCTTCCCTGCCTGGCGCAGTGTACTGAAAAGTCTGCTCGAGTGCCTGTGTGAACCTAAAGAGGGAAGAGCAGGCTGTTGAACGACGGCTCCATTCGGCAGTAGCCCACGCCTCTGCACGTCCTGTGAGGTGGGAGATTATGAATGCCACCTTGGACCGGTCAGTCGGGAAGGCTGATGGTTGTAGCTCAAAGTGCAGCTCGCACTGTGTCAAGAAGGGCCTCACGTCCCCTGACTCCCCGGAGAAGCGCTCAGGACGGGAGAGCTGTAGACAAGGCTGAGCAGTACTGGCAGGGAGCAGCGCGTCTGCGTGTGGACCCGGAACTAGGGCTGGGTCAGACGTAGCTTCAGCAGGTGTCTCTCGTGGCAGATGAGAGAGTAGTTCTTGAAACTGTGAGCCCAACGATGACATCATCGAGTCCTGGCGTGTCGCCAGTTCAGTGTGACGCACAGGGACGTGAGCTGCTCCTGCTGTAGAGCCAGCGTTTGCCCCTGTGCACGAAGGGCTTGGTGAAACGAGTTAGAATCCGCTGAGTCCATGTCTGGCCAGTTCGTTCTGTCGTGAACTATGGCTGAGCAGATCAAGGGACTCAAATGCAGGACTCAGAACACGAATCAGTCAGTAGCAGAGTTTAATTCCAGGCAGAGGTTCGGTACACGGGAGGTCAACAAGAGATCAGGCAGAGGTACAAAAACGTCAGGCAAAAAGGCAAGGTCAAAAAAGGCAGGCAAGGTTCAAAAACACGAGAAGACAAGACTATGGCTGTGAAAGAGAGTGCTGGGACGTGAGCTATGAACTACAACGAACTGGCGACGAGACAAGACACAGAGGGGAATATGAGCAGTGCTTGATTAGGGAGTGATAGGATGCAGGTGTGGTAGACACAATCAGGGATCAGGTGCACGCCAACAAGGAAGGGGGCGGGGTAGACAGGAACCTGAAACAGAGACAAGGGTGAGTGATTTCCAAAATAAAACAGGAAGACAAGACATGGAACGTGAAGGGAGAAACAAAACAAGATACTTAACAGAGGTGACAGATCATGACAGTTTCTGCATGTGCAGGATGGCATATTGTTTGATGTTGTTTGCAAAGTTCACCGTGTGATGTTGAATGTTATCACTTGTGGTCTTGACATGAGGTTATTTATTTTATACATTCAGGTTCAAAGTCTGAACCTTCCAAGTCCAGGTAGAGGTCCTGTAGCCGTTCACATCTGTTTTCTCTGAGAGAAATACATAGTTAATATGTATCATTTTTAATTGTTTACAGAACAGTGGTGATTTTTATTTTCATATTTTATCCAATGGGATTATTGTCATTTTTCTTATACTTTTTGGTTACTTCGTTTGTTGCTACATTATTTTGTTATATTGGCATCCAATGATATAAATAAATGAAACGTTAAGACCAGGGTCCCTGTAAGCAGTGTCCATGTGATTTTACACATTCATGGTGTTGTGAAATCTATTAACGCATAATAATCGTGATAATCGTAATATCGTGATTAATTCTCTGACAATAATCGTACCAAGCAAATCTATAATTGTGACATCCCTATTCAGCTCCCAGTTGGTTGTGCTCTCAGTTGAGGGTTGCACATCTGTATTGAAACGCCATGACAATTTTTTATCATATATTTATATGATGTCAATTATTTGATATAAAAAAGTCAATCAAGTCCTTTTTTTTCTTTAGTTTACCTCCGGGACAGAAATTACAGTTTTGGAGCCAGTAGCATTGGTGCCAGATGGCACAAGTTCTTAAGTACATTAGGTTACAGATGGCCTTATGGCAAACATAACCTTGTGTGTAAAAACTAGACAAAGACAAAATTACAACTTGCTGCCATCTCACAAGTTATATCATATTTAAACTTGGCATTTATTTTTTAACTTATTTGCAGTTATAAAGGAGACACATGTGCATGGACACATGGTTTGATAGGAACTTAACAGTTTATTTTCTTTAATTATCACTCATTGGAACAGAAAACATTTTGATTTTGATGTCATATCATAACTAATGTGAACTATTTTCCTTTTGCAGATGCCAACATCACTAACATCACTATGGATGCTCTCTGTAAACATACAAGAAAGATCTGCTTCAATTTGGATACCATGTGTTGTACATCGGTAATTTGAATTAGTGAGTTAATCCGCCACTGTCAGATATATTAAGATACGTAGATACGATACAATACATGACAGCTGCCAAGATTTTTGTGATAATACATCAATTCATATTACACAAAAACAATACAAAGAACTCATTTCCTTGAATTCACTGAATTCTAATTAACTAAAGATGTGCAGACAGCACAATCGATATATAGTTTGAAGACAGGACTCCTGAAGCATTAAAACAATATTGGCTGATCATGTGGGAATAAAAATCAAAAGTGTACAGCAATTGACTGGGAAAAGACAATAACTTGGGCCATAGTTATTACAACCTTAGGGTGACTTAGAGTCCATAAGGACATAACAAGGAGGGGAATGTGACTTCTGAAGATTGAAGTAATGCTAGCTCTAGTTTCCCCTATATGTACTTTTTTTGTATTTTGAAAATTATTCTTTATGTTTTATGTATTATGAAATGTAGGACGACTAGTAGTGTGTTCATGCATCTGGGTAAAGGGTAAAGCGTGAAAGTACCTGGTCTGTGATCAGATTGTTATGTACTTTTCAGCACAGATTAGACAGCTGAAAATTTGAACAAAAAAATGTTTCTTTTGCATTCATTTCTTGTGAGCTTTTTAACAGAACAAAGTATGACACATTTATTTATCAATAAGTCAATATCACCTAGAGTGTGTAGCATTCTTTAAAATTAAATAGTGTAACTATCATTTTTTTATAACGATAATTGTTTCAAAACAATAAGAGAAGCGAGCAGCCAGCTTCAGGTCAGTAGGGTGAAAAGAGAAAACATTTATAACTTTCTGCGACTTTCTGCGGCTGTTATTTGCAGAATCTCCTATGTAGTGGAAGTGAAGTATTGTTTTTGGTGGCTCTGTCTGTGTTTCTGCACTTGCTTGCAATATGAGCAACAGAGGCTGAGAGAGGTTTGTTTAAATATGTGAGACAAATTGCCCAAGAACTTTGACCCTGACAAGGATTCGAACACACAACCCAGGTAATCACGTTGAACATTAAGTTACGTACTAATTTAAAGCCATTCACAATTCCGGTACTGGCACCACAGCCTACTTCCGGCACCACAGCCCTCTGAAAGACACTCTGGTCTTAGAACACTCTGCATCAGCCTTTTTCTTGGCTGTAGCTTTCCTAATAAACGTCTTTCATTTGCAACCAACACCTGTTGTTGGCACCTTTTCTGCCTTAACGTTGATGCAACAGCTGTCTCACTGGATTTTGCAAGCTAGCATAAGCTCTGGCGTTGTCTTCTGAGCATGCACGATTAGTGCACAAAGAGGGGTACGCGCACAGGGGGAAGGGGGGGCAGAAGGCAGTTTGATTGATGCATCTAGATCCAATTCAGTTGTTCTGGCTGTTCAATATGATTGGATGGTGTTTTTACAGGACTGTCAGTTCCACAACTGACTGAAATTTTTCATTTTTGTGACATGACATTAATTGGTTATAATCGGGTTGGTGTGGTGGTTAGCGCTCTTGCCTTTGCAGCAAGAAGATCCGGGTTCGAGCTCCGGATGGAAAAAGGGCCTTTCTTGCATGGAGTTTGCATGTTCTCCTCGTGTGTGTGTGGGTTTTTCTCCGGGTTCTCCAGCTTCCTCCCACAGTCCAAAAACATGCAATATGGGGATTAAGTAAATTTGTCACTCTAAATTGACTGTAGGTGTGAATGTGAGAGTGAATGGCTGTCTCTATGTTTGGCCCTGCAATGGACTGGCAAACTGTCCAATGTGGGAAATTGGTGGAGGATGAAGCAGGTTATGAAGAGGATTTTAAGCAATACAGTAAAAATTGCTCCAGAAAATTATCTCCCACCTTCACCTTTAATGCTCTTTCTAATGGATCTACACTGAATCAGTGAATTAACACTGAACAGCTGAATCAACACTGAACAGCTGTAGCGGTTTCTGCTATTTTTTGAAAAAAACATTTGCATGACGAAAAACAATATACACATGACGGGGATTCAGAGCTGGACTCTTCATTCTGGGAATGCTTGTTAGTGTAATTACTGGCTTCTCTTAAGTGTGTTTTTCCATTGCTCTTTAATTTTAAATTAACATTATATAGCAATTTCTCCTTCCTCTGAAAAAATTGCAAATGCTTTTGGACATTTATCTGTTGCTTTCATACAATTCTCTGCTGTTTTATAACATTATCATTTGCTTATGTCATGTCAGTCAAAATGAACTATACTTATGGATGCTGAATAGTCATTCCCAATAAAACTAATAGTCTTCATTTCATTGCTTGAGTCATTACATACAAAATAAACTAGTTATCAAATTCTGTCAAGCTAATTTTATACCTTTCTTTATCATTTTTTTCCTGGAAATGTCTCCTAAATGAAACAATTGCTCTCAGGTGAACTTCAGCTTTCACTCATGAGGAGGTGTAACCAATGACAAGCCACTTGTTCACAGTCACTCATGAACCGAGCAGGACATAGTGTGTACCATTTCTACAATTCTGTGACACAGAAATGGAAGGTCAGCATCGTGGAAGAGGGGTGAGGATGCGGGGAGGAAGGGGACGGAGACAAAACAGGGGAAGAGGGAGAAGAGGCCAAATACATAGGCAAATTCCTAATGAAATTAAAGCTACAGTTGTGGACCATGTTGTCAATCACGGCCTCACAATGGCTGAGGCTGGTCCGAGGGTGCAACCAAATGTTGGAAGAACCACTGTGAATTCAATCATTCAAACATTTTGTAGGGAGAACAGGTATGTATAGTATTCGACAGTAATCCAACATCTCATAATATCTCATGTTACTGTACATTACTGTAATTTTACTCTGCACCACATAGGATTGAAAGACAACCTCGCAGAGGGGGAAGAGGGCTCCTTTTTACCCCGCAGCAAGAGGAAGCCATTTGTTCAATAGTGATTTCAAACAATGCAATAAGGTTGAAAGAAATTCAAAGCGCTGTCATAGAGGATAACAACGTATTTGGCAATACTGAATCAGTGTCAACTGCAACAATGGACAGAGTGCTCAAGAGAAATGAAATGTGCATGAAACAATTGTACAAAATGCCATTTGAACGGAACAGTGAACGTGTAGAGGAGATCCGTCCCCAGTATGTACAGGTAAAACATGGCTTCTATGTATACTCTAATGTTCAGCACTGTAAACTGTTTTACTTTGTGTACTAGCAATGCTGTATATGTATTCACAGAACATACTGTCCAAAATGCATTATGTTCCACAGGAAAAGTTATTACATTTATCTCTCTCTCGATAAAGCATGTACTGGAGCTGGAAGCCAGGGAACCACTGTACACATTCATATATGTTGATGAGGCGGGTTTCAATCTGGCCAAAGGTAGAAGGCGTGGAAGAAATCACATTGGACAGAGAGCAACCACTGATGTCCCAGGCCAACGTGGAGGGAATGTTACAATGTGTGCAGCCATCTCAGACAATGGCGTCCTCACCCATATCCCCCTTCTTGGTCCATATAATACACAACATCTGCTGACTTTTTTAGACACTCTTTACAGGGACATAGTCCCTGAGGAATGAGAGGAGTGTATGCCAACTCAACAAGTATGTTGTTGTGTGGGATAATGTCCGTTTTCATCACTCACATCTGGTCAGAAAGTGGTTTGGAACACATGACAGGATGCTGGTCGAATATCTCCCTCCCTACTCCCAATTCCTTAATCAGATAGAGTTTTTCTCTGCCTGGAGGTGGAAGGTTTATGACTGGCGTCCACATGCGCAAATGGCCCTGCTAGCAGCCATGGATGCAGCATGTGACGACATCACAGCAGAGTCATGCAGAGGGTGGATTCTCCACTCTAAGAGATACTTTCCTCGCTGCACTGCAAGGGATGATATCCGTTGTGATGTAGATGAAAATATGTGGCCAGACAGGAATGTCTGGATGTGCCAGAATGATTTACCTGTGTTCCGGTACAATATGTACTGTTATATTGTGCACAGCTCTACCAAAAGAGTGTTTCTTGTTCTAAATAAGTGACTGTAGTGTATTTTTCTTTTGCACAATGCTGGAGAATTGCAAAGAGCATATACAGTAAAAATGTGAAACGTACATATTCAGTGTCTTGGATTCACTCACTCCCCTAACTACAGCAATGTGTAACTTTACTGTAGTTTTCAAATGGCTGTACAAGTAGTGTATAGTGCTGTCTTGAGCATTTTCAGGTAGTGTCACCGAGTTCTGACCTTTTTTTTGCATTGGAAAACAGTGAGGGAATTAACTGTCATAAAGAAAACTTGACAAAAAAAGTTTTCGACCTTGTTCATAAACGATGGTGTCAAGACGTCTCATTTTGATGACACTGGCAGTTCCATTGACATGAATACTTGCTTTTGAGGAATGAACTATCCATTTTGAGCAAGCGATGTGCTTTTGCAGGTTATAACTAGGTTTTGCAGTTTGCACTAATTGTTCTGAGAAATGCACTGTTAATGGTGATGTGAGAAAAGCACCAAAGCGACTGAGAAAAACTGTGGCCGTTTCTCAATATCCATACTTGTGCGTACTTGAGCGTACTTGCGTACTCCCGTACTTGTGAAAACGTCATCAGCCTCAGTCCAAGTGCTGTTCCAATTCTCAAGTAAGCGAACAGCGAGGACGGTTCTCAAACCCGGAAATGTTCTCGCTCCGCCCATTTTTACAAGTAGGTCCAGCTGCAGACCCGCAGACCACTCAACGAAACGCCCCTTTACTCAACGAAACGCCCCTTCACTCAACGAAACGCCCCTTTACTCAACGAAACGCCCCTTCACACTACACGACACTCTGATTGGCTCTCAAGAGACTGCGTCTGAAACGTGATGACGTTTACTAACGTGATGACGTTTACTAACGTGATAACGTCTTCTTTTATTGAAACTTTATTTACACACGCGTATCTCATAGACACTTGTTGACAAGAGACTTTTATCCCGGTGTGCGACAGGAAAAGAGAAGAATAAATACTCGTGTTGACTTTTATGAACACAGAAATGTACTTTCTGTGAAATTTGTGAATAATTAATGTCACTTTGTAAAGTATGAAATGTTATAGCCAAACTGCTAAAATATATAAATGCCGATTGGAAAAGTTCTTTGAACATCACGTTTACACAATATAGTATCACGTTTTTGTGATATAATTATCACGTTTATACAATAAAGTATCACGTTTATGTGATATAATTATCACGTTTATACAATATAATATCACGTTTACGTGATATAATTATCACATTTATACAATATAATATCACGTTTATGTGATATAATTATCACGTTTATACAATATAATTATCACGTTTATACAATATAATATCACGTTTATACAACAAAATTATCACGTTTATACAATATAATATCACGTTTACACAATGTTTATACAATATAATATCACGTTTATACAATATAATATCACGTTTATACAATATAATATCACAAATTCCACTTTGAACACACACTTTGAATAATTTCATTTGTTTTTGCAAACTTCCAACATCATGGCAACCTGTATGTTACAAAAAGGTGTGTTTAATATATGCCTACATTTATTGAATGTCTTATTAGTCTGTAGTTTGACATGTTGTTCAACTGGACAGAACAACGATTAGAACTAATAAAAGTCTACTTGATCAGGTTTTTAACCTGAAAGAATCCCTCCTAAAATTCTGCGCTGGTGTGGTCCAGGTGGTGGTAGACAGAAGTTAAGTAGACAAGATCTGCTGAGTATGTCATTAAGGAGATGTTACCTATTTCCAGGAAGATATGTGAAACATTGGTATCTGAATCAAACCCAGCCAGTTGGACATCAGTAGGTCTTTTGATGAAAGTAAAACAAATGCACTGAAACCCTTGATTCTGCACAGAAAGTTGTATAACTTTCAAATCCATGTAATGAATACAAGTGATGAATGATATATTTTCTTTATTTTATACACAACAGAATTATTTTTTTTTTTTTTTTCAACAGATTACAGGCGCCTGAGGAATTCCTCACACTCCAAGGCTTTCCTGTAATTGCTCAGGAAGCTATCCAGTTTCTGCCTCGCTTTTGAGGAAATGTGGCTCTGAAGCTGTTCCCCAAGCTGGGTTATCTCGCTGACAAGACAAAATGATATAGCAAAATAATGAAGTCGTTAAAGACACTCAAATACATAATAAGATATAAACTGAAAATTGGATTAACAGTTTCCTAAACTATGTCCAATGATTTCACCTTGTGTTGCCTTTCAATGTGTGTTTTGAGGTTTTTTCGAAGCACTGTTTTGCTACAAAAACAGCATGTTGTTTTAGAGTGCTTTGCCAACAATATTTTTTTTTGATGGGCTGCTGCTGGGGCTGCTGGGGTCACTGTGGCTGCTGGAGTAGCTGTGGCTGCTGGGGTCACTGTGGCTGCTGGGGTAGCTGTGGATGGTGGAGTGACCGTGGATGGTGGAGTGACCGTGGCTGCTGGGGTCGCTGTGGCTGCTGGGGTCACTGTGGCTGCTGGGGTCACTGTGGATTGTGGTGTTGCTGTGGATGCTGTCTTGCAGCAGGTTATGAAATGCTTAATAAAATATTGTTTGGTCGCAATGATTGTTTTGCAAAACCAACAGTGGTAGTGGTTGCTTTTCACACAGTCAAGGTGGCATCTGTATACTCTGTATCCTATAAGACAGATAGGAAAAGTGATTCAGACGTTTCAAGAAACAAACAAAACAATATTTCTTTAAACCCTGTCTGAGAGGCAAATTGTTACATTACTTCTGAGAACAATCATTATTATCAGGGGCATCTATAAAAATGCAGGAATCTTGAAACTTTTTCTCAATATCTAAATTCTCAACAAGAGTGAAAATAAAATACACATTGACTTAAGATTCTACACACATGAAGTACAGTACACATAGATGAAATGGCTCCAGCATTAGTTTACTTTACTTATTTTGAGTTTCTGATACTCAAATGGATGAGTTGAATAGTTTGATGGTCACAGTTATCCATGGTCAGGACAAACAGAAATAACATCACATTTAATAATACATAAGGCTCATGGGGAAATTAAAGCCTTTCAGCGTTGAAATGAAAAAAATTTGATAATTTAGGACTTACCACCGTACTCCACCATTGTCTTTTGGTGTCCCTGCAGATGGGACACAAGCTTTGCGTAGGTCCCCTTTTTTGTGCATATCGGACACTGATAAGTGTCCAAGTCGCATCTCCTCAGCTCAGGGTCTGCTCCTTCACTGAACGTAGTGTTGCTCTATAAGAGAAAATGTAAAATAAAATTGTATTTTGTATTTTTTATCATGGAAACTGTATTAATCCAGAATCAAGTAGTAATGAACTGGACTGCATTTGCCTTTAAGACTTTCCCTGTCCTAAAATATATGCAGGCTAACTGAAATAAAACAAAAATCAAATGACACTGTTGACCGTGATTCAACAGAACTTCTCATTTCTAAACATGAAAAATATTATTCATCATTAAATATTTTATCTTAACAATTGTAGAACTGAGGTCACACGTTTTCAAATTAGCAAAGCTGTGTGCAACTTCTCAGAGTCATTTAAAGATTAAAAAACAGATAAATACTAATATATAGAGATCATATAGTTTATCGTATACGTTTCTTGGTTGAAAATGAGACAATGTTATATTGTCAATGTTATAACCTGTACATATAAATAAAAGAAAAAAAGGAAAACAAGAAAAAAAGGGAGAAAATCGCTGCGTCTTGCTTGCTGTTACAATCGCTATCGTTACAGCATGCAGACATTACTGGTTAATAAACCGCACTTAATTGATTTAATGGATACAAATAATGACTATTCATCCAGTGTTCAATATCTAAATGTGTTTTTTATCCATTCTTACCTTTTCCTCCGTCATTTTCCCGTGTTTTTCCCGTGTTACTTTTTCGGGTTCTCTCTTCATACTCGGTCAACGTAAACTTCATCACGTTTCAGACGCAGTCTCTTGAGAGCCAATCAGAGTGTCGTGTAGTGTGAAGGGGCGTTTCGTTGAGTAAAGGGGCGTTTCGTTGAGTGGTCTGCGGGTCTGCAGCTAGACCCTTCTCCATTTTTACCAAGTATGCATCGGAGGTGACTTAAGCGTACTTGCGATGGCCATGTATCCCAGAATACATTTCGGCGGAGCGTAGCAGCAGATAATAGAAATATAAATCTGAACTAAATATTTTTCTGTGTCCCGGAACAAAGTTTTAACATCATTTGAGGCGAGAAATGAGTCATATAGAATTCAAACATGTGGTTTGTGTATGAAGATATGACGTATTTATAGTTTGGCGCGACGTTTGTCGGAGGTGATCAGCTTCGCCTCTGCGGACGTTCGGCGCTCAATGTGCCCGGCACAGAGCAGCGTTACCTCGGCCTGTCCTGATGAAATGATCCGCTGGCTCAGACGTCGCTGTCATTAGATGCTCGGTGTGATCCATAGATTTGTTGTTGACGTGTTATTTTGTTTTTAATGGAAACGTTTTGACCTGAAAGTTTGAAGGTTTGTATATTGTTAATGTTTTATTTATTTTAACTTTGAATTTTAGATTTATATTAAAGTCGAGATTTATATTTAAATATAATATGTAACTATTAGATATGTATAGTATAGTATGTAGAGTAGTATATATTTATACACGTACATATATGTCATACATATATATATATACTACTCTACAATGCTGTAATATATCTATTTTCCACATTGTATTATTTGTATTGTATATTTTAATAGAAATAAATTAATAAATGAAGTTAAATATTTAAAATGTAAAAATAATAACAACATATATATGCATTTATTAAAAGTATTTCATATGTTCATTTATCAACACTGTAGGTGGCGGTAATGAGGCTGCAGCACTTGGCGCCAGCCACCATTCAAACAGCAGAACAATACATACATACTTGCATACTTGAGTATTGAGAAACAACCACATACTTGTGTACTCCCGTACTTGGCAAGTATATACTCCCAGCGTACTTCTCAAGTATATACTTCCCAAGTACGCAAGTACATACTTGCTTACTTGAGTATTGAGAAACGGCCTGTAATTACCCACCTTTTATTTTGAAAACCGGAAGTTGGTCCACAGTGTAGTGTCCTCGCGCTAACTTTCACAGGCGATAAAGAACAACGTAAGTTTAACTCGTTATTTAGTTTTTGTTTCCTTGCATATTTGATTGTCCCTTTCAAACTGAAGGAGGAAAAACAAACGGAATGAACGGATGATACACTATCTAGACCAGACCCGGTCTCAAATCCATTTCATGCAATTATATTCACCCTGAACTACTTAGCCCGGTACAGTAGGTGGCGGTATGCAACTTCAGAAGTCATAGTTGCAACCCGCCAAGAAATCCCAATAGTAAGAAGAAGAAGAAGAAGAAGGAGCAGAACGAGCAGAACGAGAAGATCTTCCGGTCTCGCTCAGGCTAACTAAAGATGGCGGACACGTGTGGTCAAATATTGCTGGGCTCAGGACTCACTGTCCTCTCCCACCCTCTCATGTACATCAAAGTCCTCATCCAGGTAAAAAGACACTTTCAACTTTATGCTGCATTCAGTGTTAGTTTGCATTTTGTAGCCTACGACTCCAATAGCTAGCGCGCTCAAGCAGAGAATGTTAACTTCATGGAAAACAACGCAGTTCAATGTTGACTCGCTTACGCGTTTAAATAAACGCGTACATACATAGAGAACGTGACTCAGACCCTTAAATGAAACATTATTTCCTCTTTTATTCACCAAAATGTGTAAAACACATAGCAACAACAGATACAATAAAAATGTCAGTGTGACTTCCTTGTCACTATGACCTTCTGTTTCCGAAATTCACTCGAGTGGGCGGAAGCGACCGCTGTTTTTAAACGCTTAACGTTTACATTTCGACGAAATACAGTGCGTGTGTGAGTATGTAGAATAACGATTTATTGATTTAATTGAGAGTTTGAGAGTTTCTTGATTTAAAAGAAGCGATCGTCGCTAGAGATAAGAGGTACACAGTCGATCTGATAAAAACAACTGATATGACAGCATTTGTGTGTGGCCCACTCACTCACTGTTCACAGTAAAATGTCTGGTGCGAGTTAATGTCTCTTGTTAGCTTTGCTATCTTATAATATAACAGTTTATTTGTCAGCACAGCGCTCACGGACCTGTGTGCCTCACTTACTGGTGCCCTTTGACCTACTACACAAGCTAACTGTAGTATCTTAGGTCCATGAAGTGAGAGACACTCTCCAGTATCTGTCACCGTTTATTCAAGCAAATTACTCCAGCAGTTACATGATCACTCTAGTCTATTCTAGCATAAGGCTCCGTTTATTCAAGCAAATTACTCCAGCAGTTACATGATCACTCTAGTCTATTCTAGCATAAGGCTATCTAACAATACATAGCTGTCATAGCTATGTAATCATCAAAGGTAGTAAAGTCAACGCTGGCCATTATATCAAAGTTCATTGTGTCCTTTAAAGATAATATCAAAGGTCATCACACGATACCGCACTAACAGAAGCTAAAATCTGTGCCAATCACTTAGCCAACTAATTTACAGTAAACTTTAAATACTAAGTGCGTAGGCAATTGAATGCTTCATCAGAAAACAGGAATGATGAAGGTTGAGTGTTCGAGTCATGTACATGTCCTCTTTGCTCACTACTGTGGATTGTGTCTCAGGTAGGACATGAGCCGCTCTCTCCCTCCCTGGGCAGGAACGTGTTTGGCAGGCAGGTCCATCAGCTGCCTGGACTGTTTGCTTATGGTGAGTTGAGCTGTTGAAGGTAGTAACTTGCAAAATGGGCCTATTGTTATTGGTGTTATTATTATAATTATTATTGTAGTGGCTTAAGTGACATATGGTGTGTTTCCACTAGCTCAAGTCGTGACGTCATAACTAGGGAAAATGCGTGACGTTGTCAGACTGCTGTGCACTGATTGGTCTGAGTGCCGTCCAAAAAAAGAGGCACAAGTATCAAACCGAACAATGTCGAACTGTGGATCAGTTAAAAAGACTTAACAATCCTGAAAACGTGGGTCAATCTCCAACATTTAGCAAGAGAACGTCATCTGGTGTGTTTAGTGACAGCACTGCTGAAAGCCTGTGACTGCAAACCACTTTTTTTGGTGGTTGTGTGATTCTCGTCAGTACCACCTGGGTTTTCATCACCATCCATTCTGTATTTATTTCCCCTTATGTTCTGTGCCGCACTCACTCGGCACTGCTGCTTGTAAACGCTCAACTGCAGACGGGCTTTCGCCTCCGCTGAATCACGTGAAGTAAAGGCGCTTCATATGTTGAGAGAGAAGGCAGCAACAAGGCTGCGTTTTGGGGTGAGAAACTCCGAGAGGAGCAGGAATAGGATTGTTTATTTGCGATGCAGCTCATGAAATAAAATGCAGAAGATTTGTTGTCATTTAGTAATGAGATCATGTGTAGTTGTGAATCAAGATTGCGTTTTGTTCACGATTTCTTTTGTGCAGCCCTAGTGGTAACAGGTTTCTTTGAAAGCTGCCATAGACAGGATCACCAGAAAAATGTGTTGCTGGGGTTCATGTAGCAATCGATTAGCATTGAAGGAGATTACTTCTGATATGGATGCAAATTGTTTTTAACTTAAAACACTTTTTTAAAAATGCTTCTTAAATGCCCACGTCCCATTAGTAAATGGTTCTTGGATGAATTTTGTAAGTAGGTAGGATAGTCTACATGAGGATATCTCCTTGGGCAAGACACTTAGCCCCAGGTTATGATAGATGTGTGATAGAAAATGTGCTATGAAAGTGTGTATGAATGGGATGAATGGCAAAACTGTAGTGTAAAGCAGCTTTGAGTGGTCATCAAGACTAGAACAGCGGTATGAAAATACAGATCATTTACCATTTAATGTGTGAACCGTTTTATGTGGTTATGAAAGAGTCCTATATATAAAAAATAAACCATCCATCCATTTTCTACCACTTTATCCTCCACAGGAGGGTCGCGGGGGGTGCTGCACCAATCTCAACTGACATAGGGCGATAGGTGGGCTACACCCTGGACAGGTCGCAAGTCCATCGCAGGGCTACTATAGAGACAAACAGTCAATCACTGTCAGACTCGAACCTACGGTCAATTTAGAGTGACCGATTTACCTAATCCCCATATTGCATGCTTTGGGACTGTGGGAGGTGTCCCACAGACCAAAGACTGTGGGACTCAGGAGGAGACACGGGGAGAACATGCTAACCACTACACCAACTGTGTGGCCCCTTCAAAAATAAACAGTGTGACTGCTGTGTGGACAATGGGTGTCTGTACAACTCACAGTGATACGTTTTTCATGTTTAGTTCATGGGTAAATTAAATGTCCAATCATTTCTAACATCTTAGTACAGCATCTTAAATGCATCTTTTTTGCTGTCTTTGCCCTCTCTTGCTTTAGCAAAGCACATCATGAAAATTGATGGGAAAGCGGGTCTCTTCAAAGGACTTGCTCCAAGGCTCTGTGCAGGCACCATTGGCACTCTTGTGCACAGCAAAGTTGTGCAGGTAGGTCTGACTAAAATATGATGTCCTGAATAAGTAATTTAATGCACCCATAGCTTGCTCCTCATATTAAGGCTACAAGGACTATTTTCACCATCGATCTATTGGTTATTTTCCTGATCAGTAATCCATAAAATGTCAAAACAGTAAAAAACGGTTAGAGTTGTAGTTTTGTGAGTACAAGTATACAGTATGTGCCTCTTACCATACCAATACCTTGAATTGAAATGGGAAGTTTGACAGTGTTACCTCTTTTACAGAAATGCCAAGAACAAGGGACCCCTCAGGTATGTACTGTTTGATATGTTGCTAAATTCACAACAAATCACATCATTCACATTAATTAGTTTCTTCTTATGTGTGAGTGTGTATGACATGAATGATAGTAAACGGGCTGCATATAGATGCACTGTGTGAATGACTGATGTAAAGCACTTTGAGTGGTGATCAGGGTTCAAACTGTGATATAAAGGCAGATTTACTTCTTCTGTTGTAAATCTCTGTTATTGACACTACCCAAAATATTTGTTTCAGTCCGTGTTGACTCTGAGACATTCATGTGGTTCTGCAAGTTCATGTGCAGTCACATGAACTTGCAGCTGTCCACTCATACAGCACATATTTGTAAAACCATTGACACTGCTGTGATAACTACTGTGCAGTAAATATAAGTTTAAATTGATATAGACTGCATTTCATTTCCTTGACATGCTATTATGTTCCCCAATTACAGGGATGTGCAATGTAAATGACCATAAATATGAATCAAGTCATTTTATGAATTGCCTAAAATATAAAATGAGAGTTCTTAATAACATTAACAAATGAGCATATGCAAGGTCATAGATAAATAAATGGATTGAAACAAAAGTAAGACATCAAAAAACAACTTAATTGTTTATCGTATGAAAAGAGGAGTGATCTTATAGAGCCTTATCCTGTCTTTATATTGTATCTTTAAACTTCTTGTTAAACAAACATTTTAATATTTGGTTGTGACACCAACCCACTGACTACGTCCCCATCTGGAGGGAACCATGGCTTAAGTATGTCATTCAACAAGAGCAAGTGGTGAAATATATATAAAAAAAGAAATGTGTAACATGTGTTGTTACCATGCTGGATTCTTCAGATCACACAGAGACAGTAATTCCAAACTTTGTCACTGTATGACTCGATGGTGCACAGCTTTCCTTTTGTGAAGTATTGTTATGGCAAGACAGAGAAATTGCTTCTTCAACATAGTATTCGTATACCATTACTCGACACAGAGGAGCAGGTGTGTTAAGATGGACCTGCTCCTGACAATCTGACAGCAGGTCCATCCACTGCAGTGAAGTACGCCAGTACCAGCAGAGAGCTGGGCTCACAATATACAGTGAAAATATCAGTCCCACTGTCTGCAACATGGGACAATTTTCTTTATTTTTACCCTACTAATCTGAAGCATTGTAATATAAGCAGGGCTGAGTTTCCCTGTGCCCTAGTCCTGACGCCTGTCCCCTGATTAAAGGCACATGGAAGTGTCCATCACAAATACCTGCACATGGATCTTTCTCCAATAATATTTGGAGAAAGCCAGATTGTCCCTACCAATATTAGAGACGGGACGATGTGTATGTGTGCATGATTACTGTGAAAGGAGAGTGACGGCGATCGAGCGGATTTTACGATCAGTGAACGCATCCCAGTCGAGCAGAAACGTCATAGGCCTGCTCTAAATCAACCGTAGATGTGAACGTGAGAGTGAATTGTTGCCCGTCTCTGTATTTTGGCCCTGCAATTTATCAGCGACCTGTCCAGGGTGCACCCCACCTTTTGCCCTGTGTCAGCTGGGACTGGCTTCAGAATTACTTCCCCTCCACACGTGCCACATTTACCACCTGAGGTAATGTTCCATGCCCAAGTCTGATTGGGTTGGTGGGTGCCAGCTCCACAAGGTTGAGAATTACTGATCTAGGAATCTAACCATAACCCAAATAACCCACATTTAATGTTGTCACTTTCCTTTGTCTACCCACAAGAAAAAAAACAAAATGTACACGAAAGACTAAAAAGGTCCTGATGTTTGTCTCTGTCCAGGTACTGGGCAGTCAGCAGAAGGCTGTGGAGGGCTCCCTACAGCATGTTGTTAATGAGGTAAGACACTTACACAGTCATTTATTAGTCCCTCTGCAGGGGATATATATATATATATATATATATATATATATATTTCCTTTATGTAACTATGCATTGTCTCTTTCCTTTAAAAAAAACCCTCAAAAACTGACATATCTTAAGTTCCTCACTGTATAAACATGGGCTGTGTTTTTGATGCATTGTCATTCATTTTATTAAGCAAATGTGTTTTGTTTCTCCACAGACAACTAAAGAAATGATAGCTCGTTCCTGTGCCACGGTCGTCACACATCCCTTTCATGGTATGTCAAAACTACGCACATGCAATAGTGTGGTTGCACACAATCACGATGCAATCAAATATGTATCACAAGCTTACAAACAGTATATTGTAAAGTTGATCCAAAGACAAATGTTGTCGGTCGTGCTGAACATTTTAAATTGCACCAATCCCACAATGTGAAATTTCTGTTAGTTTACTTCAGTCTCGGGTCTCACAAATAAATTTGTGATGACACAAATGTAACTGTAGCCGATCAGCAATCAGACTTTTTTAACAACGTCCTGATGTTGGACCACAATTGCATGACAATTGAAACCAGAGAGGAGCAAATGAGTTGCTAGAAATGATTAATTATAATTAATTATTAATAATTAATAATTAATAATTAATTATAATTATAAATTAGTAGTTAGCGTGCCATTTTGTTTCAAGCTGTTAAGTGCATGATGTCATGAATGCAGGCCGCTCTATCATTAGCTGCAGGTGGGATTTACTCCTAGTACACAAATGATTCAGTGGTGATAGTCGTAGTGTTAGTAGAAAAATATCTTTGGGTTTAACGCACTATAAGAGCTTTAAAGTCTTTTCATGTGTGACACATACAGTATGTATTTTTGTTTGTTGTGAGTGTTGAGATCCAACTTGTATCAATTATGTTTTCCTTGGCTTGTTTTCCAGTGATTACTTTGCGATGCATGGTCCAGTTTATTGGGAGAGAAACAAAATACAGGTGAAGTTTTAACAATGGTGACGTTAACCATGAAATGTGTTGAAAACATGACAAACCTTTTCTTTTCTTCTGTTCTCAGTGGTGTGTTGGACTCCATCGTTACGGTGTACAGAGAAGAAGGCATACTGGGCTTCTTTGCGTACGTTTGTATTGTTTTGTGCTTCACAAAAGTAGAAAGACATTCATCTGGCAGTATTATTGTTGTATATTTGTTAATAATGAGGAAGTACAAACTATATTTTTTAACATTGACTTGTTAATTAATTCCATTTAATAACTATGTAAGTGATGTCACTTTTATTGATCAGATGTGTTTTTCCCCCTCAGTGGTTTGATTCCTCGCCTGCTTGGTGATGTGCTGGCTCTGTGGATTTGTAACCTGCTCGCACACGTCATCAATACTTACGCCATTGATGACTCGGTAATGCTGCTGCTTATGTTCATTTGAGTAAAGGGTCTTGTATTTGGTTAAAGGACTTGGAATACAGGTCTGTAGAGGAGATCTCTGAAATCCAGCATTTAGACTTTTACCTTGACTCTTTGTCTGGTTAAGCAGTATTACACACACACACACAGCAAAAACATAACACACACAAACATAAATAAATAAATACATTTATGCTCAACAATCAAACAGAATAATAGTGAATCTGTTTGTCTGCACAGATGAGTCACACAGGAGAGCTGAAGAACTGCTCGCAGGCTGTGACGGGGGTGAGTCAAACACACACACACACACACACACACACACACACGCCTCCCTCCCCCTGTTTAGCTGCTTGTTTAATGTTACTACTCTGTTCTTTCTTTCAGTTCTTTGCCAGTATGCTCACTTACCCCTTTGTTTTGGTGTCAAACCTCATGGCTGTCAATAACTGCGGGTAAGGTCTCTCCCTGATGTTATTTGCCGTTATGCATATACGTGTTGACGAGAATGGAATTGAACACACTCATATTTCCTCTGTCCTTCAGGCTTGCTGGAGGTCTGCCTCCCTATGCATCAGTTTATCCAACCTGGGTAGAATGCTGGAGACATCTAAGCAGAGAGGTAAGCTGACCCTTGTGCATTTCCCCGAGTTCACACAGACAGTACTCTGTAAAATTACGGAGGAAAAACGACATGATTTAACGAGAACGTTTTGTGGTGAGACTTTGATGTGCCTGTTTAGACTCTCCTGGGGCCTGTTGCACAAAACTAGGATAAGGGATTAAGTCGGGCTATGTTGCTTGGTTGCACGAAAGCAGTGGCACATAAGTTACCATGGCGATTTATTCTTTGCGGCTAGCCTGGTCTGACCTACAAGATATGTTATTCCTGCTGCTCAATCTGTCCGGTCAGCTGTTAATCTGATCAGAAATAAACGTTTTACACGTTATTCATGATTTTTTTGGCGTTTCATTAACCTGCAGTAAAATATTACAGTGATTACACATGGGTCAATGTTATTTTAATTCTGATTAACCTTATACAATTTCATTTGTTGAGATGATTAGAAACAGCTGAGGTTGTAAAGGTGCTTTAATTCAAGTCAGTGACGAGAGTAATTATATAATTATACACCGCCTGGCGCAAAGAACTTGGAGGATGCTTTGACTGTTGTGTCTCAACACTTGTCTCCTCTCTTTATTCTAGGGCAACATGAGCAGAGGCAACAGTTTATTTTTCCGGAAGGTTCCAGCTGGAAAGATGTACGCGATTGACCAGAAGAGATTTTTTTGAAGGATCAAGAGAAGTGAGCTGAACATAGTTAAGATAATAACACATAAAAAAGACGCCTGATCTCAGAGTTGGACCGTCTTCACGTAACTTTTTTTGTATGCACTTGTTAACTCTGAGGTTTTTTCATTTCCTTACCAACCTGCCATCGTGTGAGGGAAGAAAAAATTCGCTAGTTTCCACTTAACTGTCTGCAGGTTGCTTTTTAACAGAAATGTATTGAGATTGAAATTTCAGTGAAGTACAGGGAATCCCCATGAGTTCAGACAGTGATGGGAGATTTACAAACTGAATATTTATCATGACAGACCAATTTAAGTGCGCATCCCTTGTAATTAATATATAAATTATCATGACTCTCCTTCTATAAGATGGGATTTGTTTGTTTGGAAAAAAAAACACTTAAGCCTGCATGTGATAATGTTTAATATATCACACTGATGACCAAGTGGGACCTCTTGTCTTGTGGTATTGTCTTCATGTGATGATCGATGTAATGCTAATGAAGATAAGCATGATGTATGTGTGGTTGTACAGAGTTGTGAACAGAGGGGATCCAGAGCTGACCAATCTCTCTGAACGCTCTTGATCATTCACAGCTCATTCAGACCGATAAAAAAACACTTTTTCGACCTTGTGTCTCTTGTGAAGATGTTTGGTATGTGATTTGAGGTTAAAGTGTGGATTTAGAAACACCATTTAATGTAATATTTACATTTTATGTAAACCTAAAAGAAAATGCTTCAACACAGATGCTGGCATGGTTACAAACACCATGGGCAGGTACGTTAATTCCCCTTAAAACCCATAAGCAAATGTTACTACCCTGGAATATGATTTACAAGCAAAAAACTAAAACACACTTTATACAACAATGGGTTAACGGCGAAATAATTTATGTAAGTCAACAATTCCACCAAAATAGTCAGCTCTATAATTACACTGACTTATTCAGCACTTTGGAATTTGTTACTCCAAAAATACTTGTCATATGTCTGTCCTGCTTATTAATCTTGGCAAATACAATTGTATTTGATGAACTTACTCTTAATATCTAACTTTTATATATTCATAAATAATTATAGTTCAAAATGTGCCCTCAAAATTCTAATTTCCCTGAGCTTTTGGCTTTTACCAAACAATACGTTGTTTTTAATTTCAGAGTGCACAGACAAGAAAAATCTATCAAAACAAATATCCGTTGTCTGCTTACGAGTTTTGGTTCATGCTATTAATTGTATACACTTTAATTTATAGTTATTCTAATAACATGTCAAAAAAGACAGGTCAAATCAATGTTACGGTTTTTTTCAAGTCCCTGTCAATATTAAATTATTAAAAAAGCTTCAAAATATTTTTTTCTGGTAAGTACGAGGAGTCCCATGTTTTGTTAGATTTTATTATTTATTAATTAAAACTACTACCACCTGAAAGGTGCATCACCGCCACCTGGAATGTTTTTGCTGCTGGTGCGCAAAGCATTCTGGGCAAATATTGGTGGCATTCGAAGGAGTCGATGCATTCATGGAGCAGGTCCAGAGGCATGAACTCCATCTAGTTCTTATAATACATCCATGAGTCATTGGGACAGCCTATGTTGCTGTTATGGCGGGTTTTCATATTTTCATGCAACACCTTCATCGATAAAATATCACTTTAATCATTCAAAAATACTGTATATTATTGATTGAAAATACACTTGTTCTTTGCGCTGTCGCCTTTTGTTTGTGGGCGGGCCTTAGGAAGCTGCATGCTGATTGGTTACTGAGTGTTGGCGCAACAGCTCAATGGACCGGATGTCGTCACGGGCTTGGAGTCGCTGTCCGTCTGGTACTCTTGTAACGTGAGATACAATTTTTAGTATCTCACGTTTATAAACTGACAAAATCACAGGCCAATCAGGTTCTCTGCCGGATAACTCGACTGACATGAAAGGTTATCATGGAAATATTGATCAATATTGACAAAAACGTTGCCAACCCCAGCTTTGAAGTGTTTTTATGCATAATGCAGAAACATTTTAAAAGACGCGGTTCATAGTCTCCTGTCAAAGCCTGATCTCATTCCTAAAAGGTCACATGATATAAACCTGGTTTCATTCACAATAATGCAGACTCAGTCTAACAGACCCAGCTCTGTGTGCAGTAACCTGTTGATAAAAGTTTTTCAATGGCTCTTTATTAATCATCAAATGCAACTAATTAACATTAACATTAACAATGTTTGCCCCATTACTGAAAAAGGGCCTTGTTGTCACACAGTGAATGTTGTTTACAGGAATACATTTTAACTTCACGACACGCAACACAAAGAACATTTTTTTTTTTTCATGACGTTGTTGCAAATAACCCAAAAGTGAACATTGGTATAACTATTAGAATTCACTCACTGCTGCAGAATAATAATCAGCAATTTTCACGAAGCAAATGCTTTAATAAGCAAATCAAATATCCATTCATTGAAAAATATTGTATTTTATTGTTTGAAAATGTACTTGCTCTTTGTAAAGTCCCCAAGATTTCTCCATCCGACAAAATAATTGTAAATATCTAACGTTTGTCAAATTATAAACGTTAGATACCTCTATTATTTTTTAAATGTATTTTCAGCAGGCAGCTTCCTGAGGCCCGCACACAGAACAAGTGGATTTTCAATAAAATAAAATACAATATTTTTTGAATGATTAAACATTTTATTTGCTTCTGCTTGTCGTTTGCAAATATTGACACAAATCTAATTCCATATAGATGCCAACACAACTTCTAAATCAGTTTCCCTTTTTCAATAAAGAAGTCTACCTCCATCTAGTGGTCGGGAAAGTAATTTTCTCAACACAGTTATAGAATGTACAACGTAGTTTGCCTGGGAAAAAGAGGCTCTCTACACACAGTGTCATGGTCAGTTGTGACTGTTGAGGCACGTGTCCCATGTCCTTAGCGACAGTAACTAAGCATTAGTGGCAGAGATCCCAGGATCATCTGCAGCGCTGCTTCCGCTGTGCTGTGTGTTGATGTGTTGAGTCATCTCCTTGCGGTTTGTTGCTGTCTGGCCACACTGCACACATGTGTAGCGCCCTCTGCTGTGCTCCCAAAGGATGCGTCTGTTGCACGCCATGCCTATAATGCATGAAAGGACAATTTACAATCTGAACAAAACAAGTGTGCACAATCACTTTTTCAACTTTTTTACTCACACAGTGCTATAAAAACCCCAACAAGTCAAAACACAACTATTTAAATCATGTTTTAAATTAAAAGTTTAAAAGTGGACTGTGAATTGAGCCTCTATGTCTTGAGAGCTGCAGCCTGCGAGCATGTACGTGAAGAGAGGGAGGGCTGATCGGACCATAGTCGAGTGAAAACTGCAGTGATTGGTCACAGTTGCAGAAAAAGTAATGAGGATAGAGCATCTCAAATTGGACTGCAACTATTAATTCACATTATATTCTTTCTGCATGACCCCACAGACATCAGCTTCCTACAATACTGTAGCTCAACACTAATTCATCAGCCTCACAGTACGGTTAAGTTGTGTTTCCACTAGCATAGAACCACTAGTACCACTGATCGGCCAGAGTGCCGTCACAGGAAGAGACGTCCGACACAAGAATCAAGCCGAACAGTGCCGAACTGTAGATCTATTAAAAATACTTAACAATTCTAAAAACGTGGGTTAATCTCCGACAATTACCAGTGAAATGTGTAAAATCTCAATATTTAACAGTGGAGTCTGGTGTATTTAGCGACAAACCCTGCTGCTGTGTTTCAGTCCAGTGACTGTGTCAGACGGAGTCTGTGCTCCGGTCATGGAGGAAGAACTGAACAAATATTTTTAATGAACTGATTCTAATGATTCAGTTACACTGAAAACAACTGCTTTACAAGTCACTAGTCACTCGTTTGTGTGTCGCTGTAAAACTAAGTGATGACTCCGCCCACATTTTGTAGTGGAAAACCAACCTAAACCGTGGTGAGGCGAGGCGAGCGGGGACCATAGGTGGAAAAGGGGCTTTTGAACTCCATATTAACAGCAGCAATTCTCTGATATGAACATTAGTGTTGGAAGATCATGGAGTCATGAGCCAGTTCACAAATCTTTGCTACCATGTCTTTAAAGTTAAAACGTTTCACCACAGGTAATGCTGATAATTCACCATCGTCTCTGAAAAGCCCCTTTATTTTAATAAGTATTAACTCAAAAGCTTGCTCACTTTTCCTGTCAATAGTATTTCTTCATAATGTCAAATATTTTCATACCTTAGACCTCAGGCTTTTTGTCTTACTGAACGTTGACAGGAATTGTATGGCATGGAACTGAATCAAAATAATTTTATATTATTCAGTATCTTCAATAAATCACAACAAAACTCATGATTTTCGATATGAACCGAGTCATCCTCTATGTAAAAATGTGAACCCAATAGTTCCAATCACTTGAATACAGCATTATTAGCATACAGCTGTTAAATGTCACATAAGTTGGTATTTTTTTTTAAATGCACTGGTGTCTGATCAGTACTTGTTTTGGGTGATATGCAAAGTCCAAGTATTACTTAAGAAGAACAACATATTTTTTATCTCCATTTAAGGGCTGTAGTAAGGGAAGGCCCTGAGGAGGTCAACACATCTGGACCACACTAGGTGCACGAGAGCGGCTTTGCTGATCTACTTCTTCTGATACACCGCTGATGCTCACTCAGTGTCTGCTGCAGATTACAGATTGCAGCCATCCATCTGCTGGTCCCGCAAGTATTAAACCATAAAAGAAATGAATAGATACAGGAAACTGAAGCACTAAAAAGCCATTGCTTTGAAACAGTCATAGGACACCGTCTGTGTGACATATGTGACTATGAACAGCACAGCTGTTTAAATGTGTCTATAATAATCACATGAAAGACCTGCCCTACTCTGCATCTGATTTTCCTGAATCTGACAGGCTCATCCGAGGCAGAGTGATGCCAGCGATGCATTTACTGACCGTGAAACATTTGTAATTGCAACACACACACACAGGACATGATCTGTCCCAGAAAATGGAAGTATTGGGCAAGAAAAACTAAATGACTAAATCATTCATGGTGAGATATGGCTGTGCAATAACTGAAAAAAGGGAAACTAAAAAATAAATGTTTTAGGAAATGTTTCTCTGACTAGATGCTCATCAGCTCCCAGGTCATTTGAGGTCAAGACCCCTGCCTTAGAGGGAGAAGAGGCTCACCTTGGTTCTTCTTCCAGATTGCTGAAGACAGAGGAGAGTGACAAACTAATACTGGAGCAGGGTGGGTGGACTCAGGAGACCTGCTCTGCATCTGGTTCTGACCCAGGGCATCAGAGGGTTCAGGGGCTCCTGACAGGCTGTCCATATTCAGAAGGGGAGGCTGGGGAAGGGGCTCTGTGAGCTCTGGATAAGGGAAGCTCTCTGGGTGAGTCAGGTAGGGTGGACCCAGGTGAGGAACAGCAGAAGACTCTGGCTGAGGAACAGCAGCGGGAAAGGACTGTGTTGGGATTTGAGGGTGCAGTTGTGGTATAGACTCAGAGTCCTGACACAGGGGGTTCTGGTCCATAGACACGGCAGCCATGTTTGTGTTGGTCACAGGCTGAGGTGGTGCCGTTTCCATTGGCTTTGATTTACCCCGTGGCACTTTGGAACAGGTGTGCAGATGCGTCAGGAGACCACGGTACGACCTCAACTTTGTGCGACAACTCTCACACCTTTATAAAGAGAGGCAAGATTACAGGACAATTTCACCTTCCCTGTACATATTAGTTTTTACTACCATGTACTGGGATTGTACAATTCCCAAAAACTACTGCAAAAGAAATGTTTTATTCTATATTCTAGACAATGAAAAATGCATGTCCTATACAATTCATACTTCTTTAAAGTGTAATCTTTGTTTAAGAGTATAATAGTTAATATTTTATATATTAATATAAGACACACCGTCTCATATAATGGACTATTTGCACAGCAGGTTCTCACTGAAGGCATCAAAACTATGAATGAACACATGAAATTATGTAATAAACAGAAAAGTGTGAATTAATTGTATTTTAGATTCTTCAAAATAGCCACCCTTTGCTTTGATTACTGCTTTGCACACTCTTCTTCATGAGGTAGTCACCTGGAATTGGTTTTCAAACCATCTTGAAGGAGTTCCCAGAGATGCTGCGCACTTGTTTTTTGGAAAATGGGACTTGAACGTTGAGTAGAACATTTTCTTTTTAATCCATAAAGGTAACGAAATAACTGCATAGAATTTGTTTGCGTAAGTACTTTTCAAATTTGTGATACACTATCTTTCAGTATGAAAGCTGCGCACTCTTTTATACATGAGGCGCAGCACTCCATCACTCTCCTTCTTAGTCAAATAGCCTGTACACAGCCTGGAGGTGTGTTTGGGGAAAAATAAATGATGGTCCAACTAAACGCAAACTGGATGGGCTGGCATGATGCTGCAGGATGCTGTGGTAGCCACGCTGGTTCAGTGTGCCTTCAATTTTGAATAAATCCCCAACAGTGTCACCATCACACCTCCTCCTCCATGTTTCACGGTGGGAACCATACATGTAGAGACCATCCGTTCACCTTATCTGTGTTGCATAGACACGGCAGGTGGAACCAAAGATCTCCATTCCTTGTGTTTCTTGGCCCAAACAAATCTCTTCTGCATGTTGCCTTTCCTTAGTAGTGTGACTTACAATAAGTCTCCTGTGAACAGTCGATGTTGAGATGTGTCTGCTACTAGAACTCTGTGTGGCATTCATCTGGGCTCTAATCTGAGGTGCTGTTAACTTGAGATTTCTGAGGCTCGTGACTCAGATTAACATCTCCTCAGCAGCAGAGGTGACTCTAGGTCTTCCTTTCCTGGGGCGGTCGTCATGTGAGCCAGTTTCAACGTAGTGCTTGGCGGTTTTTGCTACTGCACTTGGGGACAATTTTCCAGACTGACCTTCATTGGTCAAAGTAATGATGGACTGTTGTTTCTCTTTACTTAGTTGATTGGTTCTTGCCTAAATATGAATTGTACGAGTTGTCAAATAGGGCTGTCAGCTGTGTACCAATCTGACTTCTGCACAACACAACTGATGGTCCCAACCCCATTAAGAAGGCAAGAAATTCCACTAATGAACCCTGACAAGGCTGTGAAGTGAAAACCATTTGAGGTGACTACATCATGAAGCTCATTGAGAGAAGGCCAAGGGTTTGCAGAGCTGTCAGCAAAGCAAAGGGTGGCTACTTTGAGGAATCTAAAATATAAAACATGTTTTGAGTTATTTCACACTTTCTTGTTTACTACATCATTCCATATGTTTTGATGCCTTCAGTGAGAATCTACAATGTAAATAGTTGTCGAAATAAAGAAAAACTATGAAAAGAGAAGGTGTGCCCAAACTCATTCAGCTTTTATGAATATAGCGTTTCTCTGTTATGAGTCAAAACTGAGCAACTTACATGAAGAATATATTGGGTTTGTGATGATGCCTCATGTGCTCCATTAGTTTCTGCATGTTGGTGAAGGATCCACTGCAGCCAACAGTAGAGCAAAGTAAAACCTTTCCTAAAGAGAGGACACACGATGATCAGCTAATGACACTGCATATGATCTCTTGTAGCCCCCACAGGGTGCCGTGTGTCCTGGCACTTTGACTCTTTCCTCTTTTAGGCTTATTTGTAGTGTAGGCAGTTACTGCCTGTGCTAAATAACCAATCATTCACCCAAATGACTCGTATGCACAGCAGTTCTTGTGAAACATCCAATATGAGCACCTGTTCCCACTGAACTGCCCTGTGATTGGTCCAAGCCTGGTGCAATGGGACAGATGTAGCTGTAAGAACCTTGGAGGTGATTTTCACTCTCTCAGACTCAGTTTATATTGTGCTGAAAGGTTAAGGAATTATTGATCAATTGGAATCAATCACAAATCCTGAGGACCACAGTGGCGTAGATAAAGGAGGGCAAATCAAAAGCAAAACTCACCATCTGAGATGGAAGTCAAAGCCATGTGTACTGCAAATAGGCAGTGGAGGACAGTCACATTTACACTATAAATGCAACGGTTAGGAATGGTTGCTTATCAGCCCATGGCCAAGAGGAAAGGAATTGGGCTTAACTGGAGGGTTGTCTTTTCAAATCCTGGGATGGGTCAAGGGCTGTGTGCCCCTGAGCAGGGGACCCAAGCCCCCACCTGGGGATAATTGCTGTTCACTGCTCCTATGCCAAGCTTGTGCGTTCACTACTGGTGTGTAAATAAGGATGTGTTAGATGCAGAGGTCAAATTCACTATCACTACTTGGTGTGTGTGTGTGTGTGCGCAAATTAAACAAATTCTAGTATTAATTCCATCTCCTGTGATCACTTTAAAATGAAGGTCAAGCTGTGTTCGCCTTTTAAATACTGACACTTTGGGTCTGTGCTTGCAGTATCTTCAAACAATGCACTACAGATCCTGAGCAACGTTTCATCTTTAGCTCAGTGTCATCAGTATCTGGTCAAGCTGGTACCAATACCAATGGCAGCACATGCATTTAAGGTACCTTAGATCCAGAGTACCGACTTGAATTGATTTTAGGTTCATTTTGTTTTCTTTTGAGATAGTTGCAGGACCACTTAAGATGGTCCAGAAACCAGACCCTGTCCTAGGGTCATACATGAGAGCTTCTGGTTTGAGTCCGTGCCACAAAAACAACATTCTATTTTACAGCAAATCCCACATTGTGTTAATTTAACCCATCAATTTCAGTAGGTCAATAACTATCGATAATGACTATCTAATATAATAGTATAATGGCACCTGAGAAGAAGTGACCACCTGAATGCTTTAAACACGGAGCTTTAACAGAACACCGTGTCTTAATCACCGGTCACACATTATGTGATGAGAGAGAGGAGCTTACCAGGTAGAGACTGAGCAGGCATCTCATGCTCCTTAACGTGGAGCTCCAGGGCGTTTACGTCTGTGTAGACCCGCTTACAGCCGTGTAGTGGACACGGTGTCCTCTTGTTTCCTAGGACAGAACAACGTACAGAGTTAAAATGACTACGAAACTGGCGAGTTAGTGTGCTAGCTGACTTTAACACGTTCCTGCAATATATGAGCAAAAGAGCAAACCTCTGTCTTTATTTTCAGTGGTCTGCGACATCACAGCGGATGAAGCCATTTTGTTATCCGGTTCTTCTTCTTCTTTTTCTTCTTCTTTTATGAGGTTTTATGGCGGCTGGGAAACAACGATTTGATGCATTACCGCCACCATCTGGTATGGAGTGGGGATTCTTTTTTGAATCATTTTTTTTTTCAGCTTTTCTGACTATTTTTTTCCCCGTTTTTCTGTCTAATCATGTGTTTTCTTGTTTTTCTGATAAATTATTTTCCTGTTTTTCGGCGTACTTTCTTTTTGTTTTTCGTGGTAATTTTTGACATTGCGTTAGAACATGTGTGAAGACACCTGTCTGTATTGTGTTTATTGATTTTTAATAGTCTACTTCTCAATCCTATATGACCAAATCTAATCCTTGATATGACACTTTCCCATTTCCTGCTTCTTTCTGTGTACATAACCTCTCCCACTTTCCTTTGGCTTCTTTTTTCTCTCCTCCTCCGCCACCTTTCCTTTAGTTTTTGTTTTACGATGCTCTTTATTTTCGTTTTGTTAAATTGTATTGCTAAATCTATGTTATTGTGTCCTGTTGCTGCCTTTGCCACTTTGTCACTTTGCTTTCTGAGTGACTGAACTGTAGGCTTAAAAATCCTCTGTACATAATTATTTAACTTTAAAGCCTGATATTATAGTCTCAAGTTTTTTGATATGTGTGCTTGCTGCAGATCCATATAACCATAATCTAAAACTGCTCTCAGTAACCCATTATACAGTGGAGGAAATCATTTTTTGATCCCTCACTGATTTTGTAAGTTTGCCCACTAACAAACAAATTAACAGTCTATACCTTTAATGGTAGGTTTATTTTAACAGTGAGAGACAGAACATCAAAAAAAAGAATCCAGAAAATCATATTTAAAAAAATATACACATATTTTTTATTTGATCCCCTACCAACAATAAAGAATTCTGGCTCCCACAGACTAGTCCTCTCACTTTAATAAAGTACTCCTAATCTCAACTTGTTACCTGTATAAAAGACACCTGTTACAGAATGAATCAATCAGACACCAACCTCTCCATCATGGGCAAGACCAAATCGATTTCTAAGGACATCAGGGACAAGACTGCAGACCTGCACAAGGCCAGAACGGGCTACAAGACCATTGGCAAGAAGCTGGATGAGAAGGAGACAACTGTTGGTGTGATAATTAGAAAATGGAAGAAACATAAAATGACTGCGGTCTCCCTCACCTTTCTCATGATCATTGAGAAAGGTGAGGGAGACCGCAGTCATTTTATGTTTCTTCCAGTCTTCCATTCCATCAGCCCAGAACTACACGAGAGGGGCTTGTTAATGACCTCAGCCTCCGTAAGGTGCCCCTGCTCATGAAGGCACATGTACAGGCCCGTCTGAAGCTTGCCAATGAACACCTGAATGATTAAGAGAATGATTGGGAGAAGGTGATGTGGTCAAGTGAGATCAAAATCGAGCTCTTTGGAATCAATTCAGCATTCAGCCACGGCATAACGAAGGGGTGGCTTAAGATGAAGTACAGTAAGGTCATGGAGAAGCCTAGCCAGTATCCGGACATTAATTCTATAGAAAATCTGTGGAGGGAGCTGAAGCGACAGCCTGAAAACCTTAAGGATTTGGAGAGGATCTGCAGAGGCGTGGTCCAAAATTCCTCCTGAGATGTTTGCAAACCTGGTGATCAACTACAAGAAACGCCTGACCTCTGTACGTGCCACCAAGAACTTAATAATGTTCGATAGGGGGTCAAATACTTATTTCACTCATTGAATTGCAAAATAATTTAAATCTTTTGTTTAATGATTTTCTTTTTGATATTCGGTCTCTCCCTGTTAAAATAAACCTACAATTAAAAGTACAGACCGTTAATTTGTCAGTGGGTGAACAAAAACAGTGAGGGATCAAATACTTATTTCCTCTACTGTATGTAGCCCTTAGGGAGCAGATAGAAATGTTAAGCATTTATATCTGCTCCCCATTCCCTACCAACTAAACATCTCAGTTTGTCCAATATTTTCTTCTTACATTACTTGTCCATTAATTTCGGAACATGTACCTTCCATGGGACTTTTTCATCAAATCATACCCCTAAACGTTTAAAGTATTTCACCCTCTCCATGTGTCCTACATTTGAACTTTTAAATTATAAATTTAAAAACAAACAAACATGCCTGTGTAAAGGACTGAGGACACACAGTATGCTTCCTTGAATTCAGCTGTTCTCAGGTCCTTTCTTGATTTGAGAAACACTCATACACTGCTAAAAATCTCAAAACACTTCAAATTTTCCAAATCATTTTTATTCAGTGATTTCCTTGCTTGTGACCATAAAACAGAAGCCAAGGTCTATCTGACACAAACAAGGTAAGAATGGGTATAAAATAATACTGTCAGCATACACAACCTCATATCTCTTTAACATTCTGTAAAATATTTGCAATTACTAGGATTGATAACTATAAATATAAACAATCAACATCCAGAAGAAGCAGTTCTGAAGTGTTTCATGACACCAACAGCATAAGAGCAATAGATATGAAATATGAGAGGTGTGGTGACAGAAGTAGACGGTGTAGTCCAGAGGTGAAAGGTTAAGGCTGTTCTTGGAGATAACATTGGCAACACATACTGTCAACTGCAAAGCCCTTAACATTTAGTTTGTCTCAATCAGATCCGAACACATGAACAGGCCATCCCATAAAAATAGGATTTCATTAACATGAGGACAAACAATACACCTGCTTTTACATTTATCTTCCACTGATGAGAAGATTTAGTGAAGCCATTGTAGCTGGACATGTAGGCCTCCTTCTTCTGTTTAACTGTTGTCTTTATATTTTCTGGTAAAAATGCTTATTTTCAGCTTTCATTACTTTCTATCCATTCATTTCCATATGACATTGAAAACCATCATTGACAGTTGTCCTAAAGGAAACCTTACTGGTGTGACAGGGAAGACTGATTCTGCGGCATCACCTTTCACACTCAATGTATAATTCATGACAATAAACACAATTTTCCACATTAAAACATTCACAAGTATATGTTTGGGCTTGCAGTTTCTCTGATTGAAAACTGCAATATTAAAGTTAATCAAAGAAGCCTCCAACTGTTGATTTGAATAAAATACGACTATTCTGATTAAAGCACAAAAACCGTGACGGTGCTGCCACAAAAAACAAAGAACGAAAAACTTCCCTGTCAGAACACCACCTGTTATCTCTGATGCGATATGATGATAATGTCGTGTTTTCTTGTTGAACACTGTCACCAACTGTAAGATGATTGCAAAACTTGAAATAACATTCACCAATACACTTAAGAAAAGAGATTATTGTCAAAATCTTTTAAATTAAAAACCATCCATCCATCTTCTGCCGCATGAGGATCGCAGTTGGTGCTGTGCCAATCACAGCTGACATAGGGCGATAGGCGGGTTACACCCTGGACAGGTCGCCAGTCCATCACAGGGCCACATGAAGACCCTAACCCTAACCATTTAGATTTAAAGAAACTAAAATCTGCTTCCCAATAAAACTAGTTTTGCTTACATCTTCAGAGACATGCATATATGTAAAAATACATCAATTCTAATAACATTTGTATTATATACCTATTGCATTTAAATGTTTGTTATGCTCGTCTGTACATCATTTTGACAGGGTACAAGTGCAACATAAAAATATCTACGACTATGTGATCATTTGTACAATGAAGCCTGATCTCATTATCCTGCCACTGCTTGCACTTGCATCGGTTGTGTTTGAGGTCTGTTTGATGGTTGTCAAACGTGGCGTTCAGATAACAGCAGTGTGATCTGGGTGACCAACTCTGGTATAGTTCAAGGTTTTTTTTTTTTTTTGGAGTAGTTGTATGAAGCACTGACACAGTCCGGACACTGCGACCACCCTCTATACCAAGAAGCAAGTACAACTCCATATAGAAAGGCCCTCAGTCGAATCAAGTTCTGAAACCGGACCTTGTTGCTGTGAGGCAACACTGCTAGCCACAACTCCACCGTGTGTCCACCTTAAGAATATATTTAAAATTTTATCTCGACAGCCTGGAGTTTATCAACTGCTCACTCTCCCGCAGTCCATTAGGAAAATCATCTTTTAACGTGTGGTTGGGAGGAGCCAATATGATACTCATTATGATTGTCTTTTTTGAAATGGCTGTTTATAGCTGAGGGATGAATGCAACTGCACAAATATCTTATTAAGTTTTTGTAAACAAACAAAGGACTGCATCAGACGGACACACAAATGATTGCCATCTTGGCATCCACGTCTTCACTGCTAGTGTGCTTCAGTCTCTCAAGCAGGTTTTTGGCACGGGGGCAGCTCCATCAGCTAATTATAGTATGTCAGTACCTCATACAATCTCAGTTAAAAAGGCCTGAACTATAGTAGAAGCAGTGCGACTTCCTGATTCAGTGCATGGACACGTCACACTGCTGATATGAGCAACAGCATCACTTTTGACAACAAAGACTGATGGGTGAAATGACTGCAAGTGGCTAAAATGCTGATGGACACTGGTGAGTCCGCAACTTTGTTTTATTAAACCTCTTGCACATCTTTCAGCCCATCAGTAAAGGTACATGTAAAAAGGCACCTTAGCACTGCTGTGCGTTCTGAGACTGTGTTTGTGACAAGAACAGACAAGACCAAACAATACCGTATGATCCCAGCCAGCCTGAAATAAATAATAATAAGTTCTGCTTCTTGATTCTGGGACCAGACAGACTGTGTGTGCTCTTGTATGTCCAAACATGCGCAGCAGTGAGTCCTTGCATCTTCCCACTGAAGTATAATTACGTTGTTTGCTTGTGTTTATATGATCACAATTTATTTTTAGAAAGAGAGATTTGGGATATGTCCCGTGGAGTCCACATAGGCCCTTTCACAGTATTTCCATCCATCCATTCATCCATCATCTACCGCTTTATCCTCCACCGGAGGGTCGCGGAGGGTGCTGTGCCAATCTCAGCTGACATAGGGCGATAGGCCCTGGACAGGTCGCCAGTCCATCGCAGGGCCACACAGAGACAAACAACCATTCACTCTCACATTCACACCTACGGTCAATTTAGAGTGTCCAATTTACCTAATTCCCATATTGCATGTTTTTGGACTGTGGGAGGAAGCCGGAGAACCCGGAGAAAACCCAAGCACACACGGGGAGAACATGTAAACTCCATGTAGAAATGTAGAAAGGACCTTGTTCCAACCGGGGCTCGAACCCTAGGTCTTCTTGCTGCAAAGGCAAGAGCACTAACCACTACAACCGTGTGCCCCCTTTTACAGTATTTACAAGATAAAATTAAGTTACTGGTATGACATGGAGCCCAGACAGCAGAGGGCAGTGAGTAAAGTGAAAGCTTCCAAATGTGTAGACAACACCAAAATAAAAACTAGAATCCCACTGAGCTACAAAACTCACCAAGAGCATTTCAGTTGGCAATATTCAAACAAACAGCTGAGGAAGTGTCAAGTACCTCAAACCATTCTTAAGTGTTCTTGATTTTGGTGTTGGCATACATCTGAATTTGAATGAATAAACCATGTGACCCTGAGGGACCTGATACTGAACTTCCCATGTAATGGGCCATGTGTGGCCATGCTGTTCATTTATGTGTGCATTTAGAAAAGAGTGTAGTCAGTTGGGTACATGACAGGGAGTGAGTTCTCACAGAAGGTAGCACAATGTGTCCATCGGAGATGTCGCATTAGCTGGAAAACAGGAACAAGTTGTTATAGGTGAGTAAACATTGCATTTGAGTGTTTGTTCAATCATGTTTCTTTTCTTTACTTTTTTATCCTTTAAAATAGGGCTGGGAATCTGCGGATTTCCTGAATTGATTTGATTCTCATTTCATAGATTTAGAGACATTTCCGTTTCCATACTAATTTTGCTTGTTTATGAGAGATATTTAAAGAACTATTGCTGCATATTATTCAACATTTTGATCTTACTAACCTGTGATGTTGTGTTGTTTTTAGGTGACAATGGAGGACACAAACTAAACCATCCTCCTGAGTGGACAACCATGACACTAAAGCATCTCAAAAGCGGTCAAATCTGCAGGCTAACCTGTTAGCTCGTCAAGAGATTATTGTGAGACTAATGCAGTCGATTCCCTGTGATTGTGGTAGTCTTGCAAATTTTGTGCAAAAGGATGCAGAAATTGGCATATATTAAAATGTCAATCTAAAGTTTTTATTAACCTGTATTGGATTTTCCAAATAAATATCAATATGAATTGGAAAATAACTTTTTTATTGAGCAGCCCCATTTTACAATGTATTATACATATCAGTTTGGAAACACAAATCCTAACCATGTAGCATTTATCATTGTATCATGCTAAACAGTAATCAGACATCACTTCTGTCTTACCTGGAAACAGTTCTTCATGTTCTCTTTGCTGGGCTTCTCCTCCGCCATCTTTGAGGCATATTTTAAGGCTCGGCCGTACATCTTGTTCACAAGAGCGTGTTTATATGAAAACATCAGGATCTAGTCAGGAGGAAAGTCAGATGAGAAACCTATTATGCTATTCTATCTTATAAACTGGAACAACTTTTATTTAGTAAAATCTTTTTTGCACACCTTGGAGTCTGTTAGCTCTGCCCACTTCTGTACCTCCCAAAAGGTATCTGTCAGGGCTTTAGCGACATTATGCGAGGTATCATCAGAGCTGCTGGCCACCTGTACCCCATCCTGCTCTGCCTCTGCTGCTGCTTCTGCTGCTGCTGCTGCTGCTGCTACTGCTGCTGCTAATGCTGCCTGTTCAGGGTCCAGTGCACCAGCGCCCTTCTCTGGTGTGAGGGGTGGCAGCAGCTGGTCGGCCAGAGCGCAGCCCTTCCTACACAGAGCGTCCAGAAGAGATGACTTCTGCTTCTCCATGTCACTGAAAAAACACAATGAATCATAATCAACAAATGAAACAACAGCTGCCACAATAATACAAATACAAATAAAAAGTAAATGTTAAAGTGACCAACATGTTTAAAACATCAAGATGCCTTTTTTGTGACAAATTTGTACTGAAACTGTGTTTAAAGTTTAAAGAAAGCCATTAGAAAAGTCTCTGAATTTAAATATACTTTTTGTGTTGATTCTACATTAATTCCATGATTTTATATAACTAAATATCTGTTATAAGCTTCAGGTTTATTTTTGCGATTAATTATGATAAATTAAAGAAAATTGTGCGATTTTTATTTTTTTTTATCGTTTGACAGCCCTAATAATAACGTATAAAAACACATGGCTCGGTCCAAATGTCATGTCCGTACATATTGTTTAGTGAGGTCTCTACTATAATTTATTCATTTACTTTTGAGTGTGACAAACATACATCTTTATAGCAGCAGCATCAGGCCGGGGGTCCATCTTCATAGTGAGATAAACAGCCAATGCCGTCTGGTCGATGTGGTCGATGACAATGTCAGCTGCCGAAACTACTTCGTTGAGATGTTTGACACGCTCCTGACCACAGACGGGAGAAATGATTGTGAGAACAGCTTTTCCATCTACTTAGTAAAAATAAGTCAGTCTACCTGTGAGAGCTTTCTGATGTGAACTATTACCTTCTCTGAGTCAAGTTGGTGCAGTCTTTGCACATGCAGAGGAAGGTAATCCGAGTACTTTTCTATCAGTTCTGCATAGATGGAGCTTGAATCCAACCTGAACAGAGAAGAAATTAAGAGTAAGATAAAACAAAAAATGTGATTCTGATCAAACAGATGTGTAAGTCCGCATACTTTGTCATCCACTGAATCTTCAAGTCTCGCATGGCCTCTGCAAACTCCTCTTTTGGATCTTTCTCTTTGTCTCCTTCCTTGTCCTTCTCCTTCCCTCCATTCTTAGTTTTATTAGGAGCAGGGATTAAATGGTAGAACACTGGTACAATATCCTGTATAAACACAAAACAGTTCATCAAAAAACCAACCAATAAAACAAAAATTCTGCTGATTCAGCCATCACATTCTGGTTCTACCTATTTCAGTCTATTAAGAAATTTTTTTTTTAATACACATTTTTAATACAGGTTTAAAGTACTGGCCATTATCAATTACTAATATTTATAGCTAATAGTTGATTCATTAACTGACCACCAGAAAACTTGACTCCATGTTAAAATAAAATTATGTAATGATTAAACTGTTGCATATGTCAATACACCAATGTTAACATGTTTTAACATGATGAATGTACATGAGACAAATCCCCACTTAAAATAAAGGAATAGGCCATTTTCCAAATGATGGGAGAGCAGTGGAAGCTCTGTTGTACAGTGTTTCTAGCTCATCCAGTACCTTTTTAAACTTCCCTTGTCGTTTTGCAGAGGCCTGCCCCTGGTGGTCAGAATAACACACAATGAGAAAGAGACAACAAAAACACACCAAAAAGGATTCGCTCTGTCTTCATTTGATCTGTCATCTTCACTCAGAGAGTCAGTGGGTGTGTCACCTACCTGCACTTAAACACATCATACAGAAAACGATGTGATGCTCACATGTCTGCATCTAACAAAATTCAACTAGTTTTCCAATTTCAAATCCCTGATAAAAACACAGGCAGGCTGGGTTCAGACAAAACTCCAGAAGTGACTGTCAGGCCAGGGTCAGGTTTGGACTTTGGCAAATGACATGGTAAATGCAAGAGTTAATTAAAATTTTAATAGCTTTATTGAAAATACTGTGTATATTAGGGGTGTCACAATCCCGACTTTAAATTGAATATTGACCAAAATGTCGTCAACAATCTCAACCTTCAAAAGGAAGGGTGGAATCAAGGATTTAACCATGCCCCCAGTGTTGTGGTTGCAGTCATTGCAGTACAATTACACGTTACCTCCTCCCACTAACCCAAAGCGGCTGCCAACTAATGGTGCTCACGGCAACTGCTGATTTGGGTGACCCATCGACCGCACTTCAATCCCCTCCCGCTTCACTGAAATCACTGGTGTGAAAATACTTTGCGTCCCCCACGTCTGTTTTGCCGACAAGAAAACCAAGGTGTGTAAGCTATGTTATGAATGTGTAGCATTGCAACTACGAAGACTAAACAACTCCGTTAACACAAGCACTCTTCCATCCTCATTTGGAGCAAAACTTCCACAAAATTCAACTCACGCTAAACCGATAAGTAGCGCTATAGGCATGTTTGTAGCATCAGACATGCAACCTTATTCAGTGCTAGAAAACCCTGGATTTAAGCACTTACAGTGCCCTCCTATAGTATTGGAACACTGAGGTCAATTAATCAAAAAATTGACATGAGACAAAAGATAAATATTTCTGCTTTTACTTCCAGGTATTTACATCTGGATCTGATACACAACACAGACGATATCACCTTTTGTTTGAACCCACCCATTTTTCATGTGAGCAAAATTATTGGAACATGTGACTGACAGGTGTGTTGTGTTGCCCAGGTGTGTGCTATTACATTGTTGATTCAAACAATAAATAGCACTAAATATCTATGCTCAGTTTCAGATTAGGTAGGATAGGTTTTGCATGTGCAGACTGCATTTAGCAGTGGAACCAACATGAACACAAGTGAGCTGTCTATGGGTGAAAAACAAGCAATTGTGAATTTGAGAGAAGATAGAAAATCAATCAGAGCCATTGCAAAAGCATTGGCCATAGCCAGTACAACCATTTGGAATGTCCTGAAGAAGAAAAAAACCACTGATGTACTGAGCAACAGATGACAAACAGGTAGACACACGAAAACATCAGCAGTTGATGACAGAAACATTGTGAGAGCTGTAAAGAAAGACCCTAAAACAACTGTTGGTGACATCAGCAGCAACCTCCAGAGGGCAGGAGTGACGGTATCACAATCTACTGTTCGCAGATGACTTCATGAACAAATGTACAGAGGCTACACCAGAAGATGCAAACCACTCATTAGGAAGGCCAGGCTGGAATTTGCCTTTAATTTAACTTTTACCAAAGTGATGAAGAAATGATCTGCTCATGATCCCAAACATACAAGCTCATCTGTGAAACACAGTGGATGTCATGGCTTGGGCTTGCATGGCTTCGTCTGGGATGGGCTCATTAATCTTCATTGATGATGTAACACATGATGGCAGCAGCAAAATGAACTCCGAAGTCTACAGAAACATTTTGTCTGCCAATTTAAAGATAAATGCAACCAAACTGATTGGGAGCTCCTTCATCATGCAGCAAGATAACGACCCCAAACACACAAAGGAGTTCATCAGGGGCAAGAAGTGAAAGGTTTTAGACTGGCCAAGTCAACCTCCACACTTAAACCCTATAGAGCATGTATTTTACATGCTAAAGAGGAGACTGAAGGAAGTAAACCCCCAAAACAAACAACAACTGAAAGAGGCTGCATGAAAGTCTGGAAGAGCATCACAGCGGAAGAATGCAAACGTTTGTTGATGTCAGTGAGACACAGGCTTGATGCAGTTATGATGCAGTTGAAATCAAAGGATTTGCAACTAAATATTAAGTCTTATTCACTTTAATCCTTTTTAAGTCTATCTGTTCCAATACTTTTGCTCACATGAAAAATGGGTGGGTTGAAACAAAAGGTGATATCTTCTATGTTGTGTATCAGATCCAGATGTAAATACCTGGAAGTAAAAGCTGATCTGTTCATATTTTGATGTCAAACCCAAATGTTCAGTCTATGGCAAAAATAAAGGAATTGGCCTCACTGTTCCAATACTATAGGAGGGCACTGTATTTAATTAATACATTCAGAACACAAAAAATAAAAATAAGATAAGTCGTAACTGAAAAGTGATTGACCTTGTGTTTCTGTTTAGAAATGGGGTTTGCTATACACATAAGCACACTGAATGCAACACACAGGCTTTTTTGCAGTCATTGAGTATGATGTACTGTCTCAAGTGCAAAACATACTGCGACACAGCAGCACAACACTATTTAAAGTGCAACTAAACCCCCTCTACTGAAGCTAATTCCACCCAATGCCTGAGTTAGGGAGAGGAGGGAGAGTGGGAAGCAGAGCGGGGGGTGTGGTCTGGTAGTGAAATCTGACAGTGTTGCAGCTGTCTAATGAGGTGCTGTATGCTTCACAGGGTGGTGAGAGAAAGGAGATAGAGCAAAATCTCCAGCATTTAAAAACAGGAGGAGAAGACATGTGAGAGAAACTTACACATGTCTAATATGTCTAATATGCAAGTAACCCTAACCATGTGTTTAAGTTAAATTGTTTACATTTCTTCATGTGCGACAGTCAGTCACCAGTAGACATGCTATATACACAAATAAAATTGTCTACAATATAATATATTTTATCAACATATTTTTTAAACAATGCCGTGAACAATACTAAATAAATAGATCGGATTTTGTTAATGCAAATATGTAAAAAGTGATTTTGCCCCAAAATTCCACCTATTTACAGCATGCATCATGCCAGTGCATGTGGGTGTATAAATACTGTATGTATTGTTAATGTAATTATCTTACCATCCCTAGTGTTAATATTTGACATGAGACAAATAAAATGTTCGTAAATGGAAAATGGTTTGTATTTATATAACACTTAGTGTGTTCAAACAATACACAGGTTTTTACACAAATATAGTATTATTACTTGAAGGTGGCAGGTGAACAACAATATAAAAATCCTGGTAGATCAGTGGTTAAAACCGGTACCCCTGTGTGCAGAGACATCATGGTCACAAGTTCAACTCCACCCCTGGCAGGTTGTACTCAATTCCCTTGTAAGTCGGTTTGGATAAAAGCGTCTGCTAAATGACAAGTAATTTAATGTAATGATAAACCTACCTTCTCTTGTCCTACTCAAGAGAACATTTAGTCACCTAACCCATGTAAAATAAACAAGATATTACAGGCCAATAAGCACTGGATTTTGTACCTGATATGAATTGATTACTACACAAGTACAATCTGTTCCTATCACTCTGTGTTCTAAGCTTGCTTTGAAAATACCCCCATTGTCACTTGTGATTTTTGGGGATCTGGTAAAATGCTCTACCCTTTCTATACACTTTTTATGAATACAGCTGGCAAATTGCTGGCAATTTTATAAGTCCATGAATTTGAAAAGTGCAGCTCTGATAAAATGGTGTTGGTTTGGTACCAAGTGATGCATGACAGGATTACATGATGTCTGCTCCCGGAGCTCTATAGATGGTGTGATAGACAGTATAAGCCCTCAGCACACAAAGGGGGATACACACAGTGTATTGAAGTAGGGGTGTGCGATATATATTGTCTACGATAGTATCTTAATTGTTGTTTTAACGAATGGAATCGACGTTGTTTGATTTAATAGCTAAATGTGGATCATCCTCACTCGCATGGAGGTGGTTTGGCTTCAAAAACACTGATGTCACTCAAAAGATGTCAATATGCAAACCATGTCGGAAAGCGGTTGCCGTCAAAAACAGCTCGACAACAAATTTGTTTCACCATCTGTGAATGAACCACCAACCACCGCACAGATTATGAAAAATATGAAAAGCTTTGGTAGTCAGCGGTTGACCAGCTAAGGTACCAACAAGAAAACGCACTCAGCAAACTTTGTTAAGTTAATAAATAAGTCCTGTTTTTCTTGAACAAGTTGTTTTTTGTCAACATTATCATTAACATCTAATATACTATTAACAAGAGCAAGCTGGTACAACAGGCCTTCACTGTTTTTACAAACACATTTTTGAGGATTGCAAAATATCACCGATTATCATTATCAGCAAAATCCCCAAAAAATATCGGGATATTGATTTTCATCGATATCGCACACCCCTATATTGAAGTGATTGAAGCCTGAAATTTAAATGTGTTTTTAGCAAATTAAGACGACGGAAGAGGAGAGGGGGAAGGCAGGTTAGAAAAATTGATGTTTAACAAAGGATGACACAAGGGATAGGGCACGATTGAGGCAGATCCACTGTGGCAACCCCTAAAGGGAGAAGCCAGAATTAGAAGCAATGTAAACAAACACCCAGCTGAAAAACCAAACCGCAAAACTACATTTAAAGTGTATATTTTAAATAATTATTTTCTCAAAAACAAAGCTTTATGAGTTGGGCTTGTGTATGTGTGTGATATGTTGTGAAATTGTGTTGCAAAGTTAAAGCTCAATTCCTGGCCGTTCTCACTGCTGTTCAATGTTTGAATTGCACCCTTGGTTCCCCAGCCTCATACTTCCTCAAGTCAGTATGCTGAGGGCTAATACTCACACCAGCTATAGGCCAGTACTTCACACAACCCCCCAAAAAAACTATGTACCTTTAACTCAGCAAAAGTGAAAAAGAGCACTGATGACTTTGGGCCCTGGGGAGCAGGACTAACCACTTTTCTGAAGAATATAGATGAATAGAGACACTCACTGCTTTCTTGCCATACTCGCTTTTGGGGACAAGAAGAGAGCCTGACAGATAACAACCTGGACTTGTGCCTTTGGGGATCCTGAGAGATGAAGAAAAAACAGACATAAAATGTACCAGAGGTCAATAATTCTGTGGTTTTCTGTGGGTCAGCATTCTTTCAGAACCCCCTCCCCAACCTCCAGAATAGTCTAAATCAGTTCTGTGTATATTATTATCATTCATTATTATTGTAGAGAAAAACAGAGAGCTTTTTTTCCCCCTGTGTTCTCCTGTGGTGAAAGAATTTCCTCCATAATACAGTATTATTCTTTTATTTTACCTCTGCAAAACCTCTTGTTATGTGACCAGGCACATCAAGGTAAGGAGTTCGGACAATACAAAATTCAAGTGACTTAAGACTCACTTGTCGTCTGGCAGGGCTGTGACATAGAATGGCTGAGTGGCACCCGGAGACAGAGTGACAGAGTTAGCCTTCTTCTTGGCCATGAGAGCAGCTCGATGCGTCTCATAGACGTCTAGACTAAGAGTAGTAGACAGACGGTGTGAAACCACAAATGGCAGGTCCTTAAGGCGCTCAAGCTCACTGGACTGCTCATGGCGAACCTGTAAACGCACAGTGTAGTCCCCCTTTTCCAGCTTAAGGGAATACTAGGAGGTAAAACAAACAGGAGAGGTTTCATTACAGTTCTGAAATTTACACAACAAACTTCTTGCATTCTATCAACAATCTAGGCAATGTCCACATGTTGGGGATCAATGCAGTACATGTTTCTAGCTTGAATGACACAACTATGCACACAATTGTACCAAGTGAAAAAACTCCTTAATAGAGGAAAGTATGAAGAGGAATAAATGTGTAATGACTGTACCTGATGTGGGTAGGCATCTCCTGAGCCTAGGAGTCTCTTGTTCTGATCGAACAGCATCCAGAGCTGACTGTCAAACTCGGACTCATAAAGCAGCTCACACAGCATGGGACAGCTGGGTGTAACTTCACCAGTCTTAGGCTGAGGACAGAATAAAAGAAGATTGTACACACACAAATAAACTTTATATTTGTTGTGTGTTGTGCTGGCAGTACCTGGTGAAAGCTGTAGCTGAGGACAATCTCATAGAGTTGTCTGTTGCTGGGGAGAACATCTCTCACACCCAATGCTTTTATCTTCGAACTTAAAGGTCTACAATCACAACAATAAATGGAGGTCACGCAACAAAGAGCAATTAAATCAGAGAATAGTGTTTGCGTATCCTTACTCCTTACCTGAGAGGCTGAACCCAGGACTTAAGGGTAATAGTTGGTGACACCTCCTCGTACCTCAGAGGTGACGACACATCAAAACTCGTTACTCCCTCTGAGGCATGCTGGGTAGAGAGAGGTGAGGGTCAAAAGTAATACTGGGTAGGTTGTAGCCAACTTTTGTGTGTCTGTAATTCTTACTATGTGCAGGGGTGACGGATTAGTGTGAAGTCCATGGAATGAGATACTGTAGTCCACTATGACGTCACCCAGACTCGCCCACCAGCGTGCAATGCACAACTCTACTATTTTTCCAGACTGCAGGAGAAAACATTCAGAGATTAGTCCATCACTATGACATTTTTTATATGCATGTATCTCAGTCTATATCTATACAAAGGATGTATCACACTCAGCATGCATGTGCCAATGTAAACAGGAAGCTTAATTTACACTCGAAAATATTATTAACAAATAACAACAAAGGAGATAAGTAACAGCAGGGATCAACAGTGCTTTTTCATACACAGCCAGCATCACTTCTCAACCTCTCCTTTATAGGAGCTACTACTAAACTACATAACTGTAGCAGCTGTGGCACATTTTAACATAGTGGGGTGTTGCCTAAGAAGAGTGTCCTCTGTTAAAAGGCACCTCTGCATGACATTTGACAACAAACTACAAACAGAAAACATACACATTTAAGCTGACAATTAGGACTGCTTATTTGTCAAATAGTATGCAAAGTCACAGTCTAATATTATATAAATATATTCTATAAATAACTATTATCTTTATAATATTACATTTATTTATATTTATAATATACATACCAGGACAGGAAAAGCCTCAGTCAGAGACCCTCGCTCCAACAGTGAAGAGAATTTGTAGAATTCATTAGCTCTGTACGCCTTCTGTTTGACCAGGTGCACCGCATGCAAAACAAACTTTGATGACACTTCTCCCGATTGAGATGTCACTGTGATCTCTGTAGGAGAGAGAAGAAAAGAACATGAGGATCATTTTTCAGATCAGCAAAAAAGTCTGGCACAATCTTTTCGCTGAAATGGGTGCGCGATGGCGCACCGTCGTAACGTGGCTCAAGCACTTTCAGCATGTGTTTTAAGCCCTCGTTTTGCACAACCGAATATGGCCTCATGTCTGCACCTATAAACACACCAATAGCGTTTGTGATGGCTTTAGCCCAGTCTGCGTTTGCAACAAGGGGCTGCTTAAATGCCGCGGTGATAAGCGGTTGTTAAGCAGCCTTCGTTTTCACTCCTGTCAGTGAAACACCGGGGTGATGTCGCTTCAAATGCGTGGCCATGCTTGATGTGTTTCCACTGTCATATGGCTTTCTTGTGCCACAGTGCCGACACACCATCACGGTTTTATCCACGAACCTCTTTCCTTCGTCATTATATTTGACAGGGAAGTCAAAATGTTCACATACAGGGGATTTAAATGATGCGGGGCGTTCAAGCTCCTCTGTTCCTCCGCTCGCCATGACCACGCTGTGTGTGGACTGAACATCTGTACAATTTTTTAATCCGCGGATCATGTGTGTGCCGAACCGAAGATATTGATCCGAACGGATCACGGATCAATGATGATCCGTTGCACCACTAGTCTGAGCTAGCATGATATTTAATCGAATGCTACGCCAACGTCCACATTGAGTCCACAAAACTATGTGAATTGCTGAGGGGTTGTGAATTTTGTTTTTACTAATTTTTAAGCCTGTGGGAGGGGCCATTTGTTCAAAAGGGGTTGCTGTGAATGTCAGAATTCTGTTGTGGTTTTGGTTACATTATAGGTAACACAATTTCAAAATTTATTTGAACTGTGTTTTGGGTTTTGAAGTGAAATTTCGAAGTGAAATATCAACAACGCTCCACCAACATAAACCAATTTTAAGACATCTGTATTAGAGATGCACAATATTGGACTTTTTGCCAATATCCTATATGCAGATATATGGGGAGTTACATACCTTTTTTTTTTTCCATTTGCCCAACTGCAGAGGTCATTCAGTTTCTTGTAAAATTAGCATAATATTTTGCCTACTCGTGTCGCAGCAGATGAGGATATACATTTTCTTCATTGAGCAAAATGAACAAACATTAAAAGAAATGTCTGTGGAGAGCACCAGCATAGATGTCAAGGAGGTAGATGCCTATTTAGACTACTGACATAGTCATTAGTCATATCAGCAGATCTGAGTTTGCCGATATCTGGTAATTTTAAAGCCAATATCTGCCAATACTGATATTGTGCTGATAATATTGTGCATCCTTAATCTGTATTCATGGGAATCTCACCAGTTGAGAGAAATTGAATAAAACCCAAGTTCCCTGACATGCTTGAAAAGGAGAGTGGTGAGTCGAGGAGTCAATGCAATCTGCAGCCTCAAATTAGAATTATTACACACTGGACCTTCCATTATTTCCTGACAGCACCTATGAAGTGAAACTGAAACTGCATAAACTATAGAAAATGAGTTAAGAATATGACACTTACCTGCCCAGGAGGCTCCCTGAGGAACAGTGATAAAGTGGCGTCTGATCTGGCCTGGTCTGAAGTGCATGTCTGAGAAACACACCTCCTGATTACGAGCATCTGTCACTCTGATAAAAGATTAAACAGCTGTCAAATACAAATACACTCATGCATAACTGTTGTGCAAGTAACAGAGAAAGTGTATATAAGAACTCACTTGGTTGGGATTATAACTGTTATTGGGACTCTGAACAGTGGGCCATAAGTTGGTGTTGCTGTATCGTACCCACACACCTTAACAAACACATTCATGTTGATCATATTTATGATACGGACAGCAGCTAGAGCTTGAAACTCCTTATTCACCACTTCTGAAATGTCTGTACCTCTGTGTAGTGCACTCCCTCTCTCAGTCCAACGGGATCGATGCGGACATTGACATGGCGACACTGATTCATCAGCTCTAGGTGAGAGGGACACTGGACCCATGGGGCAGTACATGTGAGCGCCAAGTGTAGCTGCAAGGAGATTCGCTCCGAGTTTTCTGTGAAAAGAGACAACACCAGAATAAAATAACATCACAAACACCACACAAACGCAGTCATGGTCACTGTAAAGAAGGAACGATAACTTAAAGATATTTACTGTTTCCAATACACAAGTATTTATAATTCTTTTTTTATATGGCATAGGATATAGAAAAATAAAATGAAAATTGCAGCCTTTAGGTTTCACTAATTATTTGGCTACCGGCAAATATCGATGGAATAAGTGGCGCAGATGAAATTTCTCAGTTGAGGCAGAAATATTACTATGATCTGTTCAACTGTGTTTCATCCATTTATAGTCATTTATAGTAGGTATAGCTGCAACTAACGATTATTTTCATAATCGATTAATCTGTCAATTAATTAATCGTTTGGTCCATAAAATATCAGAAAACCTTGATGTTGATCGGTGTTCGTCAAATCTGGAAATGATGATGTTCTTGGACAAATGTCTTGTTTTGTCCTCAAACCAAAATGATTCACTTTTTATGATTTCTTTGTTATCCAGAGCAAAGAAATTAAGAAAATATTCACATTTAAGAAGCTTAAACAATCAGAAATATTGTTTTAATCATGAAAAAAGCTTCAAACCAATTATCGATTATCAAAATAGTTGTCGATTAATTTAGTAATCAAATAATAATCGATTCATCGTTTCAGCTCTAATTGTAGGCAACATAGATAATAGAATGTAATGTAACTGTTACTTCACAGGAAGTCTATGATGCAGTCATGAAGCTGGGAGATAATAAGGTATGCGGTATGGACAATATAACTGCTGAACATTTAAAACTTGCTAGCAAAAAACTCTATCCTCTGCTTGCCATTTGTTTTACAGACTATTAGTCCATGGTATTCTACCTGACTCCATTTTATCCATTATATTAGTGCCTGTTATTAAAGATAAAGCTGGTAAATTAAACAGTCCTGAGAATTACAGACCTATAGTCTTAGCGAGCATTTTATCCAAAGTGCAAAATTTTACTAAATAGGCTGGAACACCCCGACAACTAACTAATTTGGTTTGACATGGTAGAGATATTTGTATTTTTGCCCTAAAGGAGATTTTAGATAAATATAATAGGCAAAACTCCACAATTTGTATGCGCTTTTGATCGTATAAATTATGAAAAATGATTTGAAGAAATTAGATCAGAGAGGGATACCTAGATTTATAGTGAGAATTCAGGTTTTCTGGTATGCTCATCAGATAATGCGCGTTAAATGGGGGAACTCTGTATTTGCTCCATACCATGTAAACAATGGAGTTCGACTGGGCGGAAATTTGTCTCTAACTTTTAGGATGGATGATCTATCACTGCAGTTAAATGGATGTGGAACAGGGTGCTTGGTTGTCAAGTCTCTCATTAAACACCTTATGTACGCGGATGATTTAGTGATCCTATGCCCATGTAGTGCTGGTCTTCAACAGCTACTGAGGATATGCTCACAATATGGGATAGATTTTGACATCAAATATAATGTAAAAAAGAGAAATATTATGATTGTCAGAAGCAGAGATGACAGAAAATTATTATTTCCTGACTTCTTCTTGTCTGACGTTGCCCTTAAAGTGTGTAATGAGGCAAAATATTAAGGCCATTACATAACCGATGATCTATCAGATGATAGGGACATTAACAGACAGTGATGGAAGCTGTATGTACAAGCAAAAGAAACACAGATGCAAACTGACATAAACGGAGAATCGTGACATTTGGACTGAGCCGGGCATTGTGTTTTCATACGTCTCACTTATTTCCCTTATTTTCATTATTTATCTGACTCGGCATAATGTATTTCTGGTTAATTCAGCAGGGTATTCATAGATTATTTCTCATTTAGTTTATAATAATTAAATTTTTGCCTGCTCAGTTCACAGAAATCTTTGATTTATGTGTGTGTGCATGTTTCTTGTTACGTGTCTATTTAAGAATACTGTATGTTCGGCATTAAATACACATGGCCGAATTTTGAAATATTAACGGTCACATGGGCAGTCAGAACTATTTTCTAGCGTAAAATGTGTACCTACCACAACTCATATACACACCCAACACAACTCATTTCAATAGGCGGGCGGTGGCACCGGACCTCACAACATGCATCCAAAAATAAAAATCAAAACTACAAGATTTGCCCTGTGCAGAACAAAGTGGTCTGTCACCAGGGATATCTAGTCAATCATACTAAACATGCTTAGTTTGCAGACAGGCCAGGTTCATAAAAAAGAAAGAAAAAAGTATAAACATCACCTGTGTTCTCTGGGAACACGGGTTCAATTCCTACTCCATGGTCTGAAGGTGCAAGAAGCTGGGCTGGATCTCTGAGGTAAATGCCTCTCTGCGTTCCAATGCTTATGGAGAAGCCAAGGTTATTTGTGGGTGAAGAGTTGTGTTGAGTGAGGTAGTCTAACGCCTTGTCCACCTGTGTAGAAAACAGGGGAGTAAGTGAAGACAACAGCAAAACGAACAACAAAAGTAATAAGACTGATACGAGAACCACAGTTACTTAACCTGGATTATTCCATTGCCCTGTGCAAATAGTTCAATGTCCTCAACCTTCAAAGCTGTGTTTTCCAGCGCTCTCCTGAGAGCAGGAACAGAGGGACGGATTCCATTCTGCTTCAGTCCTTAAGCACACAAGCGCAAAAGCCACATACTAGCATCAAATTTCAACTCTCCATTACTCCAGATATTACCATATCTAATTTCAGTTCTTCCCCCCTTGACATACCTGAGAGGATTAGTGCAATGCCTCCACAGGCATTGGGAGATGACATGGATGTACCATTCATAAGCTGAGTACCACGGAGAGTCCAGTTGGGCACAGATGCAATTGCACCACCAGGGGCACTGATGCTGACCCCCAGGGCCCCATCTGTAGTGGGGCCCCTGGATGACCAGGTGTATTGATTGGGAGGCAGCTTCTCCCTCAGGGAATACTCTGCCACCATCATGTCTGGAGTCACATACGCTCCAACTCCTGTGGAAAAAAGTGGAGAGCAGTAATTAATGCCAAGAATATAATTAAAATGATTCCCATTTTTAGTCCTATGCAACCAGGCTGTGAGCTGTCCCATCAGCAACAGAATTGTACAAACAATATTATAGCTATTATTTTTTTCTGTCCTATGTTGACTTATTTTATTTTTTTTAGGTTTTGCTTCTATGGTGTTGTTTTTTTTTTTTGTAATTATTCAATACAATGACTGAGCAACAGCTCATCATCCTAAATGCCATCTCCACCCATTTTTATCCATGATACATTTTTTCACTGGTAGTAACTGGTTAGCTTATTCACATCTTGGTCTAAATAAATGCAGTTTATTTGTGTTGCTGCTGATTGGCAAAGGCTCTTAGACTTTAAGTCAGTTTTTATCCAAGTGAAGTCATCAACAGATTCTGTAAAGATTCTGCTAAGATTAAGGTTAACTGAGGGTTAGGGTTACATTTATATTGTTAATAAATTATTTAAATTAGACAATAAGGCCTTGGGTGGTAAATTCCTAACAAATGACGGACATTATATCAGTCCTGAAACCATGAAGAATCGAATAAAAAATTTGGAGAATCATGACACCCCTATGAGCAAGTAGTTCTTCATTTTTTCAAACCAATCAAAGGGGCTTAACATTAAGTTCCAAAAACAGTTGTAGCTAGTGAACTGCCGCCTCACCCTCCATCTTCAGCAGTGACAGAAGAGGGCAGCATTTTACTCACAGCAATGAGGTGAGTATGGCAACACTCTAGTCTAGTGTCTGTCTATATATATATATATATATATATACATATACATATACACACACACATACACATATATACACACACACACAGTATGTATAATAAAAGAAAGACTGGGCTCACTATCAAAAATGTACTTTGCTTTTAATTCATCATTTGATGCCTACCTAGTTTCAATCACATACTGCATGTTTCAGAATACATTTGTTTTAACAGTGTATGTTTGTGTGTGTGTTATGTGTGTGCACCTATGACACTAGTAGTGGTTCCCCCTGGACAGCCAACTGTAGAGAGGCAGGGGCCATTGTTTCCTGCACTTGAAACAAATATGACGTTGTGCTTCTGCACAGCCTCTGTGATCACATCACAAATCCTCCTGAAAAAACACAGACAAAAAGAGTGAGCATAAGCCCACACAAATCAATCCACACACTGGAGCCACTACTCTGCTTTATTTACCCTGAATTGGGCCAGTGGGTGGCTTCCCCATAGCTATAGTTAACCAGGTCACACTTGTAGTTGATAACTTCAATCATCTTTAAGTGAGAAAAAAAGAAGAAAAAAAATAAAATAAAGGGTTTAATAAAGCTTAAACATTTAACACAACTTTTAGAGTTAAAGATATTTGAGTTTGGGATACATACCGCACGGATAAGTCCTGTGCCTGTTTCCATGGTGCTAAGACGAGTGTCTCCAATCTTCAGGGCCAGGATTTGACCACCGGGGGCAACTCCATTGCGCTCTGGTTCCTCTGGGAAGTAACCTGCTGCTATGCTTGCTACGTGTGTCCCATGGGCCCCTTGAACACCATGCAAGCATGTTAGACTGGATATAAGAAGTGGACCGCTAAACATGCAACCTTGACTGTTTTAAAGTGACCTTACCTCCACTGGTGACAATGCAGAGTGTGTTTCCCTCATCATATATATTAACAGAGTAATTAAGCATCTCTGCATTTCCTAAAGTGGCATACTGTTGTGTCTCTTTGTAAGAACACAGTACACTGCACTGAGACAGTTCTCCACATTCAGATGTGTCCACTACGGCCCTGAACAAAACAGAATTTTGGACAGTGTTACCACTGTTAAAAAAGTGTTGCCACTGTTTTTTTATTTTTTTTATTTAGTGTTCGTACCTCCATGTGACACCGTCATGCCAAAGCACACAGTCATAAACAGGACCAGGATCAGTGTACTTCTTTTCTAGTGCTGCCAACAGCTCTGTCTGACTCTGCAGCTCTTCTTTCTGCAACTTCTCCATCTGGAGAGAGCAAGCATGGTGAAGGAAAGAAGAAACTGGAGCAGTAAACACCACATTACTATAACTAGCACGCAAACACAGATGAGCAGTCATCAAAATTAAACTCAGGTGTACATGTAACCTGTGAGGGTGTAGGGTGAGAGAGGTCAAACTCTTCTGTCTTGCGAGAAACCTCAGCGACTGCTGCTCTATGTGACGGGTCCCATATCTTCTCCTTTCTCTCTTTCTAGTGAACAAACATAAGAGTGCATTAGGTTTGTGTTTCATTTACTTGAGTGAAAAACTTCTTCACTAACTTCTAAACTGATGACTTTAGTTTTTATAACAAGTTTAAATTTGTAGATCCATTTGGTGTCATTAGAAAAACAAGCATGTGAGAATAGCACAAACTCTAAACATTTACACCTGTAAGTTTTTAAGCTACATATTATCATGTACAATCATAGTGTTATAAAATAAAAGCCATGAGCTATAGTAGTGGTAGTAGTAGAGAGATGTTCATTTTTTCCTACCTGTATTCTTTCCTTAAGAGCCTTGGGAAAGAACTCATAGCCATTTTTAACTCCAATGTGATATTTCCCTGATGGATTGACCCAGGCAGTAGGGATCTGGACAACATAAAAAGACGAGTGTTACATTAAAAGATATACACAGAAGATCAAATGTGGATCAGATGATCTATGTGTAAGTGATCTTAAGAAAGCATTACATAATACTATAAAAATGTTGATGTTTCCTATGTGGTTGCTGATTCATATGTTGTGATAAAAAAAATAAAACTTACTGACCTTAAGTATTCTACCAGACAGGCCTGTGATTGTCCCATCTTTAAGTTCCACCACTGTGGTCATGTTCACATCACCGCTGCCTGTTGTATCGATAATATCGATGATCTTTGGCTTCCCTTCAGTTGTGGCCTAAAGAAGCAAAACATTTATTCAATTTCATCTTTCAATATCAAAGCAGGCCTGGAAAAACAAATTCATAGTTTTGGCTCCAAAAATTGACCCCAGCAAATGACTTTTAAGAGGACTTAATCATGTCATAAATCAAAAGATCAGCCCTTCTCAACCCAATTCTTAAGTCATTACACTGGTAGCCAGTTAACCACGGGTTTTATTGATACAACCCTCTGAGATCTCTAAGATAAATGTGATCTGTGATCAGATAGAGATCAGATAGCACCTGACCACATGCATTTATGCCTGGTATTAAAATGCATCTCTAGTGTCCACATCAATATCTGATTGCTATCCGATCACAATCATGACAATCCGTCCTCAGATGGATTTACATCTGTACTTACAAGTGTTTGTGGGAAAATGCATTTTAATGCCAGATGTAAAGGGGGCCCAACAGTCCCAGCATGTACTCAAACTCATTCTTTCCATCACAGAGGAGGTTTATCAAAAATCTTTTTAACACTTAAAACATGTTTGATTATTTTGAGCCGACTCTAGACAATGGGGTAGTGTGTGCCCATTACCAAACTGCAAACTAGGGCTGTCAATTTTCCTCTATAATCCCATTTGAATTCCATTCCTTATTATTTTTAATATTCAAATTTTTAATTAAAATTTGAATATATTTTTTACTTAATATGTGGTTGTTATATGTTCTGTCCACTAACCCTAACCCATAGGACACTGGCGGGCAACAGCGTAAACATACACAAATCGACAAAATTGTTGGTACCCTTCGGTTAATGAAAGAAAAACTCACAATGGTCACAGAAATAACTTGAATCTGACAAAAGTAATAATAAATAAAAATTCTATGAAATTTAACCAATGAAAGTCAGACATTGCTTATCAACCATGCTTCAACAGAATTATTTAAAAAAAATTAACTCATGAAACAGGCCTGGACAAAAATGATGGTACCCCTAGAAAAGACTGAAAATAATGTGACTAAGGGGACATGTTAATTTAAGGTGTGTCCACTAATTAGCATCACAGGTGTCTACAATCTTGTAATCAGTCAGTGGGCCTATATATAGGGCTACAGGTAGTCACTGTGCTGTTTGGTGACATGGTGTGTACCACACTCAACATCGACCAGAGAAAGCGAAGGAAAGAGTTGTCTCGGGAGATTAGAAAGAAAATTATAGACAAGCATGTTAAAGGTAAAGGCTCTAAGACCATCTCCAAGCAGCTTGATGTTCCTGTGACTACAGTTGCACATATTATTCAGAAATTTAAGATCCATGGGACTGTAGCCAACCTCCCTGGACGTGGCCGCAGGAGGAAAATTGATGACAAATCAAAGAGACGGATAATACGAATGGTAACAAAAGAGCCCAGAAAAACTTCTAAAGAGATTAAAGGTGAATTTCAAGCTCAAGGAACATCAGTGTCAGATCGCACCATCCATCGTTGGTTGAGCCAAAGTGGACTTAATGGGAGACGACCAAGGAGGACACCATTGTTGAAAACAAATCATAAAAAAGCCAGACTGGAATTTGCCAAACTACATGTTGACAAGCCACAAAGCTTCTGGGAGAATGTCCTATGGACAGATGAGACAAAAATAGAACTTTTTACCAAGGCACATCAGCTCTATGTTTACAGACGGAAAAATTAAGCACATAAAGAAAAGAACACTGTCCCTACTGTGAAACATGAAGGAGGCTCTGTTATGTTTTGGGGCTGCTTTGCTGCATCTGGCACAGGGTGTCTCGAATCTGTGCAGGGTACAATGAAATCTCAAGACTATCAAGGGATTCTAGAGAGAAATGTGCTCTCCAGTGTCAGAAAGCTTGGTCTCAGTCGCAGGTCATGGGTCTTGCAACAGGACAATGACCCAAAACACACAGCAAAAAACACCCAAGAATGGCTAAGAGGAAAACACTGGACTATTCTAAAGTGGCCTTCTATGAGCCCTGACCTAAATCCTATTGAGCATCTTTGGAAGGAGCTGAAACATGTTGTCTGGAAAAGGCACCCTTCAAACCTGAGACAACTGGAGCAGTTTGCTCATGAGGAGTGGGCCAAAATACCTGCTGAGAGGTGCAGAATACTCGTCGACAGTTATAGGAATCGTTTGATTGCAGTGATTGCCTCAAAAGGTTGTGCAACAAAATATTAAGTTAAGGGTACCATCATTTTTGACCAGGCCTGTTTCATGTGCCTTGACAGACGGTTAAGCAATAGCCGATGGTCGTCCACTGTGCAGGAGCTGCCACCAAGCTATAGGAGCCAAAGAAGGGAACACATCCAACCTCATAAAACACCTGCAGTGTCGTTACCCAGATTTATAAGTCGAATACCAGGTTAGTATGCCCTGTTTATTTTTCTCATTGGCTAATATTAGGCTATATGCTTCGTGTACAGGCTGAGGAACGAAGAAGGATGTCAAAGTATTAAGCACATAGAAAATGCATAAAAATATATTTTTCACAGGGAATCAGTTCCTGTTTATTGTATTTTGTTCTCTATGGTTCATTAAGTTGGAGAAGAAGCATTATTGTCAAATAGATTTTTTTTTAAAGACAGTGGATTTGTTATCCTAAGTTGATCACTTATTAGTTAAACATAAATGAATGTGCAAAGGAAACTGAATAATTATATATATATATATATATATATATATATATATATATACTGTGTGTATATATATAAAAATAAATAACTTGTACAAATACATTGCAGTTCATAAAAAAGTTATAATAATAAAAAAAGGCCACAGTATCGCGATAAGACCCGGAACCGTGATACTTTGTATAGTATAGTATCGTGGTTACTCATTTTGGTATCGTGACAACTAATAAGTAAATCTCCTCCAAGACGTCACCCATTCCCGTATTTCTTCCATAATTTCTCAGTGCAGATAGCTGTGCAAACAACAACAGCAAATAGCTTGTTGTCCATGTTTGTTTACCCAGTGCATTGTCACTCATAGACTCTCTCACAGTCCGTGATCCCTCTTTGAGTGCAGTGGTTAAGTGTGTGATTCCCAGTCTTTTGGCGCTTTTCCACAGTTCCAGCACGGCTCTACACGGCACCGCGCAACTCGCCATCTTTCTTTTTTAGTACCTGCTCTGGCGGGGTGCCAAGTGTGCTGAGCTGATACTTCGACAGACTGTCGGCCACTGGGTGTTTGTGACTGGTAGAGTCTGGTGTATTTACCGACCGTACAGCTGGGAGCCACCCTTTCTGCTATATTTGATTTCAGTGACTGTGTCAGACCAGCGGCATAGCCAGCTATGGGCCTGGGCAGACCAGTGGTGTAGGTCTATCCACTGCAACCCTGCAGCACACATCAAGGCATTATTAGGCTTATACCTTACCTGTACCTATTCTTATTAGGCTATACCTCAATATCTTCACTAACTTACTAACACTTGTAACTCATTCTCCACTCCATCAGTCTCATCTGGTTGGCTAGAGCAAAAAATAAATAAAGTAAATTTGAACTCATTCAACAATATTTTACTTATACAGGTTTGTAGTGGAAAATACAAATGTGGTTAAACTAATAGGGTTAAATTAAGAATAATCGCTTACCTTTACAGGGATTGGAGCAAAAAAAATCTCTCTTTGGCTCTTATCTCTCTCCAGAAATGACATTCACTATTTTATATTATTCCCTATGTATAGTCTCTTCTATAAATAATCTACTGATATTATATATTTCTTCTATTACTTATACATGTAACAGGCTATCTGTCATCATGACGTCACTATTATTGGTCAATCCAACTGGTCATACCTGCTCCAGAAATGAAGGCGAGATTAACATCATATTTTTATGATCTATTTCTATCCATCTTTCCTGCCAGTTTGCCCAGTTCCACCAGTGAAAACAGCTGAAGTTGGAGGTTCAGTTTTCATTCACTAACTTAATCAACACAGGACGTATTTGTCTCATCTCCATCTCATGAGAGTGTTGTTATTATTGTTGCCTAACTTATTGTGGTGACAGAACTTTAATGCCTGTGCCTTTACCTTGTTGGAAGAATTAACGTTGGGGGTTGTTGGATGTAGTAACGCTCCGTTTGGCGTGCTGGAGTTTAACTCGCAGGAAGGCGTCACACGGCATATGTGTGCATACGATGCAAATGCTCGCGACATGTGACGCATATGAGGTTCGCGTGGTTCCCCGCCCGTGCTGTAATGCTCATATTTCTATTGTGTCAACATCATTGGAAACATAGGAAGCTGCAATGATGCAGGAAAGTTATCTGATGCATCTCATGCGGCATGTTATTTAAACACATTACATGCTGTTTGTTATTGTTAATTTGCCGGGTTGTGCAATAAAATGATTCAGTTCCGTGCACTGTAGAGCCAAAGCACTGTTGGTTCTGCCGGCCTTAAGATTGTGTAAAGCCTTAATAGACAGTTTTGTTCATTGAATACATACAAGAAGATGGCCCGCACACTTTTGTACTGGCCATTTCTGTCTACGCTGCTGTGCCAGACAGAGTCTACGCTCCGGTCATGCAGGAAGTATTGAACGATTGTGTGAACTAGGGCTGCACGATTCTGGAAAAAATATGAATGACAATTTTTTTGCTTAGAAGAGATTACGATTCTCTGGCACGATTTTTTCACAAATCAAAATGTTATTGTTGATATTATTATTGTAGTGGCTTAAAATAAGATAAGATAGTCCGAAGTTAGAAACGTACAAAGTTGCGCGCAAATAGTGCCTGGTGGCTTTTATTTAATGTGAGTCGCTATTAACAGCGGTGTCAAGTGAACGGTAGGCGCATGTGACTGTTCAGATGAAATATGACCCTATCGACTGATATAAACAAAGTCAGGGCAGTGTCATGCAGCCATGCTATGATGGCTCTGCCCACCTTGAGGAGGTACTATATTAACGGAAAACCTAACGTAGAGTCGAGCCGTGCTTGAACTGCATAGTGGAAAAGCGTCATTTCAGTCTCATAAAAAAAACATGCTGAAACCAGTTGGTTAATGTGTACTCCATATCTTTTCAAAAGCATTAAAGACTGTGAAAGCTGTGTAGTTGTGTAGTGTGCCCCAGCTTTAACCTCTGACGTGCCACCTAACTATGCTTGACAGAATGAAAACTAGCAGTTAATTTATCCGTGTAGCAAATGGAACTCCAGTGACTTAACAGTCAACATAAACCTACGAATCGCACGAATACTAACCCAACTAAGGGTTGCATAATATAATATATCAGCAGCTAGACCAAATTAAACTATATGACAGAACAGACTGCACTAACCATAGGGACCGAAGCAAAACTGCTGAATCTTAGCTGCTAGGCTAACACGCTAGCACGAATGCCAAGTAACCTTCCTTGACTGTTAGTTGACTGAAAATTAATTCAGACTTTAAATACTGATTGGCAATGCGATTAAATATGCATTATCGATTACTGTATCTTAATACAGCTGTCACAGAATATATACTAATTATTGCCACTGCTGCGGTGTGTATCTGTCGATGCTAACATGGCTAGCAGTGTACTAATTACGATTTACATTGTGAACAAGCAGGGCCTTTAGCTCTTTCAAGCTCGAAGCTAACCATCGTGCAGCTGCCGGTAAGGTTTACCTGCAAGCCCGGAGCCCCGGGGTCCACGCCGGTATCGAGGATAGCGATGAGCACGCCTCGGCCATCATATTCTGGAAACCTCGAGAGGTAAGAAGTGGCACCGGTTTCTTTCTTAGGGAGCAGCCCGTGGAAGGGATACGGCTCTTCAGTAGAGTGAGCAGCCATGTTCAGAGAGAGACACGGAAAACAAAGCACAGAAATTGGGAGTGTGTGTGTGTATGTGTGTGTATGTGTGTGTGTGTGTAAGTGTGCGCGCGTGTGCGCGCGCGTGTGGTGGTATTGGGGGGGTCACCTTCAAGCAACAAGCCTCCTTACAAGTTAATTACTGTACATTTATAACAATTCAACTACACACACATAGAGAAGTCCAAATGTCTGAGATACGAGAAAGCTGTAATAAGAACATTAATAGTAACAACAACAACAATACATTTTACACTCTTTTCGCGGCTCTCGATCTGAAACACAGCGGGCTTGTTCTAGAGCTGAAACAATTAATCGATGAATCGATTATTAATCGATTACTAAATTAATTGGCAACTATTTTGCTAAACGATTAATCGGTTTGAAGCGTTTTTCATGATTAAAACAAGATTTCAGATTGTTTAAGCTTCTTAAATGCAAGTATTTTCTTAATTTCTTTGCTCTGGATAACCAAGAAATCATTATAAGTTAATCATATTGGTTTGTGGACGAAACAAGACATTTGAGAACATCATTATTTCCCGGTTTGACGAACACCAATCAACATTTTTTAAGGTTTTCTAATATTTAATGGACCAAACGATTTATCAAGAAAATAATCGACAGATTAATCGATTATGAGAATAATCGTTAGTCGCAGCTCTACTTGTTGCCATAACCATCATGGCCATAACTACCAGTAACACTTGCCCTGACAGACTTGGCAGTGACACAGTCTACTTTTCTAATGTCTGGCGCCATGATTGTATTGAGTGCTATCAATCTTGAGTGCTGCTTATTAGGTAATGTTTATGACTTTAATTTAAATTTTAATAGAGTATGTATGAGTATGTATCTATCGTGTGTGTGTGTGTGAGATAATCTAATGCTTCTCCAGCAAACAGTGCATGAGTAATTGAAATGAGCTAAACCTCATCTACAGCATGAGTACGTAACATACATATTAATGCATCAGCAATATCAGCCCAATCATTGATTTCAGTTTTCATAAGTTAAATTAATTGGGATACTAAGTAAATATATAAATACACTTGAGGTGAAGAATTTTAAAGCAAATTGACTTTTTAATAAATGGCATTAATAGTGCTTTTCTAGTCTTGATGTGCACTCATGTGTACTCTACGCAGTTTTTGCCATTCACACACACACATTCATACAGCGCATCTACAGTATGTGCAGCACATTTTCTATCACACATCTTTCTCAATAATTCTTTCACAGCTGCATTCACAAATGGAATTAAGACACTCAAGAGCCTTCTCCAATGACCTCATCATCAACATCATTACAAGTCTTATTCGGCTTCCTCTTGATGCAGAACACTTCCACCAACAACTACCATATGGACAAACTGCACCTTGCTCATTTGCCTTTTAAATGCATGCAATTGTGCTTACAAAATGCACTGCAGTCTGTCATAGGCCTCAAGAGTGTGTCCTTGTGCAAGACAGTGGAACCATATTGATCATAAAGGATCTTGGTTCACAATTTATGTGGGGAGTTTGCATGTTCTCCATGTGGGAATGGGTTCCGTCTGGGTTTACGTGCTTCCTCCCACAGTCCAAAAACATGCAGATTGGGTATTGGATTAATTGGACATCGTACATTTACCATAAGTGTGACTGTGAGAGTGAATGGTCTTTTGTCCCATGTCAGCTGGGATTGGCTCCAGCTTCCCCAATTTTTGTTTAACAACTGTGCATGCTTGTATGAAAAACTGATGAGTTGAAACTTGACAGTTTATATAGGTTTTTTTTTATTTACATTAATTACAAGTCCTGATTTTAAACAACATTTTTCAAAGATGCTCAGATGTGCTGTCCATTTCCCTGAGTTGGTAATGACCATGTTATCTTTTAATTTTACCAATACATAAATACAAGCCAGCTCAGCATGGTATAATGGGAACAATAACACAACAAACGTTAATATAGTGTGAACAGAAAGCCAAGGACAACCACTCTCCAGATGCTCCAGGGTAGTGGTTCCTAAAATGTAACTTATGCTAATTTTACGAGTTAAGTTTGAACATTGGTACCACTCATACCACTCATCACGGTAATTTGAACATTTTTATTTAAATGGTGTTTAAATTAATCATACTTTGACATGTTATAATGCCATCTCTTGTTCTTAACAGCAAAAGAACATGGAGGCATACATGGGAGCCACAATCAATTCCTGGAGTATGTATAACTTTTTCTTTTTTTCTGTTCCTTTTCATCATTTTCTGCCATTACAGGTTTGCCTTCATTTGTACCATTATCTGTATATTTATTGTGTTTAAGTAAATATTGAGAAGAAATGTTTGTATGTCACTTTATCGATTGTCAGTTTCTTTTTATTTCAATGTCTTTGTAAATGTTTAAGGCGGAATCACAGACAACAAGCTGATTTTCATAAAAAGAGCTGTTTTTCTACCTATCCATGCTATCTATCAAAATCTACATCTTTGCAGTTCTGCACATGTGCAGGTCCACGGTCCCATCTCTCATTTCCATGCCGATACATCTCTGCAGCTTTGTGGTGTAGTCGTTATGGTCTGTATTTAGTGCATACTGAGTCTTTAATGGCATTCTAAAGGCGTACATTTGTAGCATTAGAAAGTTGTGCATGATGTGTGTGTGTCTTTCATGTCCATTAGTCTTTTCAAAGATTCAAAATTCAAAGATTCAAAGTGTGTTTATTGTCATATGCACAGTAAAGAAAAATAATAAATATAAAAAAAAGATATGTACAGTATATATATATATATATATATATACATATATGTATATTCTATGGTGAAGGCCACATTCTGAGTTATGAACTAATTCAACATTAAAAAAAAAATAAAGTAGTTTTTTAGCACTTCAAAGACACTTCAGCAGCGTGAACTAAAAGTTATTTATTTATTTGTTTTTATTTAAGGAAAAGGACAATGTATATTCATAAACATTAAAATGTAAATGTCCCAGGTTGTAGCCTGAGGCTAATTTCTGCCTGCAGTACGTTGGCAGGTTGATGTTTTATTATATGGTATTGTCATATTATACCACTACTCACTCTATTATCACTGTAAGTTTAAGGGGAGTATATTTCGATGGTCCATTCTCACGTCTATAATCAGTATTTCAGGGGTAGAATATTCTGATAGACCAATAACACTCAAATAATGCTCCCACTTGTGTATGTAGTCATGTTATACAACTACCCCCTCTATAACTGGAGGTGGAAAACCATAAGGTAGCATTTTATTTACAGGTTAGCAAATTACGACTGACAGAACACCATCTTCCGTTCTTCTAAATTCCGTTCTTCACAGTGCTACTGTACATGATAATACACTGTGATAATACATCGTCCCTGCACTCTATCACTGACGACTGGACGTAGAGATCGTGCAGAAGGCTGCTCTTTTTTAATTCAACAAATTTTAGTTTTTTCCCCATGCCATGTCCGTGTAATTCCAATAAATCCAGCATTCTATTTTCACAGTTTCATGATAGTATAATAACTTCTTCCCCTTAATTCTTCAGGCTCAATTGTTGTACTGTGTTTTATTTTGATATGCAACACTAATTATACTGAATTAATAAATAACAAATAAATCATGACAAATAAAGGTGTCCTTTTTAGAACTAAAAATGCTATAATTTCGACGAGCTGGAATTATTAAGGCTGGTTAATTCATATTTCAGATACAGAAAATAATTCCTAAGACCATGGTAATGAATAGTCTTTAGGGGCTAGATGGCGCTATAAGACCTTTAGTTGTGTGGTCACACTGCTCTTTGACTAAACTGAAGTGGCTTCTTTTGAAGCTTTTTTCACATTAGACATTAGGTTAAAGTTGAAGGTTTTTGTATGTTGTGGAGACTAGATGATGGTGAAAATATAATGACATCACAGGGAGCAAATCTGATCATCATGGAGGTTCTGCTTATGTAGTTAGGATATATTGTATTTATACTCAGAAACAGGGCCATTTCTAGCTTTGTGGGTCCCCTTTGCAAGATGCTGTTTGGGGGCCCCTAGTTTGCCAATGAAGATGATCCATGAAAATGCCACAATCTATTCACTTCACGAGCAAAACAGGCTACAGTCACGATAACCTCTCATATTAAATGAAACATCTTAAGTTGGGCCACTCAAGCAAGTTAAACCGATAAAGAATTCGGACATATAAGTCTTTTGTCTCCAGGTGGGTGAGGGCTGAGTGGAGGGCAGTGAAGATGGCATCATCGGTCGAGCGGTTGGACCAATATGCAAACTGGAAAGTGTCCAAGGCGGGGGGGGAGGGCAAACTTGATGTGCTGCATGACTAGCTGCTCGAAGCACTTCATGAGGATGGGAGTGAGTGCGACCGGGCGGTAGTCATTGTAGCAGGAGGGAGACGACTTCTTTTGGACCGGGATGATGGTGATAGCTTTGAGGCACGTGGGGAACAGCCTGGCTCAGTGAGTTGTTGAAGATATCCATGAAGACATCTGTGAGTGCTTATGGCCAACGCTATAGAAACCCCAAACGAAGAGAAGAATCCATATAATCCAATACAACTAATAAAATAAAAGTAACTAAAAGTGTTAGATATAAAATGTATATCAGATATAAACAGATATTTAAATGTTTATTTAATGAACTAAATTATTAATTAATTAATTAATTAAGTAAGTAATTAATTAATTAATTAATTGATTGATTAATTTTATTTTATTATTTATTTTTGACTCAGGGTTTAAGTATCCCGGTGTGGGCATAACTGCGGCTCAGGACTTCAATCTGTGGAGGGTAGCATTTAACCTCTCTTTAGAAGAAGAAGAAGAATGGGAATTGCGTGGGCTAGACAGTCTCATTTCTTATAGCGTCTGACAAGGCTGTAAGCGTCTGCACAACGCTTACAGCCTTGACTATTGAGACACAGCTCCGGAGTAAATGGAGCAGTGGGCGGGAACGGCGCTGGGCTTTTGCATGGTGATTGGAGGAACTTTCTGAAAGGCAGAACCAGTTTTTGATTGACAGCGTTCCAGAAACATATACATGACAGTGGAGCCTTTTCCGCCTCAGTCCTGAGTAGATTTTGCAAGTCTGTGGAAGTGCTGGTCATTGTGTGTTATTTGCTTGGCGATATAGTTCATTGTGCTTATATCATATCTCTGTAAATAAAAACACTATAATAGCATTTCAGTTTTTCTTGCTTTTGTTTGCAGAATTTATGGAAGAATCTATGTATAAATAACTGGGCCTGAAATTAGCTTCCTCTGTTTCAAAGACCAGCATCTGCCACTGTTTCCTATAGACACTGTGTGCTTGTACTGGGGGGGGAAAACAAACCACAGTAAGTATACAGTTATTTAAGTGAACCAACGCCCTGAAACCCTCCTCTGGTGGTTTGCATGCCCTTCATTAAAAAAAATGTCTTAGCATTCTTGTGCTTACACTCTGCACCTGCATTTTCTTCCTCTTTCTGTCTGTGACTTGCAACATCACATATACAGTATTTGATGTAATGTTTGTTTTTAGGAAGGGTCTCTGTTTTTGTAACACCCACACACCCTCACTTTAACCAAATGCACTCTTAACCTAACCTACCTCAAACTGACCCAGGATCGACTTTCCATATTAGGACATGACCTTTGTCCCTAAGCTCCCCTTACACTAATGGGGTTTTGCTGTGAAATGTATCTGCAGTCTATGACTAATACACACACAACCCCACCCCACCCACTCCACCACTCCCACCCATGCAGGCTTGTGGTTTAGGATTTACCGCAGGGCGTAGTCACTTCAGTTAGATCTTTAATTCACAGTGACATTGTGCATACAGCTACAAAAACAAAACAAATTCCTGTTTGCCATTTTTTGCTCGCAGATATACTATTTTTTTTAGCAGCAATCAAACAAAGAATTAGCCAATAGGGAAAATCTGAAAGGCTAACATGTGCAGGTGCAAAAAAAGAGGAGATCTGCCATTAAGTACTGTGTGTGCTCTGAACTCAAAAATCCAGTTGTATTGCAAAAAGCGTGTGGACATCAAACAAGTTAACTAATGTAACAAAACTGCATCCTCAAATGCACAAACGCACGGTTGAAAAAATGTCTGCTTTCTCCTTCTTGATTACACCTGTGACACCAACATATACTCTGTGCCTACTGTGATTAACCAACTGTGCCCTCTAGTGCACAAACACAGCCTCTAACAACTTTTGTATATTATAATACAGTATTGGCAACAATTTGACTTTGTTGGTTGTTTTGGTTGTACAGCTGTACATACTGTTGTAGCTGTTGTAGTGAAGTGAAATGAAAGTTAAACCCCAAAGATCTCCAATCTTTGTATGATCTGCACAAACATGCAGTTGACAGGAAATGGCCAATGTAAAGGACCCACATTTCTGCAATTTCACATGTGCCATCACCAATTGTATGTGTTGTGACCTTATTTATACATCACAGTTAATACCATAATACATGTCCACAAGCACATGTTCATTTAGTCACATTAAAGTGCATTAAAATGTAAGCATAAAAACAATTTAAAACTGCAGTGCATAACACCTGTTGATTTTTATTGCTGATTTTTTTCTGCCTCTGCATTCTGACTGAGGGAGTATTTGTGTGTCGCAGCAAAGGGTCCACAAAGTGTTTTTCTGGAGCTTTTTTGTGTTTTCAGTCATATTCCAACCAGTTTGCAGCCTCCTCACTAGTACAATGTTGCTGTTGCCTCCATCTGTCTTTACATAGAGCAAATTACTTCCTGTGTGCAGCACAAGAATGTTGCCAGATGACACAAGATTTAAACAAAAACACAAAGAGTTCTGTGGATCTGACGTGCTTAATCAGCATTGTGTGAAACAGTTTGACAATGGTTAGAATGTAACAGACATTTGTTTGTGTTTAAAAGCTAAGCATTACAGCTTTATTATTTTCCTATGACAGATAACTGCATTCATTTATACCAAGGAGCATAAGGGCCATTTTGAAGAAACGGCACAGCCGTCAGGACCAACATGGGGTTAAGTGTCTTGCCCAAGGACACATTGGCACGTAGTCTAGTGGAGCTGGAAATCAAACCCACAACCTTTGAGTTGAAAGACGACTCTACCACTGAGCTACCGTTCACTGAGTTGTGAACTGATTTTGATGTCTCTTCTCTTTATAAATGTAATTCAAAAGAGAGGTCAGGGACCTACCATTGCAATATTCAGACCCTTTCACATGAACCTTGACTTCCCAATTAAACTCTCTATCTTAACACAAACAGAAAAGATCTATAAGAAGTATATGCCTTCAGTTATTGGTCAGAAATGAAACAAAGATTGTGTTTTTTCATCTATGTGTACATTTTTTGAAGTTGCCCTAAACAAATGCTCTGGTTTGTTGAATAATAGGAAAATGTCTCACAGGTGTTCGTGCTGATATGATTCCAGTTAAAAGCAAATAATGTATTCATGTTGTGGAAAATGATTGAGGATCTATGGTGCACTGCAACGGCCCAAAACCCATGCATGAGGAGAAACAAGCTGCAGATTCACAAACGCTGCAGATTCAAAAACACAAACGAAACAAAAACAAATGCAACATGAGAAACACGCTGCAAAAGAAAAATTATCAGCAGAAAGCCAAAACACATGCATCAACAGAAACACGCTGCAAAAACAAAACGATGCAAAACCGAAAACACACACAAATCCCAAAACACAAGCAAGAGAGGAAAACACACACAAATCCTAAAACACAAGCAAGAGAGGAAAACACACACAAATCCTAAAACACAAGCAAGAGAGGAAAACACACACAAATCGTAAAACACAAGCAAGAGAGAAAACTCACACAAATCCCAAAACACAAGCAAGAGAGGAAAACACACACACATCCCAAACACAAGCAAGAGAGGAAAACACACACAAATCGCAAAACACAGGCAAGAGAGAAAACACACACACATCCAAAAACACAAGCAAGAGAGGAAAACACACACCAATCCCAAAACACAAGCAAGAGAGAAAACACACACACATCCCAAAACACAAGCAAGAGAGGAAAACACACACAAATCCCAAAACACAAGCAAGAGAGGAAAACACACACAAATCCCAAAACACAAGCAAGAGAGGAAAACACACACCAATACCAAAACACAAGCAAGAGAGAAAACACACACAAATCCCAAAACACAAGCAAGAGAGGAAAACACACACAAATCCCAAAACACAAGCAAGAGAGAAAACACACACACATCCCAAAACACAAGCAAGAGAGGAAAACACACACCAATCCCAAAACACAAGCAAGAGAGGAAAACACACACCAATCCCAAAACACAAGCAAGAGAGGAAAACACACACAATCCCAAAACACAAGCAAGAGAGGAAAACACACACCAATCCCAAAACACAAGCAAGAGAGGAAAACACACACAATCCCAAAACACAAGCAAGAGAGGAAAACACACACCAATTCCAAAACACAAGCAAGAGAGAAACACACACACACACATCCCAAAACACAAGCAAGAGAGGAAAACACACACAAATCCCAAAACACAAGCAAGAGAGGAAAACACACACAAATCCCAAAACACAAGCAAGAGAGGAAAACACACACCAATCCCAAAACACAAGCAAGAGAGAAAACACACACAAATCCCAAAACACAAGCAAGAGAGGAAAACACACACAAATCCCAAAACACAAGCAAGAGAGAAAACACACACACATCCCAAAACACAAGCAAGAGAGGAAAACACACACAAATCCCAAAACACAAGCAAGAGAGGAAAACACACACCAATCCCAAAACACAAGCAAGAGAGAAAACACACACAAATCCCAAAACACAAGCAAGAGAGGAAAACAGACACAAATCCCAAAACACAAGCAAGAGAGGAAAACACACACCAATCCCAAAACACAAGCAAGAGAGAAAACACACACAAATCCCAAAACACAAGCAAGAGAGGAAAACACACACCAATCCCAAAACACAAGCAAGAGAGGAAAACACACACCAATCCCAAAACACAAGCAAGAGAGGAAAACACACACAATCCCAAAACACAAGCAAGAGAGGAAACACACACCAATTCCAAAACACAAGCAAGAGAGAAAACACACACACACATCCCAAAACACAAGCAAGAGAGGAAAACACACACAAATCCCAAAACACAAGCAAGAGAGAAAACACACACACATCCCAAAACACAAGCAAGAGAGGAAAACACACACCAATCCCAAAACACAAGCAAGAGAGGAAAACACACACAAATCCCAAAACACAAGCAAGAGAGGAAAACACACACCAATCCCAAAACACAAGCAAGAGAGGAAAACACACACCAATCCCAAAACACAAGCAAGAGAAGAGAAAATACCAGCATATTCAATAAGGGTCTGGGTCTGTGGGAGCGCTCGTTGTCTTAATTCCTACTTTATTAAGAGGTTATCCTCCTGTAACCCCGCAGTTTTTATGATCAGTGTTTCAATTCAGCAGTAGTTCGCTCTGGGCGTAGAAAAGTATGCTTTTATTACATTTCAAGTTGATAATAATTTCATATTAAAAGAGGTAATCTGGACTTTTAATTTGATTTTTTTCAAACATTGTATAGTACAACTGGTTTACGGTACACTATCAGATACCAATGTATACAGTACTTATGACAGAAGTACAGATGCTTATATCAGATTAATAGGTCTCTGTGTTTTGGAATCTGCAGCGTTTGTAAATATGCAGCTCCTGCATGTGTTTTGGGTCATTGCAGTGTGTTTGCCAAAATAATTAAGACTATTAAAAACCAAGCTATTTTTTTAAATAAAATGTAAACATTGGCAATTAAATAATTAGGTTGTAGCTTGTTGTCTATATGACTATGATTCAAAATGTCTCTCTTGTGTCTGAACAATGCTTTGCACTCTCTCTCTCTCCCTCTCTCCCTCCCTCCCCCCACGAGTCACCCTTCGTACCCCCATGCGTGGGCGGTGTTGCGTGAAGCCACACCTCCTCCTCCGTCGCTGCTGCTGCTGCTGCTGATGCGCCATAGCCAGTCTCTCTCTTGTACTTACCCAGCCAGCAGCGGCGATCGCTGTCCAGAGTGCATAGATGTGCAGGATCCCTGGATTACTCGTGTGCTTGAGAGGCCAGAAACCATCACCGTGGCGTGGACTGTCTTCTGAAAAAGGGAAAGAGCCACGGTGAGAACATGGCGGTGGAAGAGGAAGGTCTGCGGGTTTTCCAGAGCGTTAGAATAAAAATAGGTAAGAAGAAAAAATCCCTACCCCCCTGTCTGAGTGTCAGAATGGATGTCTCCATATTAATGGGCCAAGGCTGGAGGTTTCTTACTCTTTTTTTGTCCGTTTTTGTTCCTCACATCACGAGTACGAAACTGAACATGTAAAGCAGAGAAATTGAGAATTGAGGATGTTTGGCAGCTGGCATTAGGACCCTGATTATGTTTGTTTAGACGATGTTTGGAGAGTTGAATTAGTATGAATTGATATACAGACATAAACAGCTCCACATCTGCAAATATGTACATTGTCACATCACATTAAGTAAACCTTTATTACACCATAGCAGCCACAGTTTGTCATATTATTGTTCCCTCTTCTCTCCCCCTGCCTCCCCGAAAAAGCTTTTGCTTGACTGTTTAGCTGCTATTGATTGTTAGTCTGCATTTCTCTATTTAGATATGTATGTTTCCAGACAGGTGACGTGTGTAATCACATTCAGCAAGTTTTCTTTTACAGCAAGCACAGTTTCAGTCACTTAAATGTTATACAAATGTAAGAAATAGAGGATATCAGACAAATGCAAATTTTGCAGTACATGGAAAAATAAAATAGAACTTGGGCTGCAAGTACCACTGTACGGGCCCTTGAACCACCATGCATGTCAGGGCATCGGGCAACTTATGTACCTTAAGCTGTAGCTCTGAATGTCATAGTATTCTGGATGTTGTTTGATGGAAGATGATGTTGCCACTCACTGGTCACCCAATGGCCTTTGTGCCACCCAAAGGCCAAAGAGAGTGGCCACCAATCATTTGTTTTATTAGAGTATAGCAAATTTAGACCACGCCTAGACCGCTTCATGTAAATTTAACAATGTTTGTCACTGAAGTTGTACTTCTGGTTGCCAGAGGGTGACGGTTAGTAATTTACATGTAGATGTTGGTGTTGAGGATGGTCCTCTTATCATGCTTGTGAAATTTTACAAAAACTGAATGAAGTTTGTCACACAGGGCATATACAGCATCCCATTGCCAAAAGGTGGCGCTATGACCATGACTGAATGGCTGTTTTTTTAAAGCCCAGGTAAATTCAGATGGCAACGGCAGGCGTATTTATACATATAGTTTTTTGCTTTTTAATCATATTGGTGTTCCATCCACACGGATACAATGTGGGAGACCTAAAACGGGTTTTTGAAAACGGGTCACAGAGTGGAAAAATACGCTACTATGTGAAAACGAATGGTGTTAGAGTCCCACCTCTCTCATGCGCTGGCATTCACTGTCTCCGTCTTCGTCGTTGTTGAGTGACAAAAAAATAGTGTTGAAGATTAACAGTGTAACTGAAACGTAAAATAAGGGGAGGAGAAAACCAAACCTCTTTTCACAGACATTATTTTACGTGAATGAACAATACAGATCAATGATTGTTCCGCACATGGTCAGCTGCACTGCACATCCACAGCTCACAGATCTGTGACTTTATGTTGTTTGTGTGTCTCAGAGTATCTCTCTCTCTCTCTCGCTCTCCCTTTATAATCCCTTTATAATCCCTTTATAAACTTCAACTGGTTCAGAACTCAGCCGCTCGCATTCAAACAGCTTCAGAATCCTTCTTTTAATATTCAAAGCCCTCCATATCTTACTGACCTGCTCTACTCTTACACGCCTTCCCGCTTTCTCCGTTTCCTCCTCAGCCTCCCTCCTCTCCATCTCACCTGCCCGTCTGTCCACAATGGGACTCAGGTCATTCAGCTGTTCATTCAGGCGTTCTGCTCTCCAACTCTGGAATACACTCCCACAACACATCCAAACACTATCATCACTTTGAGACAAGTTTTTCTGGTCAGCCTCCACTGGTTAGTGAATTAAGCAGGAAGTATGAGCAAAAAAAAACAACAATTGCACAATTTGTGTTCCCAGTAGGCGGTGCTCTCTTAAAACCCAAAGAAAAATAATTTCTTAATACTCCCAGTCAAACCAGACCATTTTTGCAGATCCTGAAGTGCAGACCAAATTTCTTGGACTAGCGCAGTACCCATACCTGTTCATCATCGCGTGTCTTATCCAAACAAGGTGAAAGGTGGCACTTCACATTGTGGTGCCCTTAATAAGTCACCTGCTAAGTGTGAATGTTATAAGGCCAGGAACGGAGAGATGTTCCTTGCTAAGTTAATATGCTGTTGCTCTTTTAACTAACATTTTTAGTTTATGTACTTTGAAGTATTTTAGTGTTTTACTTCATATTTGATGGTCTGTATTTCATTTGTTAATATTCAGTCTAGTGATTTTGACCAGACACACCATGTATAACATTAAAGTCAGGGTTCAGTTCTAGTTCATTGATTTGTTGCACAAAATGTTTAGCAACAAAAAGTATTTTTGGTGCGTTCCCACTAGCCTCGTTATCTCGGGTCACTGTGGGACATTTGTTACTGTCTGCTTTGGTTCTCACTGACATCTGGCAACCTGGCTTTGCGGTCTGGTTTGACTGGACTCCAAACATGCAACAGAAGAGATGGGCAGATGGAAAACTTGGCAACAGATACACAAACTCATTGTGAGGCTGCAGGGTGATAGCAGCCAGCATTAAAATGAAACAGCAATTAAACTGATATAGAGCTGAAATGATTAATCGATTATTAAATCGATTTCTAAATTAATCGACAACTATTTTGATCATCGATAATCGGTTTGAAGCTTTTTTCATGATTAAAACAAGATTTCTGATTGTTTAAGCTTCTTAAATGTGAATATTTTCTTCATTTCTTTGCTCTGCGTAACAAAGAGATCATTAAAAGTGAATCATTTTGGTTTGAGGACAAAACAAGACATTTGAGAACATCATCATTTCCAGGTTTGACGAACACCGATCAGCATTTTTTTAAGGTTTTTTGATATAATCGTTAGTTGCAGCTCTAAATTCATATAGAAAGTTACTCTTAATTTTAAAGTAATACAAAGTAGGATTTGCTCTTGTGGTGCCGCCTACAGTTGATAACTGGTATTGACAAACCAGCGATCCTGGTGAGCTTTTCCACAATACAGCACAACACGGCTCGACTCCACTTGGTTTGGTATTGGTATGATATAGAACCTCCTCAACGTGGGCAGAGTCATCGTAACACAGCTGCATGAAACTGCTTTGTTCGGTTTTGGCGCTTTTCCACTACACACTCCCACGGCTTGACTCTCCTCGTGTTTTGCTTGTCCGTCAGACCACCAGCCACTGGTAGAGTCATGAGTGTGACATCAGACACAGGAACCAAACTGAACAATGCCAAACTTTAGATCAGTTAAAAAGACTTAAACATCCTGAAGACATGCAATAATGCGGTGTCATGTAGGCAGCAATGAACGATTCTGTGAACAAATCTTTTTAATTATCTGAGTCTAATGATTCACACAGCAGTTGTTAATATTTAACAACTGCTTTACAATTCACTAGTCACTAGTTGTGTGTGTCGCATATAAAACAACATCACAGCAGTGTCATGCAGCCGTGCTATGATGATTCCACCCACGTTGAGGAGGTACTACGATACCAAACTGTGTAGAGTTGAGCCGTGCTGGAACTGTATAGTGGAAAAGTGCCATTTGATTTCTGTGTTGGACGACGCGCTAATGACTCTTCCACCAGGGGCCGGCAGGTTGTCGACGTCACATTTAATATCGGCTCAGCTTGCTTGAAACCTCGCCTGAGCAGGTACTAAAAAAGTACCAGGTATGAAAGACGTGTGACTGAAAAATGCACTGCACAGATGAATGTGTGAGTGAATGGCAGTCAAGATATTTACAGATCATTTAGTTCTTATTTTTCAAATGAATGTTCAATCATCTATTGAGTTTCTGTGAAAGAAAAAAGAATGACTGGAGAACTGCTTTCCATTTTAAACTTATTTCATCAAAAACAACCACACCCATCCTTCTCATAGTCTATATGAGCAGTTTCAGTCTGGTTTCTGGGGGCCTCCATAGCACTGAAACAGAAAATCACCAATGACCTCCTCCTTGCAGCTGATACACATTCTGCTTGATCTGAATATGGCCTTTGACACCATCTCACACACCGTGCCGGCCGCACTCAGTTCATTCAGTTAAAATCCTTCACATCTGATCCAGTCCCCCATCACTACAGAGCCCTGGCCCCCTTCTCCCCCTTGGCCAGATCTTCCATAAACACCACTTCCACTGCTACACAGATGACACCCAGCTCTACCTGTCCACCAAAGCCATCTCCACTCTCCCACCTTGCTCCCTCACCAACTGTCTCCAACTGACATTGTAGGTGCTTTAAGGCAGCGATCTGGTGGGCGAGGCTCATATGTATCCAGTGGAGATGGCCAATTAGAGCTGAGTGCTCAGTGCTGCCAGATTTGAATCGAAAAGCCTGCTGGGAAGTGGCGTCTGAAAAGGATTCTTTTGTTTGGAATTAGCACCTTTTTCTTGTGGTCACATTTGGAATGACTGACAAAGGCACGAAATCTGACTAATAGAGACATATCATGTTATTAACAACACGCAAACTCCACACAGAAAGGCAGGATTCACACTGGTGACCTTCTTGCTGTGAGGCATCAGTGTTAGCCACTACCTGTAACTATGAAGTTGAGCTACACAAGGAGGAGGCATGGATTTCTCTTTGATATTTTCATAGTGACTTGACATTAGAATAAAACAAATTATTGTGTTAGATGAAAACCACCCTTATATAATACATGTTAACATACTATTCGGACTGAAATTGTACTAAATTGAATTTCTCAAATTTGGACTAACAGATGATGCGAATGAGAGTGAAATTACCACTGTGTGTATTAGAGCTGCAATTAACGATTATTTTCATAATCGATTAATCTGTCGATTATTTTCTCGATTAATCGATTAATCGTTTGGTCCATAAAATATAAGAAAACCATAAAAAATGTTGATCGGTGTTTCGTCAAACCTGGAAATGATGATGTTCTCAAATGTCTTGTTTTGTCCACAAACCAAAATGATTGACTTTTAATGATTAATTTGTTATCCAGAGCAAAGAAATTAAGAAAATATTCATGTTTAAGAAGCTTAAACAATCAGAAATCTTGTTTTAATCTTGAAAAAAGCTTCCAACCGATTAATCGATTATCAAAATAGTTGTCGATTAATTTAGTAATCGATTAATAATCGATTCATCGATTAATCGTTTCAGCTCTAGTGTGTATACAGTAGTAATTTCACGGGTTGACCAGAGTTGGACTCAACCTGGCCTCCAGCCACCAGCTTAACTGGAAACCACCTAATTCTAACAAATAAGGAGGCCTGATTCCCATGGTGCTCTGTTCCTAGTAATGTCTACACAAAAGGCTGGAAACAAAGCTGAAAGTCCCATATTTGTAGCAGGGGGAGAGAGAGAGAGAGAGTTTATTATTATTACACTGTGCCAGGTGATGAATCCTCATCGTTGCCTGGAGGAACAGGGATGATTTTGGGAGCTGAATTGAGCTACAGGGTTTGTATCATCTGGGTGAACACAGGAAACAGGAAACAACCCCCAATTCACTTCCCGATCGGCTGGAATAGACTACAAAAGAAGTGTGTTTTTTCCTGCATGGCAACAAGCTAATACAAAGCAGATGTAGTGAGGGACAGGGTGAGGGAAATAAGTGGCGTTTCGCATACAGGAGCAGGCTGTGCTTCTTCTGTCAGCGCTCAGAGACACGGCCCCTCTCAGGCCACATCCTCACGGAAACGGAGCGAAACGTAAACAATCTTCTTCTTCTGTGTGTTAAGAAAGTTTCCTGTGAACACAGCGTCGTTTCAGGAATCGTCTCTGCCCTCACGAAACCCCCCCAAAATGACTCAAAACGCTGTAGTACATATGCCAGGACTGTAGTCCACCAACAACAGAGAGGAAGACGTTATACACATTACAGATATAATAACAGAGAATGAACCGAGCCAGGGGAAAGAAAGGGAAATAAAGAAAGAAAATAAAAGTGATCATAAATCAAACAGCATTGACAACATTAACATGTTTGTACCCTGATTCATTCTATGAATATGAATGGGAAGCCACAACCGAGGAGATTTATCCAAATTCTTAATTAAGACTGCTTAAATGCCAGAGGTATCTGCATTTGCACAGATTTTCTGCATTTGCAGCTTAAGCGTTTAAATAATACAGTTTCAGGTCTCCCAAAATGCAGTTTCCATGTGGATGAAACGAATCAATACGATAGAAAAAGTTTGCTTATTCACCTACAACTGTCTCCGTGTGGACAGCCCCTCAGTAGCCCAGTCAATAACCAGTAAGGACATGGCACTTATTATCAGCAACATATACACTTCTCCTGTCAAACTGCACTCGGATGAGTACTTAGAAATATAAACAGCACCTCTTTCACTCTAAAATGACTGTGTTTAACATGGGGGTGATGATACAACGTATTATTATACATTTGAATGATAATATATTGCACAATTTTATCTATCTGTCTATTTGAAGAATAAGTTTCATAGTAAAAAATAAAAATGCATAAGCGATAAACAGTTTTATGTGTCTAGTGAAAAGAGTGAAATGAGACAGAGAGAGAGAGGTTAAAATGTCTAAAAACCTTCTCTTTACTTGTGGTCGGAGGCTTAAATACAAAACCACATTCCCCAAACTATTAATAATATTTTAATTTCAAAACAGCGCTTAAAGGAACTGTATTCTGCTGATCTAATCACTGCCTTGACAGATCCATTCAAATGCAGAGAAATATGATATTCCAGCAGCTTCAAAGATACTTAGAAGATAGAAGATAAAAGGTGAATCTTTCAGGGGTAAAAGGGAGTTTATTTTATATATTACACAACCTACCAGATGTGTCTGTTGAACAATGAAATTCAAGAGTCATACTCAGTTGGTCAGTGTCATAAAGATGCAGCTGAAGCTGTCATAAAGACAGCAGTAAGGGGACAGGTACTTTCTATGTTGTGTCATAATAAGCAGCCCTGCATGAAAGACACAGTAAATAACGGGTGAATGCTATTCTGCTCATTGTTTTGGATACAGAATAACACAGTTCCTTTGTGCCATAAATCAATGTCATCTATCTGTCTTGCAATGAATGAAGCAACTGAAGCAAACATCGTGTTTTATTACTATTCATTTGTTTTTATTGGTTTTCAGTGAAATCTAGATAATTCCGAGGGGTTCCTATACTTTGGCTTGCAACTGTACCTCCTCTCTGGCAAAACACCTCCCATTACATTAGAATTTTTGTATTAGCTGGCTCTTCCCGGACTTTTGTCCCTTTCCCGGTGCTTTGTCCTCTAGGCACACCCCCAATATGGGGGGGGGGGGGTCAGAGTGGATACACACTTCTATTTCTGGTGGATCAATTCCGTATAAATTCAGCGGAATTGAGTGGAACAGGAAGTAGGAAAATAAAACATCTGGTTTACTTTTCCAGAATAAAAGATGCCGTGTTGACACCACATTCACTTTACTACATCACAGAAAGAGTCCTCCTCAGCGTGATTCGGTTTAATCGGTGGGTAGAAATACTGCTCTGTTTGTTTTGTTTTACAAACATTTACAGTGTATTTTCGTGCGAGAAGAACCCCAAAAAAACCTGGTGTCGCGACTCTGCATGGAAGCGGGCGGACGTGAGACGCCAGCAGTGGAACTTGGCGGTGTAATAATGTGGGCTGTGATCTCCAGGAAAACAAATTACTAGGAATGAGGGGGAAGTATCATCACAGACCCAGCATGCACTGTCAGCAGTGGTAAATATAGGGCTGGAGAGTTTACCTGGACTGCCACTCACTGAGGATGTCCTTCACTCGCCCCTATGGGAGAATTCCACTTGGTTTCTCCCCAGGATGACCTCTACCTTCTGACAAAACATCCACAAAGCTTTACATAAGCGATGGACGTCCAGCTAACTGCAGGTGTCAGAGGTTTTCCTGTTGTGGAAAATCATTAGAAATTGGTTCCGATTTTGAAGTATGACATACTTCCACACAACGTCTTTTTATCGTTTACAATTAGTGCATAAAAAAACTGAATGGCAAGTCAGAAAAAACCCAAAAGAAATCAAAATTAAGATAACACTTGTGAGATATAAAATAAAAAGTATTCATTAGTAAAACTGAGATTACATACCTTTCCTGTGATGATATGTGGTATTCAGGGTCACTGCCATTGTCAAGCTCGATTAGCAAATCTAATAATATCTAATATATATAGTCAAATCTTTGTTCTGCTTGCCATTTTTGCAAATTTATAAAGAACATTTGTGGTTGTATTCCTGAAAGCAAGTTGTTGTCTTGCTCTCATTTTGAAGTTGGATCAGGGAATCTTGGTTGTAAAGTGAAAAAAAAAAGTTTTGTTGGGTCTCTGATGTCCAGCAGACACGTTTCTTCTTTGTTTACATGATCACGCTGATTCCCCAGTGCTGCTGATCAATGTGTTTACACTGTCACAGTGTTTTCTACACCTGCACCGGTTTCAATTGGCGTTTTAACTGTATTTGGTGAAGATAAAAATGTTTTTTTAGCTGAGTTTGTGACCTTTCTGTGGATATGCAGCATGTCTGTGTTTATCAGACAGGTTTGTTGCTGCGTGCTACGATGCCCCTGGTACTGGGGGCATCAGGGCTACATGAGGTTGTTAAATCTATTGTAGGTATTACATTCATTCAATTTCATTTCTAATTAATTCCATAGATCCACTCCATATATATCTTTGTTTTGTATTTATTGTATTTTTGTATTAAGTTCTACAAGTGCCTGTGATACTATGAATATTTTTTTTTTGTCGGTGCATAATAATCAGCTTTATTCATAATTCTAATGGCTGTCTTCTGGAGTACATAAATTGGATTTGTGATGGTTCTGTAAGCTCTACACCAAACCCAATATCAGTATAGGGATGTCCGATAATATCGGCCCGCTATCAGGCTATTATCGCGATATCGGTTCTTCTGCCGATAATGAAAACCCAATAAAATAATACCTGCATTTTGCATGTGCGAGTAAATGCTTGGTATATAGTGGAGTTGCAGTAAGCAATAATGAGAAGAGGAAATTCAATAGAACAGGAAGTGCCTTTTATTTTGACAGTCGCAGCGTTGCGCAAGACACCAGTGAAAACCCAGAGGGTCATTAACTGCATGAACACAAAAACACAAAAGTAGCAGTAATCTAGTTAAACATGTATGTAGAGCTGCAACTAATGATTATTTTCATAATCAATTAATCGGTCGATTATTTTCTCGATTAATCGATTAATCGTTTGGTCCATAAAATATCAGAAAAGCTTAAAAAATGTTGATTGGTGTTCGTCAAACCTGGAAATGATGATGTTCTCAAATGTCTTGTTTTGTCCACAAACTACTTGACTTTTAATAATTTCTTTGTTATCCAGAGCAAAGAAACTGAGAAAATATTCCCATTTAAGAAGCTTACACAATCAGAAATCTTCAAACCGATTAATCGATTATCATAATAGTTGTCGATTAATTTAGTAATCGATTAATAATCGATTCATCGATTAATCGTTTCAGCTCTACATGTATGAAAACAGTACAACAATGTTTACTGCACCATGCCTGCACAAACATACCACATTTAGTTAAATTAGAACACATTTATGCGAAACAAAGTCAAGACGTGCATGGAAGCTCCGCCCACCTACTCTCCCAACCAGGGATGTATTATAAGAACTGGATAGAGCACCGCCCCTTTGGCTCCGGTCATTCCTACGGAGCGTCTCGCAGAGCACATACGCTGGAAAAGTTTCTGACTTCTGGTTGCATTTCTTATGATCATAAAAAATGTAAAGAAAAAAAACCCCATTGCCCTAATTTATTCACATTTCTCATAAAGTTTTCATATCGTACGGTTCACTGACACTAGCGCCACATGACCGTGATTTGGTGTGCGCGTACACAGCTGTGACGTCACTCTGGGAAATAAGGTTTTTCTGGGGTTTTTATGGCCTTTAGGAACATTTTACAATATGGCAATATGTTTTAATTCCACGACAGGAGATATGTGATGTGACCAAAAATGAGTTTTGTGGAAAAAAGCCTGTATATATCTGTATCAATTGATATTGGATATCGGAAATTAAGTGTTGGACAATATTGGCATATCGAATATCAGTAAAAATGCCAATATCGGATATCCCTATCAAATACTGTATACTGTATATGTGTATTGTTTTCTGTTTACTAGGGATGCACCAAAATGAAAATTGTTGGTCAAAACCGAAACACCAAAATAAATTATTATGCCAATTCTGTACCATTGTTTTTTGTTTTTATCAAATTTTTTGTATCTAATTTGCATTGCAATTATAGAGTATAGATTAATATTCATGCTTCAAAGAATAAATCAATTAAAGATCTATGAAAATATTTAGGAGGATCTCATCGAACTAACAAGCTCTCCATATCCATTGGTGTTCCAAACTGATCTTGGGCAGAATCTAAGTGGGAATAGACTGGCTGCAGTTTTTGCATGTGTCATCACAACAGTGCATCTCTACTGTGTCCTTCATTCATTTTTCTTTATTATTTGCGTTGTTTTTTTTCTCCTGTCAAGTACCATAACAACCCCACTTCAAAAAGCCTGAACTATCACATGGATTTCTGTTGCAAATGGATCAACTCATGGTTATTTAATCCGGTTTCACAACATGGGGTTGTGGTGAACACGCTCTCCCTCTTCCTGTGCCTGCAAAAGATACAATGTCTTCTCACCACTCTGTGTACCAAGCCTGTTACTGAACGTATTTAGATAACCATGAGTTACAGGTGACTTTATTTTCAGAGAGTTGCGTGGATTTATAAATTGATTGTGATCATTTTTGACCCATATTTGTAACATACGAGCAGATTGAACTGACGGGTGTGTATTTTAGTTTTCAAGGTTTCCATTGAGACTAACAGATGTGTGTGAACATTAGCTCTGGGCTTGGCTTTGTAGAGCGTGAGTTTGATCAGTAACTGAACTGCAGTTAATTGCAGAGAGTGTGTTGTTGTAGACTGTAATGGTAAACTCGCCTTTCTTTGTAACACATTGTTCCTCCAACATTGCGCCAACTTTTGCTGGAAACCTCAGCAGCTAAACTGGTTTCTGTGTGGGTGAAGGACAAGCAACACTTTATTGAAAAGTAACTCATTAACATAGCAGCTGCAGATAAAAGCAGATAAATCAAAAGTGTTGGCACTGAATTAAAATGATTTTTTATTCAATTCATGATATTATGTTGTTTTGTGATTGATTCACTAACTGAACTGAAGAACATAATTACAATATTATTATCATCATCTAAAGATATAATATGTATTAGACATAGAATCGTTGTATCGTGATATGGTACTGGTATCGTGGACCATGTATCGCGTATCGTGGGTACCATGTACCCTCAAGGCTTGGATAATGCTTTCCATGTTCCACACGTACACTTCCACAGGCACATGCATAGCTGCGGTTCCATTCACACTAAACCACGGGTCAAAGCATTTCATGAATGTGTACTCAATATCACGTTACATTCTAGCAGCTGCGATATCTCACCAGGAGTTTGGCCCCATTTGTATGTCTTTGTATTCATTGTGTTTCAGTGGGTTGTACATTTGTGGGTCACTAAACCTTCACCCTGTATTTTTAAACTAAAACGCTGGCAGGTTTTCTTCAACAAACCCTGAGTTTCTCTGTGTCTCCTCCTCTCTGCTGAGCCTGAAGCAGCTGTCTGACACTCCGTCTCATTTCCTCGTTCATACAGTCGATCTCAGAACACGTATCAGAGCGCATTCACCTACCAAATTAATGAAACATCAAAATCCCAATCATTTCAGTGACTGCGTTTATATTTACACGTGGAAATATAGTCATGAAATAGCGTTGAGCAATATGTTTTAATGTAAAATAGAGTCAAAAAAAGTGAGTCAGTTTGAACATGGACACTTCAGTTGGACTTTATATTTATAGTTCCATAAGTAAACTATGTTTTATCAGTTTGATCCATATTCTCATCTTCAGTTTGTGTCTCGTCAGTTTACAGCTGAATAAATATCAAATCAAATGTAACATAATGCTACATTATGTGCTCAACTGGATTAAAATGGAGGCTGTGCTCTTTGTTTACCCGTTGCCATGGTGAATCATAGTATCAGAGCTCCATTGATGATGGCTTTTTTCATTCCCAATACACACACGCTTAACTCAGAGTTGATTGAACTAATGCTGAAAACTCAGAGTTTGACAGCTCAGAGTTAGTCAATCTAGAGTTAAGGTTTTAAGTCAGAGTTTGTTGAACCTGGTTTCTGAAACGGGCCCCAGGAGTCTCAGGGAGCTCAAGCTGAGGAAGAAATTGCGAAATAAAAAAAAACCAATAAAGCCCTAGACTAGAGGTTTGATTCACTTTGATTCATTAAATAAATAATGATTTTGTTAAACAAAAAAACAAAAAAAACAAAAACAAAAACAAAAACAAAAGATATGCTGAGTCACCTAGGATGTAATAGCCAGCAGTGACCCCACCAATGTTCCTGGAGGGAGCTGGGAAGTGGTTTCCCCGGCTGGCTAACTCCCACAGTGTAGACATTCTCAAAACCCTGGCATGATGCGAGCTCCCTGGCAGTCCAGAAAACACATTCTAAAAAAGCCCCTTTCCATCAACAACACCTTGAAGGATGAGGAGAGTGCCAGCCTTTACGGTTGGAAAAAGTCACAGTGATATTCCTGAGGTGCTATGATAGGTATGTGGGATCATCAATAGCACACACACACAATGTAGGAGCCCCCACTTGTTCTCAGTGTAGGGAGCCATTTCCCGGTAACTCCTCCACATCAGGAAAACGGATTTGTTCTGGCACCAACACCGTCTCTGCTGCAGCACAACTCCTGCACACACCGGCACACAGTTGTGTCGCAGACCCCAAAAAGTCGTCCGATACTGCGATATTTAAAGCTGGTAGTAAGCTTCCACCGTGCAATAGCCACTCTCTTCTTCAGGGGCACACACCCGGCGTGTCTTGTCGCTCCATAACTTGTACGCAGTTACGTTTCTACAGACATCCTGAGGTTCTACACCCACTGGGAAGCTGGGAACGATCACTTCCCACCATTTCGGAGGCTTGGTTGAACGCCCAGACCGACCGAGAGCCATCTGAAACACACAGACAGCATGCAGATTTATGATACTTCAAATACTAGAATACTGAAAAATAGAGATAGATTGCAGTCATTACAACACTGTGCTCTGGTCTTATTATGTACGAGTACGCTGAGGAGGTACGATGGAGTAATGGGAAATGACCTGGCTGATACCAAACCGCGCCGAGTTGAGCCGTGCCAAGCCGAGTATTGCTGGAACTGTATACTGTATAGTGGAAAAGAGCCATAAACCTAACCTTGATATGTATCCTCACCCTTTTTTGGGTTATTTAATTAGTTATTTGCTACATTAATGAGTCTATGTGACTTGAGCATCGAGACACTACTCAGATTAGATTAGTTGTAATCTGTTTAGTGATTGATATTTGAAAAAAGAAAATATTTTACTGCAATCAAAATCTTTATGTATCTTTTATGTGTGTTTGTGTAATATTTTACACAAAAACACAATAACCACAGACTGTCTAGTTGGAAATGTCAAAAATTGAGCATTGACTGATCTTTACAAGTTTCACTCTTCTCATAGTGTTCAAACACACTGACACACATTCTCTGGGGTAACTTGGCTGCTTTTAAGCTACATCTTGGATCCAGTTAACATTCCTTTCCCCTCATCTCATTTCCTGTTGTAGCTTTTTTCCAAAGTTCCAAAACTCTATCTGGCTGATGTTGCTCCCTCTCTCTCTCTCTCTCTCTCTCTCTCTCTCTCTCTCTCTCTCTCTCTCCCTCTCGCTCTCCCTCTCACATTTTAACAACCGTGTAGTAAAGTCTCTTATTTAGATGGTACTTCAACTAGGGATGTGCATTTCAAGCAGAAGTACTATTTGATATTTATAGGGAATAGGGCTGGGTATCAATCAAACATTTTCGATACCAGTACCAATACCTTCATTTCGATACTGGTTCCTGATCGATACTTTTTTCGATACCAGTTTTATAATATAATTTCTAAAAAACAAAATTACATTACACATTATGGAAAAAATCCATCCTTAGTTTTTATTTTTCAGTTTGGGCATTTTTACACAGTTCTTTTACATAAAAAAAATTTACTACAAATTATTTTTAGTGCAAAAAGAACAATTGCAAACAAGTGACAAGTCATTTTCACTTAGGATCTCACAGAAAGTTACAGAGGTAAAATCAATGTCTTATCATTTCCCTATTTGACATTAGAACACAAAACATAACAATATCATGGTTGTATTATTATTACTCAAAAACATAATCTAGGCTGAGATAACCTAGGCTTTACAGTCACACTGTCAGTGTGAATCTGACAGTGTTGTGCGTTCGGGTGCTTCTTTAAATTTGCCGTGTTGCCGACCTTAGTGGGATATCTATTTGACAAATTGCGTTGTGTACTATATTAGTATCACTTTTGTTGAAATGGAGCCACACTTTCGACCTCGGTGGCATTTTTTGCCCCTTAGTGACAACACACTTACGTGTAGTTTAGAGCTGAAACGATTAATCGATTACTAAATGAATCGACAACTACTATTTTGATAATGGATGAATCATTTTAAAACTTTTTTCATGATTAAAAGATTTCCGATTGTTTAAGCTTCTTAAATGTGAGTATTTTCTTCATTTCTTTGCTCTGGATAACAAAAATATCATTAAAAGTGAATAATTTTGGTTTGTGGACAAAACAAGACGTTTTTTTAAGGTTTTCTGGTATTTTATGGACCAAACGATTAATCGATTATTCGAGAAAATAATCGACAGATGGATCGATTATGAAAATAATCGTTAGTTGCAGAACATGTGTGGGTCACAAAATGTGGAGGTGCTCGTGTTGATCCACAAAAGGTCCACATGCAGCACCGCTGTTATTGGCTGATGACAACATTTATGTCTGTCGCCCTTGATTGAGTACAGTGATTGCATTTCTCCTCTGTAACGCCTTATTGCAAAAGCATGGAGCTGCTGTAATCAGTCAGGTGGTGTAACCTCATCTGTGGTCATGTCAAAACAGATCACACAAGTGTGAGCTATAACCATTCCTCCATGTGTGGTCGACTGGAATCAGCAAACAAAGGAACACAGTATCCATTTACTGTGTTCATCACTGTTGTCTCCTCTGCATGAATGAGATGAGGAGTCAAGCTTTTTTTTTATTTGATGATCTGCTAATGTTCACTCTCATTCTCTGTGTGGTTCTTGTCATCATTATTTTTCTGCTCGCCACCCCCTTATTTCCTTCAGTGTTCATGTTGCATGCACACCACAAATGTGGGTTTCTTTGCACTGCATTGTTTTGCTCAGATAGTTACATTACATTACATGTCATTTGGCAGATAGTGGGGCAATGTGTTTTCCAAGGGCAGCTACATAGATGCTTGATGAGATTAGACTGTTGTTGTTTGATTTGAATGTTGAATCTTGACCCTTTGGAGAAGGGTCAAGTATGGTAAAACAATTAGGTAGAGGAAAATCAGGTTAAAGCTAATTTTTTAGATAAGATAAGCAGCACATAGAATAAAGCAGATGGAGGATTATACACTGTTAAATATGATGAATAGCTGGAAATAGGATAATAGGTTTTTCTTTTCTTTAGCAACAAACCATGACACTAACAAAATATTTATTACACTACACTGGCTTCAAGCTGCACTGCCTACTTTAGAAAAAAAATAAAACTCTATATTTGAGGGTTTGGGGCCCTGAGTACATGCCCCAAACTGTTTTTGAGGGGTTGCAGTTTTTAACTGTAATTCCACCCACAAATAACACAATGACAATCTATTACTGTTCAGGTCATCATAGCCAGATTTGTGTCACTTTGTGACTTGAGAAGAAGTTCACATCCATAACAATGGAACGTTGTTGTTTTTTTCAATGCCCCAAACTTTAAAATGAATATTATTAAAACGATTGTGATTAATGCCACAAAGTAAGAACATGTACAAAAAAGCTTCCTGTTTTTTAAGGGAAAGTATAAATAAATACAAATAAAACAAAAGTGCTGGCACAACAATATAAAATAGAATGAAATATATACAATTATAGTGAGGAGTAATTCTGTGATAAAACCATGAAAAAGAAAAAAATGTTGTGAGGGATTGAGGAGGTGTGTCGTGATGCCTGAATGGTATTTACAACAACTGTAGGTGTGCTTATGAGTGGAATATCTGAAATGTTGCTCTGTATTACTATTACTAAAGTTGCATTTTCTATTTAACAGCATTGTGCCTGGATAACACACTGTTATTTAAAGATGAGCCAATCGAATACCCAGTATTGGTCTGATCCTGGTCAAAATCACTGAAATGGATATTGGAAAAAGAAAATTAGAATCCATTAGAACTGATAATATGCCACTGTTCACAGGTGTAAAGCTGTAAAGATCATGTGAGTGAGAGCTGCAAATGTCTGCCACGCTGTTAAAGCATATTTTTGAAATATGTGATTATAGCAAGGTGGTAAATGAAAAACTGTATCAGACTGATATTAGTATTGGAACATACCCAAGTATCTTTATTGGACATAAAAAGTGGTATCTAGTCATCTGCACTGTTAAGTTTATAACGGGCTTTTCAATAATGCTGACTCTTCCTTCTGTTCTTTCTCCTCCAGGAGAAGCAAAAAACATCCCTCCTTACCCAGGCCCAAACAGGATGAGGGACTGTTTCTGCACTGTCAACCTGGACCAAGAGGAGGTGTTCAGGACCAAGATAATTGAGAAGTCCCTTTGGTATGCTGTGTGTTCCTCCACCCTCCATCTGACAGCTGTTAGAAATGCAGAATGAAATGAATAAATCAATATTAAAACACACACACACACACACACACACCATGGGGCAGCTAGTGCTACAGTCACTCAGGACAGTCAACAAACCTCTGACCTTGTGTCTCTTCTGCTCTTTAGTCCATTCTATGGGGAGGATTTCTACTGTGAGATTCCACGCAGCTTCAGACATCTGTCTTTCTACATCTTTGACAGGGACGTGTTCAGGAGGGACTCCAGTATCGGTGAGTAAATAGCTGCTCGAGGCACGGAAGAGTCATGTGAAGCTTTTGCACATTTATCTCCCACTTGCCGTACATCCACATAGATTCGTGGAGAATTGACAGTGACGTTGAAAGTAGTTTTTCAATTTGAACATTTTTGTTCATCATACACATAATGCAGACACATAATGATTTCTGTACTCTCTTTAGGAGATATTATTGGCACTTTTCACTGTTTTTTTTTTTTTTTTAATTAAGAAATGAATGCAGCGTGAAAGTAACTGTTATTGTTATTCGTTGTTTAACCCTCTTATGACCATCTTGATAATCAGGCTGCCTGAATCTCTATTGAATTAATGGCTGTAGTATTGTCAAAATTATCAAAGATAACTTTCACTTTTGATATCTGGCAGTTACTCAACCATTTAGGAATTACGGTACTGAGACGCTAACGTCACAAACGTGTGACTGGCTGGTGAATCTTGTCTGTGATTGGACGGTTGTTCCACAGACGTAAAGACAAGTATATGGGCTCTATTTCTCTGCTTTCTGGTATCCATCCATCCATCTTTCTTTATCCTCCGCATGAGGGTCGCGGGGGCTGCTGTGCCAATTTCGGCTGACATTGGGGCGAAAGGCGGGGTACACCCTGAAGAGATCGCCAGTCCATAGTTTTTTAATATTCTAGATATCACAAACAGTCTAGGAGTAACAACTGGATCGTGATGCATTAGTCAAACTGCCATCTGCTGTGTGTAAGTAGTAAGTAAGTAAGTACATTTAATTTATAAAGCACATTTACACACAGCATAAGCTGACCAAAGTGCTATACAGTGAAAGACTGGGTGTGATTGGGTGAAGGTAGGGTGTAACTTAGTTAGTTTCGGAGTAGACAAAACTGGGTCATTGACACTGCAACTTTGCAAGTGTGTGTGCATATGTGTACATGTGAGAGTGTGTGGTCGTCTTGTGAAGAAACGTGTGCTTTCATCTCATGTGTCTTTGATATGTGTGTTAATGTGTGTAGGCAAGGTTGCAGTGAAGAAAGAGGACCTGCAGAAATATCATGGGAAAGACACCTGGTTCCCGCTGCAACCGGTCAGTGCTGACTCAGAGGTGCAGGTCAGTACAGAAGGAACACACACACACACACACACACACATCTCCACACAGGAGAAATGGATTGTATTAAGACATAGAATGACCACGGTGTGTAATCAGTACACTCGACTCACGATTCGATTCACGATTGTTTGTTCACAATACGATTTTCTCACGAGTCTTTTTAAACAAAATGAGCTACAAATTAGACAAATTATGATCTTAAATAAGAAACACTCCTTTTATCAAAGGGAGGTATATGGTCTCATCTACTATTCACTTGTTGTGAACCTCCATTTATCAAAAGTGGTAAGAGTTATTTACCATTATCAAAAGTGCAACTTCAATAGTTCTACATCTTTAAATGCAGAAAGAATAGTTGTATTTTTATCAAATTTAAAACAAAATGTCTTCAAATAACTAAGCCTTGCTTGGAATTTGCAAGTTTCTCTTGAGAAAAATCACGAAAAATTATGAAAAAAGTATGCCTTTGCTAGATGAAAAGCAGCCTCTCTCTATTCTCCTGCCACAGTTTGTGAGAGGAATACACATTTCAGTTTGGTACCTGATCATTTCCAGTGATGGGAGTAACTGCGTTAGAAATAAATGGTGTTACTAACGGCGTTAGTAATCTAAACGTCGTTACTGTTACTGCCAAAAAAATGTGGCGCGTTACTTGAATTATTAGCTCATTGAAGCTGTTTTCATCAGACCAACTAAATCTCTAAACCAGTTATTTTACTGTTTTTCCTCATGAGGGGCCACGGAACAACCACATAGGTAATGATGATTGGCTGAGGTAGAGTAAAATTTAATTGTAAGCCAGTCAGAGGTAGAGTTGGGCGGATGTTGTTGACACACAAACGAAAGCAAGCATAGTCGCACACACATCGACACAAGTGAGTGAACAGGAAAGGCAATATAATATTATATATTATTTTTATGTTGCCTTGCGAACGCTATTTAATAAAGCCGACCCCTTCTCTCTGAGCCTACATGCTAGTTCAGCTGCTCAGCCACGCCCCTTACATGTACGTACTACGTAATGTTCTCCCACCCACGCTACGCATCACAACAGACGTTTGAACGAAAACGTGACGGACACGGTGCCGGTGGAGAGTGAGCAGCTGGTGGCTAAGAAAAAGAATAAATAAAATGTGTGCTTTTACTCTGATACATTTTTCTTAACCATCTTTGTTACTCGTTACTACAAAATAAAAGTTGAGCTGGGACGTAATGCCTGTTGGTTGTTGCTAGTTTTTAGCGGCACCAGCTGTTAGCCACTCAGCTGTTAGCCGCAGATTTCGGCTCCAAGTGGACTTAAAACACACCAGCGGCCCCTTGTTTACCGTGTCCGACACTGAGTCTCTGGTCTCTGGGTTTCTGGTCTCCTGTCTCCGGGTTTATGTTGAACACCCGTTGAGCTAGCGAGCTAACCTGTTTTGTTCGAACAAAAAAAAAATATTGTGCTATCAGTTTTGGTCCATATGGCCCAGCCCTATGTCAGAGCCTCAGGTGCATTTGCTTTGACGTCTCAGTAAACTTCCTGGCTGAAGTGCTGGCGTGACAGGATGTGGTATCATGGCTCAAAGGTGTTGATCAACAGCCAAAAGCCTTAATATTCCACAACTGAAAAGGGCCTTAAATCTTTTGTGAGGAGTGAGAGGAGATGCAAAGTCACTTTTCAGGGTGGTTTGCACCTTTGGCAATATTGCTCCGGTGATGGGGAACTGTGCTCATTGTGGTGGCGGTTGATAAGCTGCAACATGTCGGTTGTGTTGCTCGTATGTCTCTTGCAATATTGCTGTTATGGTCTTGTCTATATGTTTCTGTATAAGGTCCAGTTAGTAGGGTGGCCGTGTCTCTGCCATTTATAATCATATCTCGTTAACTGATGCCTATGCCACTATCATCCATGACTGTTGACGTTTTTATTTTAGACATAAATATACAAACAAAAATGAGTGATGGCCTATTAGTGCCACTGTCGTGCATAAACATACTTTACATAGAGCTGAAAGAATAATTCACAGTTTTTATTTTTAAACAAACATGTAGTAGGGACAGCGAATTCTCAAGCCATCTATGGATGACTCATGTTATGTGTATTTAAAGACATTTAAAACTGCTGAAGACCTCTGTTATATATGACTTACAGTGGAGAGGAAATTGAAGACAATGCTGCGCTCTCTCACTCACTTTGTTAGTGGATATTAAACATACATATTATACATTTTTGTGTGTGTGCTTAATTAGTGAAATAGCATGAATAAACAATGACATGAGACTGTGACACAAAACACAAAACACAGGGCAATCACAGTCGGGTTGTGTGTGGTTGTGTATGTGTGTCACTGAGTAGCAACAATATAAACTGTGACGATATAATAATAACAACAATAATAAATAAATATAATGACAGTGAGTACACACAAGTACTGTATATGTAATAATAATGATTGTTTTGTATTGTGTAAAATTAAAAATACACGTGACATAAACTGTTTTTTTTTTAGTTTTTACATATTACATGTTAACAAGAAATAAAAAGATCATTAAATGAAAAAGAATATCTCATCAGGTACAGGTATATAAAACAAAATGAATGAATTCATGTGTTAATATTGTTTTCTAAATAATAGTACCTCCACATTTTGTGAGCTTGGTGTGCATGCTCCTTGTCGTTCTTTCGAGACCAGGGGTGGCACATTCTTGTTTTGGTCAAAAGAGTCAATGAACAAGACGTTAACAATGGAAACTTGCTTAAGGCTACGGAGGAAGTTTGCCTGTACAAATTAAGACTCAAAGAATACAAGGACATACAAATTTGGGAAGAAATCGCAGCTACTAGAATGGAATGTCAGATTGAGTGCCATGGACCTTCATGTTAGTATGAAGGGAACTGTGGCCATGTGCATGCATGTGGAAAAGTTCCATGGGGCACCCCATCCTTCAAAAGAAGGGAAAATATTTAAGAATCAATTTACTGATTCATTCTCATGAAATTAGCTATTTATCACTTTGTATTATCATTGGTAAATAACTTAATAATTGATAAATCACATTGCCACATTAATAGTTAGCTTCAGTTGAATAATATGGAGTTCTGTGAGCAAGAGGTTGACAATATTCACTCTTGTGCAACAGTAATCAGAAGACATCAAAGATTGTATTGTGAGGCGATATTATGTGTGATGTCGCTAGACTGCCGGCCACTGATCGGTCACAGGAAGAGACGTCCGACACAAGGATCAAGCCTAACAATGCCGAACTGTAGATCAGTTAAAAAGACTTAACAATCCTACAAACGTGGGTTAGTCTCCAACAATTACCAGGGAAATGTCTCAATATTTAACAGAGGAGTCTGGTGTATTAGGAACAGCACTGCTGATTGTGACCGTGAGCGGCATCATGTGTCAGACAGAGTCTGTGCTCCGCTCATGGAGGAAGTACTGAACAAATCTTATTAATTAACTGATTCTAATGATTCAGTTACACTGAAAACAACTGCTTTACAAGTCACTAGTTACAAAGTCACAGCAGTTTCATGCAGCCGTGCAGTGATGACTTTGCCCACGTTGAATAGGTACTATTTTGTAGAGGCGAGGCGAGCTGGGACCATAGGTGGAAAAGTGTGAAAGATGGAGGATCTTGGGAGTCTAAGTTTTATGGCCCTCTTTCTCTTTAATCAAAGGGCCATGTTGTTATCTCTTGGTCTTACTTCCTCTATATTCGAAAATATATCTGAGTTTTTTTTCTGTCAACCCTTTTACAATACTAGATAATCAAACAGTATTCTGCTGTTTTCTTCCGCTGCATACAGCTATGTATGCACAGATATGTACGTGTGAATTTGTGTCTGCATGTTCATTTTTAAGCAGCGCAGAAGCCAAACAAACACAGCATGTGTATATCTGAAACAAAGTCAAAAGTCACCCCCCCACTCTCTTAAACCACAAAGCTGTTAAACAAACAGCAATGCTAAAATGCTACTGATGATTTCTATTTCTATTTTTTACAGTTTGTGCTTAATGAAGCATTTTAAATATAGGATTTTTCTCTCTCAGAGCCAGTGATTTTGACCATTATCAGGCTATTAACGGCTCATCTCTACCTACAGGTGCATCAAATCATGTGTTCTTTGCTCCTTCATCCGTTCTGAATGAATTTTATCCCTTTCTTTTGCGGGCATAAATGGTCCAGGAAGTCCATACTCACCCACTCTGATAATACAGCCCTGTAAACAAGGGTCTGTCCTCTTCCCCCGCATTCATGCCATTCTGTGTTGTCTCAGTCACACATAAGTTCATCCTCAGTGCAGCTCACATTCCCGGTAAGCAGAATTAAATCGCTGATTCTTTGTCCCAGTTTTCGAACATTCATCGCACCCCAATTACACAATTTTCAGCTCCATTAATCAAGGGATCCACAAAGTCGAAGACTCTTGATAGATTCATGAGAAACAACCATTTTTTTGGCCTACTTAACATGTGAACTACATCTCAGCAACTCCATCATCTAGTCTCACTGGTCATCCCAAGCATATCAGTCGTACATCCATAATAATCTTAGTCATTTCTGCTCAGCTCAGTTCAGTCTGTGCGTTTGCATGCATGTCAAAGACAATAATTTGGTTTTCGTAATGTCATGTAAGTCACAAGTTAGTCCGACTAAAATAGTCCAATTACTCCTGCACGTATATGCTTAGTCGGACTGGAGTCGGACTTGCAAAGGAACGCACACACCCAACGTTTACTACCACACACACACACACAGAGAAAGAGAGAGACAGTAAATAGTGAACAGTAACATCTGCAGACAGATGGGTGTGTGTCGCCCTGAAGCAGGGTTCTGAAACAGAGGCACATTCATCTGAGGAGCTGGGGAGAGGAAGGATGTGTGAAAGAATGACAGAAAAGAAAGAATAGTGAGGGAGAAGGATCAAATGAAGTAGGAAGATAGAGTGTCTCTCTTCTCTCTTTTCAATAGGATGCATTGTTTGACCTGTGTGCACATGTATAAGTGTGTGCGTGTTTGTTCCCCCTGCTTGAATAGGCCAGAAAGAGCAATGGCTCTGACTTTGCATACTGATGCTGCTCATAAATGGAGCTTTTCTAAACAGCTGCACCACAACACTGTCATTATGTCATTAATCCAGTCACTGCCGAGAGAAATAACTTCATCACGACGTTGGCACTCACAGCTATTACATACATTTTGTCTTTTGGTGGAGAGGCAACTCTTTCATGCTTGTGTGTTTTTCAGAATCATTGTTTGATCTGTGTGTTTAGTGTTCGATTGTTATATTCTCCTTGCAAAAATTATGTGATGTATGAATAATGTTGTTGTTGTGTGTGTGTTTGTGTGTGTGTGTGTGTGTGTGTACATATGTACGTGTGTGTGCGAAGGGAAAAGTGCACCTGGAGCTGCGTCTGAGTGAAGTCATCACAGACAGTGGAGCCATCAGCCATAAACTAGCCACACGGTGAGGGCTACACACTCACACACACACACACACACACACATACACACACACACACACAGCACTTGATTTATTGTCTATCCTCCTCATGAGGCTCACAGGGTGATGCAGCCTTGACACGGGGTGAAAGGTGGGATACAGGTCGCCAGTCCATTGCAGGGCCAATATATAGAAACAAACCATTCACCCTCACATTCACACCGACGATGTGTCCACAAGTGTGAATGTGCATGTTTTTGGACATGAGGAGAACATACAAGTTACTACTTAACCTTTTCTTTTTTAAATGCTGCTGTAGTTCTCATTACTTTGTATTGCAAAACAAGCGCCTCTGTTAATCTTCCACTATTATTAGTGCAATGCAAACCCAGCATCTATGATAATTGTTTGTGTTTATCATAGATGCCTAGAGTGCTTTTTGCATTGCAAAACAAGCATCTATTGCTATTGTTGTGCCTGCTTAGCAGTACAAACCAATGGAGAACTCCAGTAGTACTGGAGCTGTTCTAGACAGCTGCACAACTGTATAGTGGGAAAAGAATAAACTTAACATATGATATTTCATTCACTAATGACATTAATAATCATCACAATCCCATCTGCTATTATTATGTGTTGGGTCATTTGGAGTGGGTATGACTACACTGTAGTTTTCTTTTTGTGTGACGTGTAAAGTTGTTTTTGACAGAATATGTGGGAGCAAGGAAGAAGCACATTTATCTCATAAAAAATAAAAATAAAATAAAAATAAAATGGAGCTGCTGCTCAGCACCACTGTCTGGAATGTCAGAGCGCTGGATAGTAGGAAAAGCTCAGTTATATAAAAAGGCTCACTCGACAGGAAGTGCTCTGGCATGAGTGACGCTGAACCCAGACCACTCCTTAGTCCTTATTCAGAACATGTGTGTGTGTGTGTGTGTGTATGTGCGTGGGTCGGCGGCACATGGAATGACTAGTGGTGCATCACTGTGACACATAGGAAGTGATTCGTTCTTCTGAGTGTCCTGTCCTGTTTGAGGCCATGAATGAATGAATGGAGACAGAAAGAGACTATGGATGACCATGGTTATTATAGTATTACTAAATAGTTAATACCTTAACTATTTGAGAAGTATGTTTGGACAGAATGTTGGATCAAGTAGGACACCAAAGTAATTTGATGTCATTTGGTTCTTTGAATAAATGATTTGTCTGTGATGCTGTGTTTATGGAAAACCTTTCCTTTTCTTTTTTTCTTAAAGATAAAAGTTGTTCAGGGAACCTTTTGTTTCCAAGATGAATAAGGACATAAGCACATTGAAATAGAATGTAAATAAAGGCACAAATAAATCAATTACTAGAAATGAAATTAAAAGTCAAACTAAAAAATAAAGAACACATATGTGGCCTGTGTTTATACAGAGATCTGTATGCAGAGGTTTTTCTATCATGCATCATTCACACCCATCATGAGCTGCCAGGAGCATATTGGGGTTAACTGTTCTGCCCAGGGACATATCAACATAGACTAGAGCAACCTGAGATGGAACCCCCAACCTTCTAGTGGGAAGTTGATGACCTGTTCTTTCTACTTAGACCCTGCTGTCCTGAATATTTCCCACCATGTTTAGAGAGAAATAGATACTGTATCTCTGTTAAAGTGGAACAGCTCCCCCTACAGTTTTGGAGTAAATATTTTTATGACGCCACCGTAAACATCCATGCATCCATCCACTGCTGTCATGAAAGCTCACTGCTGATGCTCTGCCATGATGAACGGTTACAATCATCACAATGACCCCAAAGCTGTTCAATGGGGTAAACATAAACACACTGCATAGTTCTGCTTTAAGCTGCTAGAAGCTCAAATTACTTATCCACTGTTACTTGAGGTAAAGTGGATGATCCAGTAATCAGAAAGTCTGTAGTTTGATTCGTCTATTTTAAATGTTCATGTTAAGTGTCTTTGACTAGGGCACTAAATATAGAAACTTTGAGTAGAAGCTAAGTTCAGAAAAGAGTCAACGAAATGTGGTCTATTAATGCTGGAAATAATGCTAGGACATGTTCTTGTTCTTGTTCTTCTTCTTGTTCTTGTTCTTCTCAAATTGCATATTTTTTGCAATTACTTGCATGCAATTAAATGATTCTGTCTTAAAACTAGCCCCACTTAGTATATTCATTATCTATATTGATATTTACTTGCATATGCATGTGCAGTCATTAATGTCTGCTTTATGTGCGTCCTAACAGAGTGTTGGAGTGCCAAGGTCTTCCAATCATCAATGGCCAGTGTGATCCCTACGCTGCCGTTTCCTTACTGGGACCTTCAAGGTCCTGATTTCACCAGTCACATTCCGGATGTGAAACTTCAGATCAAAATGTGATTTCCTCCTCCATTTGTGTTGTTGTCTCCACAGGTCAGATGCCAAGAAGACCAAAGTGAAGAGGAAAAACAACAATCCACAGTTTGAGGAGGTTTTCTATTTTGAGGTAAATTTGATATTATTTTTTATTCAATTTCTTTAACATGAAGTCATTTGCAATAGTCATCTTGCTTTACTTGAGTAATGTCGTATTATTCAAATCACTTCCTGTGTGCAGTGTGGAAATGAGATAAAAACTCATCCATAGTTATATTTAGAAACACAGGGCGGGAGTCGTGTAGAGCTGATAAGCATTGAAGATGGTGTGAATGTAGTAGTAGTTTCAAGTATTTTTTAGACATTCTTTTTTATTCTATATTTTATATAGAATACACTAGTAAAACGGATATGTTCCTGTTCCCAATCAATAGAGAGATAAGTGCACTGCAAACATTTATCAGCCATCAAATGCATGTAAAGAACCAGCATCGGCCGGTCGACCTCACATGGTTAACCCAGCTCACCCTCACTTAGTAACTCAGTGACTGCACTGCGCCTCCAGAACTCTGCAGGACAAGAGTATGATTGATTCAGACTAAAGCAGCAGACAATCTGACCCATTGATTTCTGCCTGACAGGATCTTCCCATTTATTCTCAATGTGCTGCTTTCTGCCCTAAAGCCTGGTCACACACCAACCACATGCAATCATGCTGCTGTCATGTGTTTGTACTTTTTGTGTATTGACTCTGTGGGAAATGGAGCAGCCTTGCATTCTCAAAGTGTCGTCTCGTTGATTTAGTCATTCATGGTTCATGGACTCTGAATATGATGCGGTTTGAAGCTTTACAACCTCATTCATAAATCATCACCAGAGACACCACTCATTTGCTTTTAATCCTGAATCCATATCTGGATCACCACCATAATGCCATATTTTCCTGCTTGGGCCATAAGCTACACTCAATCACTCGTTGTCTACTGCTTTATCCTCCACAGGAGGAGGGGAGATCGGATCCAATCCCAGCTGATATTGTAATGATTTTAAAGGATAAACTGACGGAACCAAAAATGAGTGGAAATCCTGATTGTTTTTGGAAAAAAGGAGAAACTAATTTGTTACTTTTTATTCTACAGATGTAGATGTGATTAGTTTCAGCTAAAGTTCTGCCATCACAGATTTTACAGGATGCATTTGAAACTGATTTTTCTATACATGGCTTTTGATATATCTTTACTATGTCTCCATTTCTAGGTGACACGTCCTTTAAGTTACACAAAGCGGCAGTTTGATGTTGAAGAAGAGGATGTTGACAAACTGGCGCTGAGGTCAGCCAGCAACATCAGGATCACTGCTGAACTTTGTGTTGTTGAGTGTGTCTGCTGTGTTTTCACTGTGTTCTTGTGCGTTGGGTTCAGAGTGGATCTGTGGAACGCCAGCAACCTGAAGTTTGGGGATGAGTTCCTTGGAGGAGTGCGGGTTCCTCTGCGAGTCCTGGGTCAGGTTGGAGTTCATGATGCATGGTGAGAGAAGTACCGCTGACGCATCAAGTCATTTACTTTCCAGTGTGAAGTAATTGGGTACATGTTTTTACTGAAATAGTGTAGAAAAAGGATTGTCCTGCAAAGAAGGTGAAGATGAAGATCATGTAGAGACTACAGTGTTTTACCCAGAAGTCTACTGATCGAGGTTTTGCACTTGATTTGTGATACATGCTTGTTCTTGTTCAGGTACTTTCTCCAGCCGAGGGAAAATGGAGGGCGGTCAGTGAAGGTGGATGAGCTCGGCTCTCTACGTCTAAACATCATTTACACTGAAGACCATGTCTTCCCGACGGAATATTACACCCCTCTCAGAGATCTGCTGCTGTTCTCTGCTAACGTAGAGGTACAGTCTGTGTATGTTTATGTGCCATAGCTCTGCTCACACATGCTGTCCTCGGTACTGTCTTTACTCCTCGTCTTCTCCGTACAGCCTGTGTCGGCGTCCACCGCTCACATTCTGGGGGAGGTGTGTCGAGAGAAGCAGGAGGCCGCTATCCCCCTTGTGCGTCTCTTCCTTCATTACGGCAAGATTGTGCCTTTCATCAGCACCATCGCTCAAGCTGAAGTCAACCGCACACAGTGAGTGTCTCACTGTTGCATATTTTCCCTTTAAACGGCAGCAGAAATCAACTACACAGGCAGTAACTGCTGATTCAGCTGTGCAGCTTTAACATTGTTGAAATATTTATATATTATTTCATATATTTTATCACAGATTAATCGTGGGAGTAATACACAACTTTATATGGACATCATGGGGGCGTGTGTTCATAAGCCACATATTAAGGCTTTAAAAAAACGTGGGTTTTTTTCGTCTTTGTATGTGTTGTTGAGTCAAAGTTAAGATTAATTTTAGATTGCGTTTTTAGTAGTGATATAAAGTAGCAATAACTGTGCACAAGTCACAAAATAGACCGTATTTCTTTCATTTTTGCTCATAAAAACGAGCCAAGTGAACCTTGAACTGTGACATATTTCCAAATGTCACTAATTCAATCTGATTTTAAACATTTTGACTACTTTTTGCCCAGGTGTGTTTATATAGATGTGTTTATTTTCATCAGATTGCCTAGATTGTGCTGAAAAAAAAAAATATTTATGTTGCACATTCCTCTGTATATACTGTATGTTTTTTTTATTATTATTTTCAGTGTGATAATTTTTTTTATTCACCCAATTTACATTTCAAAAAGTTGTTCTTTTAAAATATAACAATATAAAATATGAATATTTATTTCTGGTTTATGTTTATAGCGACATATACAACAACATAGATAGTACTGCTAACCGTTGTCCAATGCATGCACCGTAGTGTTGTCTAGCAGATGTTAATTTGCAACATCTTTATAAGAACAGAGACAGAGATGATGGTCATAATATAAAAGTAAACTAAGTAAAGTAAATGCACTTTTAAAAACATCACATTTGACATTACATCCAAGGACTAGACATGCTTGCAGGTGTGTCACTTAATCAACCAAGATTTGATAGCTCTCTAAACATGTGTGAAGTTTGCAGCTGATTTCAGTTAGTAAGTTCCAAGATTTTGCTTCTTTTACAAAAAAAAAGCTCTCTGAGCAAATAGATGTTTAGGAAAACCCATCAGACATAGAAAACAAGCACTAAAAACACTTATTGATTCTGAAACCATAGACAACCATATAAACAATTTATATATCAGTAATAAATATTTAATTTTGTAACTTTGACATGAAGTTAAGTTATCGTTCTCTATCTGTGAAATAAATATTATGTGTGAAAATAATGTTTTCTATAGTGTTGTATGTTGTGATTTAAGGCTGCAGAAGATTTTCAGAATTTAAATGGACTTGCAGCATTCAGAAGATATTTCTATTATTTCAAGTGACTGTATTGAGTCGCTTAGTATTGTAATTGGACAATGACAATGTATATAATTTACATTGAGTAGTAAATTACTGTTTATTTTTGTAAGTCTGGTCGCTGTCTCATTTTGAGACTCAAATTGCAGTTTTAGTTTGATGCTGAAAAAAACATTCTTCCTTTGTCTTCCAGGGATCCAAACATCATTTTCCGTGGAAACTCACTCACTTCTAAGTGCATTGATGAGACAATGAAGCTAGCGGGAATGCACTATCTCCAAGACACCCTCAAACCCATCATTGATGAGGTATAATAATACACTCATACATACAGACTTATCAGTAGTATATTCACTTTCTGCCAATAAACCCCCCTCATTATTAGACACTGCACCTTAAACTCGACCCACGTGTCACCTTAAAAGATATTTTGGGAAATCAGTTGTTGATTAATAACAATTGTGTGTGTTTTTGCTGTAAATCTTCATAGATCTGCACAGAACACAAATCCTGTGAAATTGACCCCATCAAACTAAAAGAGTCAGAGAACCTGGACACAAACAGGGTAAGAAAGATGAGTAACTGTTTGTGTGGTTGCTGTTTGTGTCGTCTTCTAACACCTTTGCCCCGCCTCTCCTCCCCCACCTCACCACCTCAGGAAAACCTTCGTCAGTATGTTGACCGAATTTTCGACGTCATCACCGCCTCTGGCGTTCGCTGTCCCACCGTCATGTGTGATATCTTCTTCTCCTTGAGAGAGTCTGCTGCCACCCGTTTCCAAGGTAACGCTCGTCCTGAACAAATCTCACGACTAAGACGGAGGAAAAAAAGAAAGGAACTTGCTTATAAGGAACAGGGAGCAGACAAAAAGAACACGTGTTCAAAATATCCAAGAATACTTCTTCTACAAATACACTGGCTGGCCAAAAAAAAGTCACCACCTAATATTAAACACTCTGATATTTTGTTGAACCGCCTTTAGCTTTGATTAAGGCACTCACACTTTTTCACCAAGATCTTGTATTGATGATGGGAGAGTCGGGCCACTGAGCAAAGCCTTCTGCAGCACATCCCAAAGATTCTCAATGGGCTTAAGGTCTGGACTCTGTGGAGGCCAATCCATGTGTGAAAATGATGTCTCATGCTCCCTGAACCACTCTTTTTCTTTTTTATTTTTTACCATTTTCTGAGAGTGTATAGTTCACTCTGTGGCATGTACTATACTGCCTCATGCTGGCCACCATAGAGCACTGCAGTAACAGTAGGAGTGAGATGCAAAATCATGATAATGATTTGTTATTTACATTTCATTTATGTCATTTATGTCAGATTAATACGGTGGCCCTGAAGTGCAAATCACCACCACAAATAGGAAACACAACAACATCTATCTATACATTTCAGGAACGTCTGACTGTGACTCACATATCTATCGAAACGATGATCCGACTGATTTCAAACCTGACAGGTGTCTTGTTACGGGCACGAGTAAATGCAGTGCCAAGTTTGACATGGTTTGGATGATGATAATGCAAAAAAATATTGGTAAAAGAAGCACACATTAGCTTTCACCGCTCTGCAGCCACTCCCTCTCTCACACAGCACTGTGAGGGAGACGAGGCGCAGTGAAGCTGAGGCAGCACTCAAACACACCAAACTAATTACTAAAAACACTAGTACTGCATTAGTTAACTTAAAACACAACAGCATTAACTGAAAACACAACGACATTAAGTGAAAACACAACAGCATTAACTGACAACACAACAACATTAACTGAAAACACAATGACAAAAGCAGAAAACACAACAGCATTAACTGAAAACACAACAACATTAACTGAAAACACAACAACAAAAGCAGAAAACACAACAGCATTAACTGACAACACAACAACATTAACTGAAAACACAATGACAAAAGCAGAAAACACAACAGCATTAACTGAAAACTGAACAGCATTAACTGAAAACACGACAAAAGCAGAAAACACAACGACAAAAGCAGAAAACACAACAGCATTAAAGGTGACATAGACCGGAAGCTCCAATTAACGCTGCGTTTGTGTGTGTATCTGCGTCATTACCTCGTTTATGAAACCCTAAAGTTTCAGAACAAACAGTTCAGCCACTGCTGAGAAAATAGTGTTGTATTGTTTTCCTGGGCTCTGCGAAGCGGATCGACACTTCCTTAATTTGATGTCGTCATCAGAAATCCTCACCACCGTAGCGCCTCCCGGTGCGGGCACTAGTCCGGGCACATCCGGTTGCGTACATTCAACCGCAGAAGAAGAAGAAGAACTAGTCTCGTTGTAGCTGCTGAGATGCAGAGCATCCACCGTGCCAGAGGGGGAGCTGTGTATCTGAGAGCTGGCCTATCTATTACGTCACTTCCAGGTACCTGGCCAATCACAGGACAGTAGGAAAGCTCTCGTTGGCTGGCCAATCACAACAACTGTTTGGTCTGAAACAGCGCGGCTGACGAGAGCGTCAGTGAGGAGATATTTTGATCGGCTCGTTTGCAGCGATTAGGAGGATTTTAATCATGAAAACAAGTTAATATATGTAAGTAGACCTCCATAACTAACATATATGTGTGATACAAGCATTCTATGTCGCCTTTAACTGAAAACACGACATGAACCTAAACACAATAACATTAACCTAAAATCAACGACTTTAACTGAGAACACAACAGCATTAACACCTGAACACCGTCTACTGTAAATGCTTTTAAATAACACATTTAAGTATACATCTATACAGCTTTGAGTACCCATTTCTCCCTTAGAAATAGCATTTTTTTCTAAATGTTCTACATCCTTCAGATGGACAATCCAGAATGACTACACAACTGTTGGTGAAAAACTTATATAAGCTAACATTTCAGTACGTATCCCTGTTTTTTTTCTCTGCTCTCAAGTTGACCAAGATGTGCGATACACAGCAGTGAGCAGCTTCATCTTCCTGCGATTCTTTGCTCCAGCCATTCTCTCCCCAAACCTTTTCCATCTACGGCCACACCATTCGGTGAGTCACACATTTAAAAACTTCAACAAACAGCAGCCAACATGTCATGCGTGTGATGTATGTGTTGAAATCTTTCACTTATATTTAGGTACTGCGTTTGATGATTTAACATTTAGAGAAAATACAGATATACTGTTATTTTTGCTGTCTCTATAAACAATTCTGTTGGAAATAAAAATATTCCCAGATTTAAATTATTTTTCTTCTCTTTATCTCAGTGAATGGAGCATTTTGTCAAGAAAAAATGTCTTTATTTTCATATATAGCACGCTGTTTTCTAATATCAATGAACAGTTTTTGTTGAGTAAAGTGGGATAGTTAATCTCTCTCGATATATCTGTGAAATTAATACCTAAATGTAATTTATTTCTTAGGATCCCGCCACCTCCCGAACGCTGACCCTCATCTCAAAGACGATCCAGACTTTGGGAAGTCTTGCAAAATCTAAATCTGTGAGTTTCTCTGGGCAGACAGCATTTTTCTGTTTTTCAGTCCTGAGATTTAACTACGTTTCATCTGTATTCCATTATTATCACAACTTGCTAATACTTAAAAAAAATTTCTTTCCATAACTTTGATTCCTTTCAAGGCCAATTTCAAAGAGTCATTCATGGCTGCGTTTTATGACTTCTTCAATGAGCAGAAATATGCGGATGCTGTGAAAAATGTGAGTATTAGGTTTCTTTCCTGCCTGTGTTCAATAGATATTTTTGAACACATGATTAGATATTGTTACGAATACTAGATACTGTTTACGAATTAATCACACAATCGCGACTCATTACAGAAAATAAATACTTATTTATATAAAATCATGGAATGAATGTAGAATCAACATAAAAAGACTGCTTTCTTTAAACTTTAAACACAGTTGCTCTCCTGTGAAGTACACATTTGGCATCTTGATGTTACATGGTAGTAAATCTTTACAGAGAATCAGAAAAATACAACAGAAAAAAACAATTGACACAGATCAAAAGTGAAAAATGATTTTGAAAAGAACCCAATGAGGGTTAGAGGAACTTTGATTAATGACACTGTTCACTTCCCTCTGCAGTTTCTGGACCTGATCTCCACCTCTGGCAAATGGGATCAGAAGAGTATCGAAACACCAATCATGCTCAAAGAAGGGTATGGAACCAGTTTACTGTTCACTAATACCAGTGGAACCAAAGAGTCCAAATCCAGATATACCCAAAAAACAATTATTGGGATTTTAATTTGAGATATTGAAAATATAAAACTATGGCTATTACTTTTTTTTATACAGCTAAGATTCTTGAGTGAATGCAGATAAGAGCGCTGGTCCACTTTAAACGGACACAGCAACACTTTCAGTGGCATAAACAGTGACATAAAGACAGGTTTGATAGATTTTTTTGATAAAATGTGACTGTTTATAATATATTATAATATAATAATAAATGATACACTGTTGTCTGTGCTTATGCGCCAAGCAGCAGCTTGTAGTGTCCGTAGTCCTGCTGGAGGACAATGCTCATGTGGGCAGTGACAGCATAGCCTGGAGGGGTGTGATTGGGAGGAACAGCCTGACCGATCTGAACCCGAGTGGTTTCAGTCATTGGGCTTGTTGCAGTTTGTCCATAACAAACACCATGTTGGAACATCAGATGGTAGGCCCAAATGTGTAGTGACGGTCTGCTGGGAATGCCTGGTGGAAGAACCTGTCAAGATGGTCTTCACCTTCACATTTCCACCTTCCAGCTTTGAATGAGTATGAATGGGCCATGTTCCACTCTGCTATTGTCGAGGCAGCTATTGCGAGCTGCTGCCACAAAGTTGCTGGGTATCGTGGCAGTAACCCCCAGACACCAGAATGAAGAAGAAGCCTACAAGGCATGGCTGGTCTGTGGGTCTCTGAAAGCGTAGACAGGTTGAAGCTCAGCACCTCCAAAGGATGGAACGGGAGATCGAAGATGTCTTTCATATTTCTTTCACACATTGTTTTTCCAGGTTTATGATAAAGAGAGCACAGGGAAGAAACCGGTTTGGAATGAAGAACTTCAAGAAGAGATGGTTTCGCCTCACCAACCATGAGTTTACGTACCACAAAACCAAAGGTAAGCTTCAATTGTCTAAGATCTTCTCACAGTTATAGCTTGTGTGTCTGTGTGTGTGTGTGTCTGTCTGTGTGTGTGTATGTGTGTGTGAGAGAGACAGCAGGAGGCAGAATCTGCTGACTGTACATTTATTCGTAGCCTGAAAACTTTGTACACCCAACACATGTGGTTGAGATAAAGTTATTGAGCAATCAGTCAAGTACGCTTTATTTATTTTGTACCTTTCCATTCATATAAAATGCAACGCAAAGACCGAATGCCAGAATCGATCAGACATGTTAAAGGAGCTGAGGAAACACTGTCTCACCAGTCTGCAAATAAGGAAACAGCAGAGTTAAGTTTTAGACAGATAAACATATAATAATGAAAAGAAATTAAATTAATAAATAAACAAGATCTCTCTGTCTCTATGTTTTTGTTTCTGGATTATGAGCCTCTATGTTGTACTTATTTATTTTCCTTTTTGATGTGTTGTGTGTTGGATTGGAATACTGCCACCACTGTTAAGTGTTTGTAAATCTTCTGAATGGATAAAAATAAAAATACCCGTGTCTGACATGTGTCCTTTTCCTTCTAGGTGAGGGAGCTCTGTGCAGCATCCCCATAGAAAACATCCTGGCTGTAGAGCGGCTGGAGGAGGAGTCTTTCAAAATGAAAAATGTGAGGACCCCCTTATACTCCCATGGAAGTCTTTGGAGTAGAGGTTTACCCAGTTAACCAGTATCAGTATTCAGTAGTAGCCGATGGTTGTGCTGCCTGTTGTGAGTAGATTCATGCATAGAGGCTCCACAGGCATAGTTGCTAATGGCTAGTAGCACGCCTTGTACAAATTATGGGCCAATGGCTATGTTTGCTAAAATATGCTGAACATATGTGCATGTGATTCAAGGTTAATGTGTTTGTCACTCAAGCCATATCCATGAAAACTCACACAGAAGACACAATAGCATTAATAGGATGAGTTTAGACACAAACACAAAACAAGATGACACATACACTGTTAAAATTTCACTACATAAAGACAAGGCATATACCTGTACTCAAGTTAATATACTGCCGTTTTAAAATAAATAACAATCAATAAAGAGATGAGTAAAACCTGTAGCTTGACTACAGGCTCTGCAGAGTGTGATTTCTTCTTATGATTCATTACTGGAACAACTGTTCAAAAGACTGCAGGAGTGCTAACAACAGGCCTTGTTGAGCTTTAAAGGAGCAGCTCTTGTCATTTCAGCTCTTCTGCAAACACACATACAGTAAACTAACCAAATGCTTGCTGCTGCTGTCCCCCTGTGGTAATACATGCTACTCATTAGGTTATTGCAGAAGTGTGGAAATACACTTACCTTTTATCATTCACTGATAAAACTTTGTTAATAATAAATACTTTATTAATCCACTTAGGGAAATTATTCTCTGCATTTGACCAATCGTGGAATTACGAGCAGTGGGCTGCCACACTGAGCAGCGCCTGGGGAGCAATGGGGGTTGGGTACCTTGCTCAGGGATACCCCAGCCCTTTTGACCTGGTGGGTACTTGAACCGGCAACCCTCCGGTAACAGGCCAAGTTCCCTTTCCACTTGGCTATGGGCTGCCCCCCATTGCTCACTTTTGTGTCTTTTTAATATCGTCATAAATATTGTTATTGCAAATTTTCGTGGAATATCATGACATTGGCTAACTTTTATGACTTCTTTTTTCGAGGCTATTGGCCAATTTATTGACTATCTTATTTTCTTTCCTATTTTTACCATCATTCGACATCTGCTTTTGAAAGTTAAATTATTAGAATTAGAAAATCAGAATCTCTCCTGCTTGTATTTAGATGTTTCCCTCACTCACTGTTCTTCCCCCCCCCTCCAGATGTTCCAGGTTATTCAGCCAGAGAGGGCGCTCTACATTCAGGCCAACAACTGTGTGGAGGCTCGTGACTGGATTGACATTTTGACAAAGGTCAGCCAGTGCAACCGCAAACGCCTGAGCACCTACCATCCGTCAGCATACCTCAACGGCCACTGGCTCTGCTGCAAGCTGTCTGCAGACACAGCTCCTGGGTGTACGCCCTGCACTGGGTACATGACTCAGTCACAATAATCCAGCATCAGGTGCGTTCCCTCTGTTTCCACTCACTTATTTTTCTGTTTGCCTGTTTTTTTCAGCAGCCTTCCAGCAAATATTCAGCTAGATGTGGACGGAGACAGAGAAACGGAGAAGATTTATTCCCTGTTCAACACATACATGACCAAACTGATCAAGATGCAAGGTGTGTATGTGTATTGTAACAAGGAATAGGTGGAGTCTCGGACTGATGCTTCACAGCTCCTTTATTTACTGATGACATTTGACTGAAAGACTGTGAAAACTATAAAATGTATACATTAACCAACACACAGTAAATGTCACAGAATGCTTTGTAAAAATACACCAGTGTGGTAAACATCATGTCAACCCTGCAACAGCACAATAACAGCAGCGTCCCTGTCTCTGACTCTGTCTCTGTCTCTGTCTCTGACTGACTGTGCTGCAGAGGCGTGTGGCAGTAAATCCGTGTATGATGGTCCTGAAGAGGAGGAGTACTCCAGCTTTGTCATCGACGATCCTCAGGAAACCTACAAAACCCTGAAGCTGATCGTTTCAGCTGTGCAGACGTTGGAGCAGCAGCACACCAAGTACAAACGAGAAAAGTTTAGGAACACCAAGATTGGCAGCCAGTATGTGGTTTGCATTTCATTTATACTTTCATGTCAGATTGAGTGTTTTCATATTGTATTGTTTATCAGTAGGTGGTACTCTCATCTCTTGTATGCATAAATGATGCTGGAGGTTCAGTGTTGTAGTAGCATTTGATAAGATAAGTTAGAATAAGGTGATAAAAACAATAATAATAAGATATGATATATTAGATTATCATAACATAAGTGAGAAATAATCACTTAAATAACAAAAACATTCTGTGACTCTATAATCAAACAAACACCATTGTCACAACCGAACAAGGACTTGAACCCAATAGCACGACTCAGAGACAACTTCCAAAAATATTCCAATTTATTGGACAAAGTAACAAATAAAAATCACTCTCAAAAGGAGGAAAAGTATCAACAGAAAATCACTCTATCGAGGAATCACTAGATAAGCAAAAGGCAAAAGTAACAAATTATAATCACTCACTGGGAGGAGACAAAAGGTCTGGGCAAGGTGCCAAATCAAAATCACTCTTCACGAGGAAAAAACTCTGATGGCTCAAAAAGGGACAAAACAAAGTAGCAACTAAGAAAAGCAAAAACCTTACAAACAATTGACGTGGCATGGATTGGCGTGGGTTCTCTGGCATGACAGACAAGACGAACTGACACAGGGTAAAGGGAAGCACAGGCTATATGTGAACTCAAAGTAATGGGGAACAGGTGGAAACAATCAGGGCGGGGAAGATAATCAGACTGGGGGAAAACTACAGGGGAAGGGCAAGTTAGCTAAAACAAGAGGAAAGAGAGATGTCAAAATAAAGCAGGAAGTCACAAGACAAAAAATAGAAGGCAAAACTAAACATAACTTAACACAACTTTCTAGATATGACAGTACCCCCCCCTCTAGGGACGGCTCCTGACGGCCCAGATAACTGAGGGTGGCGTCTGTAAAAGTCTGTGATGAGGTCAGGATCCACAATAAAGCTGGCAGGAACCCATGATCGTTCCTCTGGACCGTAGCCCTCCCAATCCACCAGGAACTGCCTGCCCCGGCCCCTGTTGCGCACAGCCAGCAGAGCCTTGACTGAGTAGACAGGACCGCCGTCGACCATCTGGGGAGGTGGAGGGGGTACGGCCGCGGGCACCATGAGGCTTTCCTTAACCGGTTTCACCCGGCTGACGTGGAAGGTGGGGTGGACTCTCATGGACCGGGGCAAACGCAGACGGACAGCTGAAGGGCCGATGACCTTGGACACTGGGAAAGGCCCCACGAACCGTGGAGCCAACTTCCTGGAGGCGACTTGGAGAGGCAAATCCCGCGTAGAGAGCCAGACCTTCTGGCCAGGCTTGTATACCGGAGCAGGTCGGCGCCTCCGATCAGCAGCCCTCTTCATGCGGTCCACACTGCGTAGGAGGGCCTTACGGGCAGCTGCCCAGATGCGGTGGCATCGTCGGACCATGGCATGGGCCGACGGGACGATGATCTCCTTTTCCGTCTCCGAGAAGACAGGGGGCTGGTAGCCGAAGACGCACTGGAATGGAGACATGCCAGTGGCCGAGGTGAGAAGAGAGTTGTGGGCATATTCCACCCACACCAGCTTCTGGCTCCAGGAAGCCGGATTCTGCGACACCAGGCATCGAAGACATGTCTCTAACTCCTGGTTGAGACGTTCCGTCTGGCCGTTGGCTTCTGGGTGATAACCAGAGGTGAGGCTGACGGTGGCTCCAATGAGCTTGCAGAACTCTTTCCAGAACCTGGATATGAACTGGGGCCCCCGGTCTGAAACAATGTCTTTGGGAAAACCATGAATACGAAAAACGTGAGTCATCATAATCTCTGCCGTTCTTTTGGCAGATGGAAGCTTGGGTAATGCTATGAAATGAGTCATTTTAGAAAACCTGTCTACCACTGTGAGCACAGTGGTGTTCCCTTCAGAGACCGGGAGCCCCGTGACGAAGTCCAGTGAGATCTCAGCCCACGGACGAGTGGGAACAGGGAGTGGCTGCAGCAACCCCATCTGCGCTCTGGAGGAGGTCTTGTTGCGGGCACAGATGGAACACGCCTCCACATACTCCCGAACCTCCCTCTCCATGGAGGGCCACCAAAACCTCTGGGAAATGACGTACATGGTCCTCTTAACTCCTGGATGGCAGGTGAGCAGGCAGGTGTGAGCCCAATGGATCACCTGTGGACGCATATCAACAGGGACAAACAAGCGATTCTCCGGACAACCACTAGGTGTCGGATTCTCACCATTAGCCTGCTTCACCTTAGATTCTATCTGCCAACTCACCGCTCCTACCACACGGTTCAGTGGTAGGATGGGCTCCGGTTCCTTGGCAGTAGGCTCGGGGTCAAACAGACGGGACAAGGCATCGGGCTTGGTGTTCTGGGACCCCGGCCTATAAGACAAAACAAAGTTAAATCTGTTAAAAAAAAAAGTCCACCTGGCTTGGCGAGAATTCAGTCTTTTTGCTTTGCGGATATATTCCAGATTCTTATGATCTGTCCATACAATAAATGGGTGCTGTGCACCCTCTAACCAATGTCTCCACTCTTCCAAAGCTTTTTTCACTGCTAATAACTCACGGTTCCCAACATCGTAGTTTCTCTCTGCCGGCGAGAGTTTATGAGACAGGAAGGCGCAGGGATGAAGCTTGTTGTCCTTCTCAGAGTGCTGGGAGAGTACTGCTCCCACTCCATTATTGGAGGCATCCACCTCCACCACGAACTGCCGGCTGGGATCAGGAACAGTGAGAATGGGGGCAGTGGTGAACCGCACTTTGAGCTGTCTGAAGGCCTCCTCAGCTTGAGGGGACCACAAAAAGGGAGACTGAGGAGAAGTGAGTGCATGTAGAGGTGCAGCTGTGGCACTGAAGTTTCGGATAAACCTCCTATAAAAGTTAGCAAATCCTAAAAATTGCTGAACCTTCTTGCGGTTATCAGGTGTTGGCCACTGAGCCACAGCGCTAACTTTAGCCGGATCCATTTGCACCTTTCCAGGGGCTATGATGAAGCCAAGGAAAGATACAGTGTCGGCATGGAATTCACTCTTTTCTGTCTTGACATATAATTGGTTCTCCAGCAATCGCTGGAGAACCTGCCGTACATGATGCACATGAGAGTCTAAATCTGGGGAGAAGATCAATATGTCATCTAAATACACAAACACAAAGTGGTTCAGGAAGTCTCTCAGTACATCATTGATCATTGCTTGGAAGACAGCAGGAGCATTGGTCAACCCAAACGGCATGACTAGGTACTCGTAATGACCACTAGGAGTGTTAAAGCCTGTTTTCCATTCATCCCCCTCTCTGATCCTAACCAGATGATAGGCGTTTCTGAGGTCTAATTTAGTGAAAACCTTAGCCTGCTGAAGCTGATCAAAAGCTGATGACATTAGTGGCAGAGGGTACCGATTCTTAACAGTTATGTCATTAAGTGGTGCATAGTCTATACATGGTCGAAGTGTCCCATCTTTCTTTTCCACAAAAAAGAACCCTGCCCCCGCTGGAGATGAAGAGGGGCGGATAAGACCAGCCTTTAATGAGGACTCAATATATTCAGTCATAGCCTTCTTTTCGGGGCCAGAGATGGAGTACAGTCTACCCTTAGGAATAGGGGACCCTGGGATCAAATCAATTGGGCAATCATAAGGCCTGTGGGGAGGAAGGGAAGTTGCCTTCTTTTTACTAAATACCTCGCTCAACTCGTGGTAACATCTTGGGACTGAAGTCAGGTCAGGAGTTTCAGAGTCTGTGACATGAACAGAGGCAATGTTATCACTAGTTTTCACATTATGACAGGACTTTAAACACTTGGTTTTACATTCTTCTGCCCAGTTCAAGACCCTCCCAGTACTCCAGTCAATGTGTGGGTTATGTTTCTTCAGCCAGGGAAAACCCAAAATGAGAGGATACTGGGCAGATTTATATAAATGAAATCGCATAAGTTCATAGTGGTTATCAATGATAACTGTGAGCAGTTCAGTCTTGTGTGTCACTCGAAAAATCAGACTACCATCGAGAGCGCTGGCCTCTATAGGCTGAGATAATTGTTCTGTCTTTAGCTTGAGTCTCATGGCAAAATCCCAGTCCATGAGACTTTCATCAGCCCCCGAGTCAATGAGAGTCTCCAAACTAAGTGTGGTGTTGTGATGCCTCACCTTAGTCTGGGTTAAAGCTCGAGGAGGGAATTCCGTGGAGGAGAAACGTCTCCCCAGTACCCCCCTGTCGACTGATGAGCCTGTGCCTTTTGCCGGACACGCTGCTAGCAGATGCCCTTGCTGTCCGCAATAGAAGCACCTGCCTTCCTGCAGGCGACGACGGCGCTCCGCTGTGGACAGTTTGGTTCGCCCCAACTGCATGGGCTCCTCCACCTCCTCGGAGGGCCACTGCCTCGGGGTAACGGGTGATGGAGCACGTGAGGAGCTCCGCCAACTGGGTGTAGTGACAGCAGCGCGACCCTGATGACGACCAGCTGTAGAGGCCATTCGGCTTCGTTGTCGCTCCTGTAAGCGGTTGTCTGTTCTTATGGCCAGAGTTATTACTGAGTCTAGATCAGAAGGCAAATCTAGGGGCACTAACAAGTCTTGAATTTGATCTGAAAGTCCCTTGAGAAAAACATCATACAGGGCCGTGGCATTCCATCCGCTATCCGTGGCTAGGGTGCGAAAGCGGATAGCATAGTCCCAAACAGAGTCTCTATTTTGTTTGATGTTGCTCAACTCACGTGCTTTCTCTCGGTCGGATGAGAGGGGATCGAAAGCCTTCCTCAGAGCCTGTTTGAACTCCTTGAGGGATCCACAGATCAGTGAATTCCGAGACCATTCAGCCGTAGCCCATGCCCTCGCCCTCCCGGTGAGGTGGGAGATCATGAATGCCACCTTGGATCGTTCCGTAGGAAAGGCTGAGGGCGAGTGTTCATAATGCATATCACAGTCCACAATAAACGGCCGACATCCTCCTGACTCACCGGAAAACTTTTCTGGGGGGGAAAGGCGAAGAGCCGTGGCATGGGGAGCTGAGATCGATGACGCTCTAGCATCCGCCGGAGTTGGCGTGGTCATGGTGTCTGAGGAAGACGTGAGATGAGCAAGGACTTGATGTACTTGGTTTGCCAGGAGGTTAACTTGGGTTGTTATAGAGGCTTTGAACTCCTCCTGACTTTTAGCCACTCCCTTCACACCACTGTGCAGAGAGGCCATGTGCTCCTCCTGCTGAGTCAGGCGGGTGTTCTGGGAGCGAACAGCCGCTGTCAGTTGTTCTGAGTCGGCTGGGTTCATGCTGGTCAGTTCGTAATGTCACAACCGAACAAGGACTTGAACCCAATAGCACGACTCAGAGACAACTTCCAAAAATATTCCAATTTATTGGACAAAGTAACAAATAAAAATCACTCTCAAAAGGAGGAAAAGTATCAACAGAAAATCACTCTATCGAGGAATCACTAGATAAGCAAAAGGCAAAAGTAACAAATTATAATCACTCACTGGGAGGAGACAAAAGGTCTGGGCAAGGTGCCAAATCAAAATCACTCTTCACGAGGAAAAAACTCTGATGGCTCAAAAAGGGACAAAACAAAGTAGCAACTAAGAAAAGCAAAAACCTTACAAACAATTGACGTGGCATGGATTGGCGTGGGTTCTCTGGCATGACAGACAAGACGAACTGACACAGGGTAAAGGGAAGCACAGGCTATATGTGAACTCAAAGTAATGGGGAACAGGTGGAAACAATCAGGGCGGGGAAGATAATCAGACTGGGGGAAAACTACAGGGGAAGGGCAAGTTAGCTAAAACAAGAGGAAAGAGAGATGTCAAAATAAAGCAGGAAGTCACAAGACAAAAAATAGAAGGCAAAACTAAACATAACTTAACACAACTTTCTAGATATGACAACCATCTGTTTCTTCCACAGGGAGCACCCAATAGGCGACAAGAGTTTTCAGTGCTACATCCGCCAACAGTCCGAGAGCTCCACCTACTCTATCTAGCCTTTGACTTGCTTTGGACTGGGCGGGACATGTAGATTTTTGCAG